>NC_072390.2:32803181-33112045 GCF_028885625.2 Pongo pygmaeus | reverse complement strand
GAGTTTAAGAAGTATATTGCCTATTGATAAAAGGGTAAATTCATAAGAAGGAATAGCAGTTTTAACTGTGTAGCCATTTTACACCAGAGTTTCAAAATAAATGAAGCAAAACCAGACAGAACTGAAAGAAGACACACATCAATGCAGGACTATAGTTAGAAAATTTGACTTTCATCTCTCAGTAGCACTAGAACTGGTAGACAGAAACTCAGCATGGATACAGAAGAACGGAACAATGCCATCAACCAACTGAATGTGATAGATTAATACAATATTCTACCCAGCAACAACACAATCTTTTCAAGTATACATAGAACTTTTACCAAGATAGACTATGTTCTGGGTCAAAATACAAATCTTAGGTCATTTCAAAAACTGAAATAATAGAAAAAATATTTTCAGACCATAATAGAATTATACTGGAAATCAATAACAGAAAGATAACAGGAAAATACAGAGACACTTCAAAGTTAAACAGTACTTCTAAATGATCCATTTGTTAAAATAGAATTCTCAAAGGAAATTAAAAACTACTTTGTACTGGATGAAAATGGAGAAAAGCACAGAAAATAAAATTTGTGGAATGAAACAAATATTCCTTAGAGGGATATTTATAGCATTACATGGTTATAAGGAAAAAAAAGAAAAGTCTCGTATCAATAACCTGAGCATTCACCTTATGAAACTAGAAAAGCAAAAACAAAATAGACCCAAACTAAGTGGAAGGAAATAAAAATTGCAAGAGCAGAAGTCAAGGAAATTGAAAACAGAAAAGCAGTAGAGAAAATCAGTGAAACAAAAATCTGATTCTTTTAAAAGGCCAGTAAAATTTACTAACTCCTTGCAAGAGTGAAAGTAAAAAAGAGAGAGCAAAAGTTACTACCAATATCAAAATTAAAATGAATGGAATATGAGTACTATACACACAAATATCATTTCCTCTTCTATCTTTCCACAGACCTGTGCTCCTTTTTGAAGGAGAAGGACAAGGGTACAGATGTTAGAACCCTTTATCTCCATAACATAGGATTGTGGGTCCTGAATGGAGCTTACTTACAGCTGTATTCCTCATGTCAAAAACTTTCCAGGACTTTGACTTTGACTGATTTGTTTTAATTAAATCATTAGCCAAAGTTTACCTCTTCAGCTGGAACAACTCACTTTGGCTATTTCAGTTCTTCTCATAATCATGGAGAAAGTTATGGAATGATTTAAAATATTCTCAAAGGTTCTTCTTTCACTAAAATGTTACTAAATCCCATTGACTTACCATGATTTATCAAATTACCCACACTGGAATAATTTATTTGGGTTAAAATATTTTGTCCGTAATTCTTCTATTAAAATGCAGATATGTTACAGTATATCTGACTGATTCAGACTATCCTGGATTCTAATTTTTTATCTAATGCCCTCATATATCCTCAGAAAATTACCTGTGAGATAACTCTAGATCTATTCCAACAAGAGAGGAAGTATCAAAAAATTGGAAAGAACACAAGATATATGAAGGTGTTAATTATTAAATTATGACCAGCAAGAAAGAATCATTATGCTAACTCTAACTGCAGAAGCAACAGGAGCCTTTAAGGAAAGTGACCACATCCTCTGTGAGTTTAGACAAACTGAGAAGATTCTCACAGCAGTCAGAATGGCCATTATTAAAAAGTCAAAAAAATAACAGATGCTGGCAAGGTTGTGGAGAAAAAGGAACACTTATACACTGTTGATGGGAGTATAAATTAGTTCAACCATTTTAGAAGACAGTGTGAAGATTCCTCAAAGACCTAAAGACAGAAATATCATTGGATCCAGCAATCCCATTACTGGGTATATACCTAAAGGAATATTGATATGGTTTGGCTGTGTCCCCAACCAAATCTCATCTTGAATTGTACTTCCCATAATCCCCACGTGTCATGGGAGGGACAAGGTGGAGATAATTGAATCATGGGGTCAGTTTCCTCCATCCTGTTCTCATGATAGTGAGTTAGTTCTCAGGAGATCTGATGGTTTTATAAGGGTCTTCCCCATTAGCTGGGCAATAATTCTCTCTCCTGCCACCATGTGAAGTGGGACATGTTTGCTTTCCCTTCCACCATGATTGTAAGTTTTTTGAGGTCTCCTCAGTCATGCTGAACTGTGAGTCAATTAAACCTCTTTCCTTTATATATGTTGGTACAAAGGTAATTGCAGTTTTTGCAATTTTAATTGTAAGAACCACAATTATTTTTGCACCAACCTAATAAATTACCCAGTCTTGGGTATGTCTTTATTAGCAGCGTGAGAATGGACTGATACAAATATAAATCATTCTATCATAAAGACACATGCATGCACATGTTCACTGCAGCACTATTCACAATAGCAAAGATCCAAATGCCCACCAATGATAGACTGGATAAAGAAAATGTGGTACATATACACCATGGAATAATAGACAACCATAAAAAAGAATGAGATCATGTCCTTTGCAGGGAGATGGATGGAGCTGGAGGCCATTATCCTTAGCAAACTAATGCAGGACCAGGAAACCAAATACCACATGTTCTCACTTATAAGTGGGAGCTAAATGATGAGAATACATAGACACATAGAGGGGAACAACACACACTGGGGCCTGTCACAGGGCAGAAGGTGGGAGGAGGGACAGGATTAAAAAAAACAACAACTAATAGGTACTCGGCTTAATGCCTGGGTAATGCAATAATCTGTACAACAAACCCCATGACACAAGTTTACCCATGTAACAAACCTGCACATGTGCCCCTGAACTTAAAATGAAAGTTAAAAACAAAACAAAATAAAAAAGAAAAACCAAGGAGATAATAGTGGGTAGGACCAGATATGCCCTCTATGCCCTCTGTGCTGTGCAGATATCAACCAAAAAAAGAAAAAAAGGAAAAGATTAACAAGTGCCCATGGGCACAGAGTACAAAAAGGTAGGAAAATGCAAATGATGAAGTTCCTATAACTATAAATCTAACAATACAATCACAAATGATCCCGAAGAGGAAGAAAGTGCAAAGGCCACTGATGAAATCAACTGGTCTGCCAGGAAACTCTCTAATTAACTGATAGAGAAATGGTCACAGAATCAGGGAGAATACAAAATAAGAATAAAAATCCGTGAAAACACTTGAAAAGGAAGAAATCCAGAATAAGCAGAAACTGATAAAACCATAAGGGGGAGAAATGCATTTTCAATAGGTTTAAAACTAAAGTAAAATGAGGAAGGAATTGGACCAGTACTTGGGGCAGATGGCAAAAATGTTAACAGATGCAGAAAAGGCAAAACACCCCATTTCTCTTTTTCTCTAAATTTTTTAAATTTTATTTCTCTCATTTAAACTGAGAAATATAAAAAAAAAAACACAGAAGGAATTAAAGCCAAGGTAGTCAATGAATTGAGTAAAAAGAATTCAACTACTTTAAAGGAGCTTCTGCCTCTAGCTCTAATGAAATACAGTGCTATATATTCCAAATACAAAAAGAACATGCAGATTTGACTGCACATCATGGAAAATGAGAGAGGTGAAAGAAGACTGGTAAAAATTTCTGCCATTTTCAAAATGGGAAAAATAAATAGTGTAAATACAATGTGGTGAGATAATGATTAATTTCCAAGAAAATTCTAGAATTGTTTATCAAACCAGAGAGATATACGCAGTTTAAAAGGAAAGTTGTAGCTTTAAGAGCCAGCATGAGTTTACTCAAGAACAGATCATAGAAATCTAACTTCATTAGTTTACGCAAAAATATACCAAAAGTTTCCCTCAGAATTCTGTGTAAATGCCTACTTGTAATAATTTAATTCTCTATTCAAATGGTACTTCCTCATAAGAGCTTTCTTGGGCAATCCAGCCTAGACAGTTTCTCCTTTCCTTCAGCATCCTACTATCATTCACATTTAATTTTTTTTATACAGCGTTTATCTAAAATGACCTTGCTCATTTACCCATTTTCTTATCTGGTTCTCCCACTCTTATGAGACCTTGAAGCCTATGAGAATGGGAACTTTATCTGTTATTCCCCACAGTTTCCTCTTTCCTAGAAAATTGCCTGGCAATGAGTAGGCACTCCATAAGTATTTTTGAATGAATGAATAAACAGAATCTCTAAACTAAAAGGGACATAAAAGTCATCCAGCCCCCACATTGACTGCCAGCATGGAGTCACCGAGCTTTTTTCTTAAACCTCCAATGGCAATTACTCATCACAATTCGATTACTTTATTTCATCTTAGAACAGATTCAATTTTGAGAAAGTTCTACTTATACTCAGCTGAAATCTGTGTACAACTTCTAGTTTCCGTCTATGAAGGTTATCAGAACCTAGCTCTTCCATAAGTTCACAGGTAACAACAGACTCAATCCCTCTTTCACATGGCAGCCATTCAGCATTTGCTTCTCCAGCCTGGACAGTTTCAATTCTTGCAAGCTCTCCACATGGGAGAATTCAGAGACCTCTCGCCCTGATGGGCTCTGCCTTATGAAAACATTTTCAGTCTAATATCTCGCACATTTGGGCAGTCACAGTATAGATTGGCTCTGCTACCCCTCAAACTCATAATCAAAGATGCAGACACACATATGAATACTCTCCTCTCCCGCCCCCATAGCAGATATCGCAGTAACTCCTGGCACTGAGATGGGAGTCATCTTAAATCATCTCAGTACAGCCTCTAGGCCATCACTACCACATGATCACCGTTGGCACTAATGAGGAAATAAAATTGTCATCCCAGTGTTGGATACTAATACATCCTAAGATAACATGAATTTTTGGCAATCATTTGATATGCCAGCTCTGAGGGAGCCGACTAAAGTTCTTAAGTCATTTTCCCATATGTTGCTACTAAACAACATCCCCTCCATCCTTTATTGGTACACTTACTTGTTTCTGGTTTTATGGTTTTAGCTTTTGTTTTGTTTCTGCAATCAGATGCAAAGACTTGTATTCAACCATCTTCAATTAAGATGTCATTTAATAAAGATGTAAAACTCATTATTGAGCCCAATGTTCCATGGTTGTATTAAAAACAATATAATTTACTAGCACAATATGGGAGAGGAGAGTGAGTAGCAAAAAGTCATCAAAAATCACAGCTTTACATATGGAGAGAACTGAGGATTTTGGATGATGTTAAGCAAATTAAGAGTCAATAATGAGACATGGCTAGGAAACAAAAAATAAATGCAATCTTAGACTGCATTGATACAATGATAGTATCAAAATTAGAATAATAGTCATCTTGTAATGTCAGACCATGTGTTCATTACTGACAACAAAATTTTATGAAAGATGTGCTAAAGATGTATGCTATAATAAGATTTCTAGTCACTATACCTTGTGAGTAACAGGTGAGAAAACTAAAGATCCATTCTTAAAAAGAGAAGGTTTAGGACTCATGATTTCATACTTTAAAAAGAAATAAAAGCCTCCATGTAAAATTGAATTAGACTAAGTCTAAGTATAGGTATATTTACAATTCTAAAAAGCTTTAAGGGTGGAAATCAGAGTTCACAGCTTTGCTGTGTGATCATAAGAAAAATACTTAATTTCTCTCTACCTGATTCTTTATTCATTTACTCAACAAATATATGAACTGAGTGCCAAAGATACACACTGAATAATTCACGCATGGCATCTGTGCTCCTGAAGATTATAGTCACATGGTGGAGACAGACTTTACATAAGTAAATTAATCAGTTGAAAAAAATCACAAGTTGTAACGAGTGCCCAGTCAATAATAGGCACTCAATAAACATTAGGATGATTATCCAATTAATGCCTTCCTGAATTAGAATGGACTGTCTTACAAAGGTAATGAGTTTCCTATTGCTTACGTATTCAATTAAAGGTTTAATGTCATGAGTCAATGAAAATGTACAGGAGATTTATACATTTGGTGAAAAAGTAGACTAAAACTTCTGTAGGATTTTCAGCCATAATCTCCATATTTCTCTGTGATTGCTACGATACTCTGAATTTCAGCTTTGTAAATAAGTAGATATCTTCACTCTTCTCAGTACCACAAAAACTGTTGAACAAAATAAAATACACCACTTGAAAAAACACATTGAACTCAATTGGTATTTATTTTGGTCAAACAGGCAAGTGTGTATTTACTTTATTTATCTTTATATTGCCATTTCTAAATCTGCCTAGACTCTAAAATTATTTAACTTGTATTAATAAATTCAGTGTGATGAGAGAAAAAACCGTAAATCCAATTATTCTTTCATTAACTTACTCAAAAATTGTATCCATTCGTTTATGTATTCACTCAGAAATGTCTGTGTGGTTAACACTGTGCATACTACAGAAATAATTTAATGATCACTATCAAATATACTTGCCCTTGAATAGTTGCTTCTATTACAGTGTCTTTTAAACTTTTGGGGGTCAAAATTTTGAACCCTCAGGTTTTATTTTTGAAAAATTAAAACTGTGTTTTTAAAAAGTAGTAACTGTGTAAAACATGAATCTAATCAAACCTAGAGACCATCCACAAATTTACAAATAATTTGCAGAAAATACAAAGAAAGTAGAATTAGAAGTTAAGTGACAATACCAAATGGAGTCATCCAAATCCAGATTATGAGACATTCTATGGAACAAATAATCTCCAACAATTTAATAGCATAAAAAAAGAAAGGGTGATCATTACAATAAAAGAGACTAGATGTTTACCAATCCAAAGGTGAACTTTGTTTAAGTCCTAATTAGAATAATTGAATGACAAAATCTAATAGTCCAATTACACAATGACATATGAGACAATTGGGGAGATTTGATGATGGGCTGAGAACTAAATGAGATTAAGGAATCACTGTTCATCTTGCTAGTTATAGTAAGGCATGGTGACCATGTAAGGAAAAAATTGACAGTTGAAGATACATACTAAAGATTTTATAGAAGAAATGACATGATATGAGGGATTTTCTTTCAAATACTCCAGAAAAATACAGTGCAGGGATAAGTAAAATAAGCATTGCAAACTGTTCATAGTGACTCCAGGGGAAGTTATACAAATTCCCCTGGAGTCTCTATTTCAGTGATTGTTTGAAAATTCCCCTAATAAAAATATTCTTTAAAATATGTGTTATTTCCAGAAAATTAATACCTTCAGATAGAAATCATATTTTGTTTACAATTTGAGGGGGGGTTACATAGTGCTAAACCTATTTCAGATTTTAAAGTCTTGATATAGTGGGAGAAGGAAAATATTTGAGTATAATCTCAAGGGAGAATGCTATTAATAAGAAAGAAATTGCCGTGGAGATTAGACTAGTGTTAGCTCTTTGTAACCACCAAAAGCAGAGCCTAGGTACCCACAAAAATAGAGAAATGAAGAGCAACAAGAACAACCCTGAGACCTGTGTGGACTTGACTTCTAGATTTCCAAAGGATTTAAAGGAATGAATGACACAGGACACAGGGAAAGCAGAGGAACTTAAAAGTAAAAATGAAAAAGAAACAAATGAGATGGTGAGGCTAAAAGAAAGGAAACTATAGTCAGCCAACATCTTTCTTCATCAAGCACAGCATCTAGAACATCCCAGCTCAAGCTCATCCTGGATATAAAACTAGAAATACTACCAATGGCATTTCTGAGTAGTCCTGAGGGGTGCTGAGGGGCAGGGTATGGGACGAGGAGGTAATATCTATTTCAAAATTCTAAAATACTTTGCTTATAAAGAAATTCTACTGTAAGTCTTATTGTAAAGGGAAACATTTTTGTAAAACCAATCATCACTACGCATTTTAATGTGTTGTCTAATGTTTATTATGATGATAATGTTACTTTGTAGCTATGCAGGAGTTTTAAAGAAGAGCACTGTAACATTTTCTTATTCAAATTCCTCAACTGGATACAACCGTCCTGTAAAACAGAAAATTCACTTCTCTTCTCCACTGTGTCCCCAGATCTTAGAGCAGCACCTGGCTGGTAGGCACTTAATAAGTATTTTTTGAATTAAAAAATAAATTACCTGGCCAACATGGTGAAACCCTGTCTCTACTAAAGATACAAAAATTAGCTGGGCATGGTGGTGCACGCCTGTAGTCCTAGCTACTCAGGAGGCTGAGGCAGGATAATTGTTTGAACCTGGGAGGTGGAGTTTGCAGTGAGCTGAGATTGTGTTACTGCACTCCAGCCTAGTGACAGACTGAGACGCTGTCTAAATAAATAAATAAATAAATAAATAAATAAATAAGGTTCCACTTCTGAGAATGGTGGGCTGGTTAACATAACTGAGCCTGCTACTAAGAACAACTAGAAAACTTGAACACTTTTAGCCCAGTAAAGTTGACACATAAAATTAACCATCACACTTCCTAAGCATGCTCTCCCAGAGATCCTTGTATGTAATTCTGCACAAACTTGTTGCTGTCCAGTGCCTCCAAGCATTGGACTCACGCTGAGTCCAAAGGCTGAATTACACTTCTGGCCTTCCTGGTTCTCCAGCTTGCAGACAGCAGATGGTGGGACTTCTTGGACTCCATAGTTGAATGAGCTAATTTCTATTTAACACACACATGCATATATACATATATATATACACACACACTTATATATGTATACACACACTTATATATATACGTATATACAGATACACATATATATACGTATATACAGATACACGTATATATATATACTTCTATACATATACACTTATATATGTATACTTCTATACATATACACTTATATATGTATACTTATATACATATACACTTATATATGTATACTTATATATACATACACATATATACTTATATATACACATATATACATATATACACATATATACTTATATATATATACACATATATATATATTATTGGTTCTGTTTCTCTGGAGAATCCTGACTAATCCAGGAAGTTAAACTAGAAAAAAGAACAAGGAAGTGGTTGCTATGATAATCAGGTTATGCTTGGAGGAGGAAGACAGGTTAGTAATTCAGAAGAAGCACGAGGGAGATTTTCAGGATACGAATAGTGTTCTATATTTTTATTTAACCTGGTTGTTTGTGATAAACCATGAACCATTGTACTGTATATTATTCTGTTATACATTTATCTGCATATTTGTTAAATTTCATAACAAAACAGCTTTTAAAAATATTCTTAAAATATAAATAAATGAGTCTTGATCATGTTAATCATTTGAAGTTAGAAGTACTTCAAAAGTATACGGAAATTGGAGTAGCATTTCATTCCTGTAAACAGCTTCTCCTCTTTGCTTTGGAGAATAAAATGAGTGGACTCCAAACAGTCAGTTCTGGCCATCATGAGCCATCTTGGGCATTTTGAGGAAGGGGATGTAAGAACAAAAGATAGATCTGAAGGGGCTGCCTAGACAAGGTCCATTTTTCTTTATGCCTCATGCCTAAGAGACTAAAAGAGAAAATATATTTGTCTTAGGCAAAGGCAAAAAAAAAAAAAAAAAAAAAAAACAAGCTTTCCAGACTGATCATTAGAGCCTTCCCACACACATTCAGAATAACCATGGCTGGACAGCGAACATTCCTCAGAAAAGCGAAAGTTTCCAAGTGAATGCAACAGAGTTCTCTGCTCACATTCCAGTTGAAGAAGTGAGATAAAGACAAGCCCATGTGCAAAGAACTGTATATTTCTAATAAGCAAATCATGACAATGGGGAATGCCTAAAAATCCATTAGCTGTTCTTCAAGCAGATCTTTGGGGAGACATCATTATCTGTTTTGACTGCATTAAGAAAGCAGCTTTGCAAAGCCTATTAGAGAGCTTTACAAAATAATCTTTTGACAAGCTGCTCTTCTAGTGGACTGTGGAAAACCTGACAAAACTTTGATTTTTCATGTTGATCCCTTTATTTGTTTTGTTCGTATGCGAGCTGCCATTTCAGAGCCAGGAAAGTCATCAGCAGCCTATTGCGGCCGTTCTCTAAGCAGTGTAGGTCATATTTCCCTTAATCTTACCTTTCTCCCTTAAAATAATTTAGACTCTATCTGGGACTAACAGGCACACACTGCCCCCGTCAGGTTAAACTACCCTGCAAAATCAGATTCTCTGGAGAAATTAAAATAAACTGAGTGTAGCAAGTACATATGCATAGAAAAGCAAACATATTTCAAACTTCTGGATTATACTTAAGATTATTTCTATTTAATGCAACCTGGCCCTAAAGAAGCTTATTTTAAATGAATCACTCTTTAAATAGATCGTTATTTGAATTCTCAGTTGTCAGGATTGACTCCTTAATTCTGATACCATCGACCTGGTTGTCTTATAGCCTCACTTCTGACTTAGCAAAGTAGCCTTAGAGAAAAACTATCATTTCTTTCCTCTGATCATTCAATTCTTTAATTTTTAATGAAATCCAGTTAATTCAGAACCATTATTAGGTTCTATAATAGAAACTATGCTATTACACAATGTTAATGCCCCTCTGCATTTTTTAAACAAGAGCTATATGCTTTATTACTTTACTTTCTTAAATTATCTTTGGAAATCTGAATTTTATGAATAAGTCACTGCAAATGAAGTAAACATTGTGATGATGGTAAAATTTACTCATTAGGAATATGTTGAGGTCTTTTGGGAAACAAAACTAGTAATTGTAAGTGTCATTTTAGTATTTAAAAGTGCTTATCTATGTATAGCAACATACCAAGCACTGTAGAAATCCATCCTTGACGTAAACTACACTGGTCATGCTGTATATGGTGTAATTTTAAATGGGTTCTTTTTTTTTTTAATTCCCCTCCTGCCTGCCTAGATATAAAAAAGTTCCACATCAATTACTTTTTAGAATAAACTATTAAGTCTACGATCTAATCTAGGTGCAGTAACATATTAAACTTGCTAAACTATCTAGAGGTAGATAGTCTCTAAAGAAGAAATATGCAAAATAGATAAGTTTTAATGGGAAGAAAGAATGTAGAAAGGAAAAATAAAGAGGAAAAATACAGTGCTGCAATACCAAAATGATATTTTCTCTAGTCTGGAATGATCTGCCTGGAGAACCCAAAAATCACTCTTCAAATTGTAACTCAAATTCATGTCTTTATTTATACTTTTTATCTCCATTAAAGTGACATTTATTTTAAAGTCGATTTTAAAATGGATTTTTCTTGAATGTAATATATCACTACCATCCCAAAGGTAGCCACTACTCTGACATCTGACACAATAGATTAGTATTGCCTCTTTTTGAATTTTACTTAAGTGGAATCATATAGAGGTTACGTTTCGTGTCTGGCCTTTTGCATTCAACATTCTATTGATAAGATATATTGATATTATTGTATATAGCAAGAGTTTATCATTGCTGCATGGTATGCAATTATGAATACATCATAGCTGATTTATATATTCTATTATTGATGAACATTTATTCAGTATCCAGTTTGAAGCTATTAAGAATGGTGCTTTCGGTGGACCTATGTTCATATTTCTGTTCATCATGTATTTAGAAGTAAAATTGCTGGACATAGGGTATGAGAAAATTCGTTGTTAGCAGATACTACCAGTTTTCCCAAGTAGTTACATCAGTTTCTGCACCAACCAGCAGAGTTCAAGAGTTCCAGTTCCTTCATATCTTTGTCAACATTTTATGTCTTCCATTTATTTCCTTTTATTGATCCTCTTGGGTGCACAGTGATATGTCATCATAATTTTAATTTGGGTTTTTGGAATAATTAGTGACGTATAGCACTTTTCATATGTTTATTGGAAATTTGGACATTCATTTCTGTGAAGTGCCCATTCAGGTTTATTTATCTATTGAATTTCTTCTTTTTATTACTAATTTGAAAGATTTCTTTATATTCAACATGCAAGTCTTGCCATTACAAATATCCATGTAAAAATTATAAATATCATCTCCTTTTTTGTGTATTCTGATGTATATGAGGTACTTTATTTTAATGTAATTTATTTTGTTTTTCTTTTACCATTCACACTTTTGGTGCCCTGCTTAAGAAATCATTGCTTACCACCAGATCATGAAGAAAATTTTACTCAATTTATTTAAGGACTCTTATACCCATAAGAATTACATGAACACATTATCTGACATTGGGTCTTATTTATGGTGTGAGATAACTATCAACATTTTTTTGTCATTTCTTCAAATTAATACAACATCTTTTATGGAGGAGGTCATCCTTTCTTCAAATGTACTTCCATTTTTTAAGGAGACTTTTGATAAAAATCAAATAACTATCTATATGTAGTCCTGTTTCTGTACCCTATTCTGTTCCATTGTGTTTTTGCTTATCTTTCTGTTAACATCCTACTGTCTTATTTGCTATAGCTTTATAAATCATTTTGCTATCTGGTAATCTAAATATCCTCTTGCTTTGTTCTTCTTCAAGATTGTTTTGGCTATTCTGTGTCTTTTGAATTTCCATACTCTAGCTTTGTTACAGAAAACATTTGAGGTAATTTATAAGGACATCTGAAACACGCACAAACCAAAACTAAAGAAATAAATATAGTGAAAGTTATTATAGCATACAAACCTTCTACTAACAACAGCTACACACACAAACACATACCAGAGAAAAACCTACTTGAAGTCCTCAGAAAGCTACCAAAGTATCTTGGGTTCAAGATCCCAGAGATAAACAAAAACATTGAAGTGAATCTGGTATTTTGCTGCTGTTTTCCTCAAAAACAATGTATTTATTTCTAAGCCACATGGGCTGTGAGCTGGAGATGGCCTTCCAAAAGAACTAAGTTAAGAAGTTGAAAGCTAAGAAAAACATTTATCAATCTCAAGGAATTAGGGAGGTAAAATATGGAATTTAGTTTTCATCAAAGTGTATGTGCCATGGTTATCCCAGACTTTCAGGTGGACCCCCTAAAAGACTACACCATAGGAATAAGGGCAAATCCAAATAGTCCAGGCCTTAAGAAAACTGAAACACAGCCTCAAATCAATTTATCCCTGGTTGGAGGAAGGTGTTCTTTTATTTAAACTGCCTTCCAGAAGATAAAGTTTCGTGCAGAGCGTCTGTAATTTTTATACACAGTTTCCAGCATTAATCAAAAATTAACAGGCATATGAAGAAAACCAAGACCAAGAGAAAAAAAAAATCAGACAATTAAGACACATCTAAAGGTAATCAAGGTATTAGAGTTTTAAGAAATAGACTTTAACTGTTATTGAGGAGTGACATCAACAAGATAATATAATAAGTGACCTCAGTCCTTGGCCCTCTACGAAAGCACCAATTTAACAGCCTCCCTAGATGAGAATATCTTTATGAGAGCTCCAAATCCAAGTGAGAGTTTACAGCACACTGGTGGAATGCAGAAATGAGAAAAAAAAAATGTTGAAAGGGAGGAAAAAGAACAGTATCTTTTTACCTGTATTATCCCTCCCCTAAGCCACCACAACATAGCACCAAGAAAGAACACCTCAGCCTGCAAGTTCTCCCAGGGAAACAGGGTGAAGTCGGCATCCAACTTCTCCTGCCTTTGGCAATACCTGAGAGACTTGCTTCTGTTGTGCCTCACCCATAACACTGAGGGAACTGGCATGGCTAGATCACCTGAGGGTAGCTAAGAACAAAGAAAAAAGGCGAGGGCTCTCAACAACCAGTTCAGAGATCTCAACAGCCAGCTCACAGCCCCTGGCACAAGGCCTGCCCACCCACAGATCATGGCACTAGGCCCACCAACCCACAGACCCTGGTAGCAGGGCTAACCACAGATCTTACAAGCCAGCCCATCTGCAGGCCCTACTAACCAGACCAACAAGAATCTTAGGCCAGCCTGATTTGTGAATGGATTTCCCTGCCAAAGCCAATTTGTAAAGACAGGAAGAGGTAACTGCTTCTTCAAATGAGCAGATACTAACGCAATACTATGGAAGTCATGAAAAATCAGGGAAACAGCCGAGTGTGGTGGCTCACACCTGTAATCCCAGCACTTTGGGAGGCCAAGGTGGGTGGATGGCTTGAGTCCAGGAGTTGGAGACCAGCCTGGCCAACATGGCAAAACCTCATCTCTACAAAATATACAAAAATTAGCCAGGTGTGGCTGCATGCACCTGTGGTCTCAGCTACTCAGGGGGCCGAGGTGGAAGGTTTGCTTGAGCCTGGGAGGCAGAGGCTGCAGTGAGCCAAGATCATGCCACTTCACTTCAGCCTGCATGACATAGCAAGCCAGTGTCTCCAAAAAAAAAAGAATCAGGGAAACATGAAATCACCAATGTATTAAAATGAAACTCCAGTAATGGACCCTAAAGAAATAGAGATCTAACTACCTGACAAAGAATTTAAAATAATTGGCCGGGCACAGTGGCTCATGCTTGTAATCCCAGCAGTTTGGGAGGCCAAGGTGGGTAGATCACCAGAGGTCAAGAGTTTGAGACCAGCCTGGCTGATATGGCGAAACCCCATCTCTACTAAAACTGCAAAACTAGCCGGGCGTGGTGGTACATATCTGTAATCCCAGCTACTTGGGAGGCAAAGGCAGGAGAATCGCCTGAACCCAGGAGGCAGAGGTTGCAGTGAGCAGAGATTGTGCCCCTGCACTGCAGCCTGGGTGACAAGAGTGAAACTCTGTCTCAAAAAATAATAATAATAATTAAAATAATTTTAAAGGAGCTCAGTGAGCTATAAGAGAACACTGACAATGAAATGAAACCAGGAAAATAATACATGAAAATATGAGAAGTTCAACAAAGAGATAGACTCATAAAAAAGAATCAAACAGCACTTCTAGAGCTGACAAACACAAAAACTAAACTGAAAAATTAAACAAAGTTTCAACAGTAGACTTGATCAAGCAGAAGAAAAAAATCAGTGAACTTGAAGACAAGTCATTTGGAGCTTTCCAGTCAGGAGCAAAAAGAAAAAAGAATGAAAAAAAAGTCAAGAAAGCCTACAGGACTTATGAGACACCAAGTGAGCCAATATACACACTATGGAACTTGAAGAAGAGAAACAGAAAGAAGCAGAAAGCTTATTTAAAGAAATAATGGTAGAAAATGTTCTGAATGTGGGGAGGGAAATGGACATCCAGTTTCATGAAGCTCAAAAGATACCAAATAGGTTAAGCCTAAAGAGGTCTACACTGAAACACATTATAATTAAATCATCAAAGTCAAAGAGAAAGATAGAATTTTGAAAGAAGTAAGAAAAAATGAACTTGTCATATAAAAGTGTACCTTCATAACATTTTCAGCAGATTTCATAGCAGAAACATTGCAGGCCAGGAGAAAGTGGGATGATATATTCAAAGTGTTAAAAGGAAAAAACTGCCAACCAAGAAAATTTGTCCTTCAAAAGGATATCTACCCAAAGGAAAAGAAGTCATTATACAAAAAAGATACTTCTACATGCATGCTTATAGTAACACAATTTACACTTCCAAAAATATGGAACCAGCCCAAATGCCCATAAATCAATGAGTGGATAAAGAAAATGTGGTATACATATACCTTGGAATACTACTCAGCCATAAAAAGGAACAAAATAATGGCATTCGCAACAACCTGGATGGAATTGGAGACTATTTTTCTAAGTGAAGTAATTCAGGAATTGAAAACCAAACATTGTATGTTCTCACTCATAAATGGTAACTAAACTATGAGGCTGTGAAGGCATAAGAATGATACAGTGGACTCTGGGAACTTGGGGGGAAAGGATGGGAGGGGGGTAAGGGATAAAAGACTACACACTGGGTACCATGTACACTGCTCGGGTGATGAGTGCACCCAAATCTCACAAATCACCACTAAATAACTTGTTCATGTAACTGAACACCACCTGTTCCCCAAAAACCGACTGAAATAAAAAAAAAAATAACCTCTACTTTCTTAGTAATAAATGGCAAGTTCCAAGCTTTTTTGTTTGGAAATTCAACAACAATAATAAAATGTGTTCATCTTTTCTTAAAAGTGGACTTTTGAAACAGAATCCCAGGAAAATAATTTCATGATGTGCAATTATGTGACTTTTACAAATAAACCATATATTATATAATTTTTTTAAAAAATGAAAGTGCGATGAAAGCTTTCCCATACAAACAAAAACAGGGAGTTATCACAACTAGATCTGCCAAACAAGAAGTGCTAAAGGGAATTCTTTTTTTTTTTTCTGAGACACAGTTTTGTAGGGACCAGCCCCACAGGGTCGGTGGGTCTCTCCCCGTGAGCAGAGACTAAAGAGTGTAGAAATAAAGACACAAGACCAAGAGATAAAAGAAAAGGCAGCTGGGCCTGCGGGACCACTACCACCAAGTCACGGAGACCGGTAGTGGCCCCAAATGTCTGGCTGCGCTGTTATTTATTGGATACAGAGCAAAAGGGGCAGGGTAAAGAGTGTGAGTCATCTCCAATGATAGGTAAGATCACGTGGGTCACGTGTCCACTGGACAGGGGGCCCTTCCCTGCCTGGCAGCCAAGGCAGAGAGAGAGAGGAGAGAGAGAGAGACAGCTTACGTCATTATTTCTGCATATCAGAGACTTTTAGTACTTTCACTAATTTTGCTACTGTTATCTAAAAGGCAAAGCCGGGTGTACAGGATGGAACATGAAGGCTGACTAGGAGCATGACCACCGAAGCACAGCATCACAGGGAGACGGTTAGGCCTCCGGATAACTGTGGGTGGGCCTGACATCAGTCAGGCCCTCCACAAGAGGTGGAGGAGTGGAGTCTTCTCTAAACTCCCCCGGCGAAAGGGAGACTCCCTTTCCCAGTCCGCTAAGTAGTGGGTGTTTTTCCTTGGCACTGATGCTACCGCTGGACCACAGTCCGCCTGGCAACGGGCGTCCTCCCAGAAGCTGGCGTTACCGCTAGACCAAGGAGCCCTCTTGTGGCCCTGTCCGGACATTACAGAGGGCTCACACTCTTGTCTTCTAGTCACTTCTTACTATGTCCCCTCAGCTCCTATCTCTGTATGGCCTGGTTTTTCCTAGGTTATGATTGTAGAGGAAGGATTATTATAATATTGGAATAAAGAGTAATTGCTACCAACTAATGATTAATGATATTCATATATAATCATATCTAAGATCTATATCTGGTATAACTATTCTTGTCTTATATTTTATTATACTGGAACAGCTCGTGTCCTCGGTCTCTTGCCTCGGCACCTGGGTGGCTTGCCACCCACAGAGTTTCACTCTTGTTGCCCAGGCTGGAGTGCAATGGTGTGATCTCGGCTCACCACAGCCTCCGCCTCCCAAGTTCAAGCAATTCTCCTGCCTCAGCCTCCCTAGTAGCTGGGGTTACAGGCATGCACCACCATGCCTGGCTAATTTTGTATTTTTAATAGAGTTGGTCAGGCTGGTCTCGAACTCCCAACCTCAGGTGATCCACCTGCCTCAGACTCCCAAAGTGCTTGGATTACAGTCATGAGCCACCGTGCTTGGCCAGAATTTTTTAAGTTGAAATGAAAGGGTGCTAAAAAGAAACATAAAAGCATATGAAAGTATAAATATCACTGGTAAAGGTAAATTTATAGAAAAATGCAGAATAATGTAATTTTTAACATAGTACATATATCACTTTAACACTAATATAAAAGCTAAAAGACAAGAGTATTGAGAATAAGTATAACCACAGAAATGTTTTCATAAATAGACAATATAAAAAGAAGTAAATTCTGACATCAACAACATAAGATGTGGAAGAGAGAGTAAAATTCTCCAAACTCATCACGTTGTATACAAGAAATATGTACAGCTTTTTGTATATCGATCATACCTCAATAAAGTGTTTTTAGTTAAAGTGAAAATTAAAAATAATATTTTCAAAGAAATGTATGACGAAGAATATACGAAAATATTCCATTGAAATTCTATAAATGAAAAACTAAGTTTTAGACAAATAGAAGATTATACAGCAGATTTGACAGTGGAATGCAGCACTAATAAATTGGAAGCAGGTAAGTGTAAAATGTCTTTATTGAAGCAAAGAAAAAGAAAACCTGACAAAATATACAATAATAACTATAAAGGACACTGTGAGAAATTCTAGCATATATGTAAAAGGCTTCCAAGAGGGGAACTGTGATAAAATAATGTGATTGAGGCAATATGTAAGGAGATAACAGACTCAGATTTTCCCAGAATGATGAAATACATCAAGTTAATTATTCAGGAAGTGTGATAATCTACAAACAGAATAATAAGATAAACACTCCAAGTTTGAGAGTAAAACTACTAAAATCTCAGGACAAAATAATCTGATAGGCAGTCAGAACAATAAGTACACATTAATTTTAAAAGAGCAGTTGAGCACAATGGCACACACCTAGAGGTCCAGATACTTAAGAGATTGAGGCAAGAGAATTGCATGAGACCAGGAATTCAAGGCCGTAGTGCACGATGGTTGTACCTGTGAATAGGCACTGCACTTTAGCCTGGGCAAAATAGTGAGACCCTATTTCTTAGAAAGAGAGCAAAAATGTAACTGACATCTGACTACTGAAGAGAAATGATGGAAGTAAGTACACAATGAAAGAATATATTTAAGATACTGAAAGAATATAACTGACAACCTATAATTACATACCCTGAAAACTAAATGCAAAATGAAGATGTTTCCAGACATAGCAGAGAGATCAGCACTATACCTTAAGCCAGAATTCTTACTAAGGAGAAGTTGGTTGTAGGTGATAACATGTGAGTAAATGAGAATCATAGGAGACTTCTTGAAAGGTTAACCCCTCTAGGAAAAATGAGATTTAAAAAAACAATTATTCCTGTAGGCTAAACAGATATGTGCCAGGGGCCATTGATCAGGGTCATGGACATCTCATTTGCCTCTATATTAGCAATAGAATGCATTCCAAGCCCTAGAGAATAAAGTATAAGCCAACACAATTCAGCTCTCCCCAGGTCAACAAATCCTGGCCCAAGAACATTTATGTACAGCATAATTACAAGACCTTTGTTCTTGTTCCACTGAACTGAGTTCGCAAAGAAAACTGGCAACAGGGTCTTTGATTCAGTTTAGAGTCAATCCTTCATACACTATATTTTGTTTGAGAATGGATTCTATATTAGTGCATTGAAATTTACCATGTGGTACAATGTCAATGATATGTTTTTAAATACTTCCTGATATCACATTTGTAAATCTTGCATTTAAAATAATCAACTAGTTCATTTTAATTTTTATATTTTGTTTCTCTCTTTTTTTTCTTTCTTTTCTTTTTTTTTTTTTTTTTTGGCTACTCGATAGACAGAGTAGGGCAGAGTAGGCAGAGTGGCCTAGTGTAGCCGTTTCTATATAGCGAGATGAGAGGCAAAGTTTCAGCATCCTGTTTGTAAGGACTCTCCACAAATAAGATGTTAAGGCAGTGAAAGATCATTATTCCCAGTCAATGACAATGACATGATAACTGAAATAAAATAATCATCATAGTTTCTCTTTTAACATAGCTTATTGAAATGTTGGTAAGATTTTTATATTCTAGGTAGGAACTTTGATCAGATACCTGATAAATTACAGGTTTGTGAAAAATCATCTGGTGATGAATTTGCATATCATAATTGTATGTCTTTCATTGAACTGTTATATTTCAATGTCAACACTTTTTATTTCCTGACTTTAACCAGTGGTCAATTTGGGCTATGAATTAAACAACACATGATTAAGAACAAAAATGAATGCTAAATCTTCAGAGTAACTGAGATATTAACCTGTTCATCTGATCTCCACTAATTCCCTCATGTGTTCAATTGATAGGAACTAGAAGCCTTTCAATCTGACCACAGAAAATAAAAAAATTAAAATAATGAGTTTCTTAATTGATATGTGTAAATAGTCTCCAGTACCCGCTTTAGAATGATTTCCCCTATTGATTTATTAATCACGGTTTGGAAGTACTGCCTAGAACTACAATAGGCTCCATTGGTCTGCTTCCATTTCTCTTCTATGAAATCCATTCCACGTGATGCAACCAGCCACATTAATATTCTTAAATCTCATCTCTGCTCCTATGACTCCTCTCACCAAAATATTCAATAGCATTTTTATTCTTCCAAACTTTTTCCCTACCTTCCATTCATATAAACTCTATACAACAGCTTAACTAGATTAGTTGTTTTTTTCTAATCAAAAAAAAATTTTTTAAGAGTATCATTTCTTAAACACAAGAGTTTCAATCCATTGGTAAAATTATAAGTTATGTACACCTAATGTATCCTCAAAATTATTAAACCAAAACTGATGGAAGTAAAAGGACAAAGAGACAAATTTACAATCACCGTAGGACATTTTAACACAAAACTATCAATATCTAATAGAAAAAAGACAGAGTTAGTAAGGATATAGAGGACTTAGTAATATGATTTAAAAATTAACCTGAGATATGCAAAATATTGTCTCTAATAACTGTAGAATATAGTCTTTTCAAGTGCATAAAGACTATTTTGTCAAAATTGACCGTACAGCATTCTTAAAGTAACCTCAACAAATTTCAGAAATTTGAAATCATAAAAGATATTTTCTCTGACGCCAATAACTGTAAACTAAAAATCAACCAGAAAAGTTAACCAGAAAATGTTTAAATATTTGGAAATTAGGCACTTCTGGAAAACCCATATGTCTAAGAATGTCATTAAAAATTCAAAAAATTTTTTAAATTAGTGATAGCAAAAATACTACCAAAATTTGTACAATTCTGCTAAAACTTACTTAAAAGTAAATTTGTAAATCTTAAAGATATAAGAATAAAGACTGAAGAACTAGTGCTCTAATACCCATCTCAAGAACATTTTTTAAATGGCAGCAAATTATCCAGAGAAAACAGGAGGAAGAAAATGAACAACATAAGAGCAGAAAAGAATAAAATAGGAAGCCAACCAAAAGCAGAAAACAATATCAAAGCAAAAATTTGATTTCTTGAAAAGATCAGATAAAGTCTATAATTTCCTGGTCATCAAAGGGCATCATTAAAAGGGTGAAAAGGCAAGTCACAGCGTGATGAGAAGCTATTTTCAATACATACACTGGACAATATATAATGCTAAACATCATTTGTCACCAAACAAATACAAATTCCAATCACAATTAGATACCAATCTACATTCATCAGAAAGGCAATACTAGTCAAGATAGTGGCTAACTTTGGGGAGGGGCTGGATCATGACCATGGTAGAAAAAGGGAGACTTCTGTGTATGGTAACGTTCTATTTCCTGATCTGGAAGTGGTTACACAGGTATGAAAACCACTTTGTGAAAATTCATTAAGCTTCATCCCTATAATTTTGTACTCTTCTATGTATATGCCATGCTTTAAATGAAAATAAAAGACATACAAATGTGAAGGTATTGAGCAAAACAAGACTGAGACAGATACAGATTGATAATGGGATAGATAGATGCTGGGTAGACAGACAGATATAAAAATGACTTATACACTGTGCTTGGTTTGCTGAATAGAAAAGGAAGCATTGTCAGTTACAGTATTACATTATCCATAAGATAAAATCTTACCAATTACACAGAAGAACTGTCTTGGTATTAAGAGCAGATGGAACCACCTTCTGGCGATTCTCATGAAAAATACAATGAGAAAGTCAATTAGCAGCATCACCAACAATTTACATTGTATCCCATTTTGTGAGGCTGCTTTCATGTCAATTCCTGGGATAAGTGAATGGAATTACACCAAAGTGCAAATAAAAACCAGTTTTGGGAGAATCACAAGCAAGTTAGTTTCTTCTTTCATGCTTTCCTGCATTGCTGTATGCCTCGATCACACATTTACCTCACTCAATCACCTCCCCTAACCATCAACACAGTGCCTTGCACATTGCACATAATCCATTAAAATTCTATGAGTGGATGAATAAATGAATGAATGAGGCACTTGATAACCAAAAGACAGTAAAAAAGAAATGGCATGAAAAGAAAAATATCAAAAGGACTGTGTGTCTGCTTTGCAATTTGGCAGTAGGCAAAATCTCTAACATGTAGTTTTCAACCTAAGACAGGTATTGTCGATAAAGACAGATATAAATGACCCAGAGTGACGTTGAACTAGTATACAGATTAAATGTCATGCATTATTCCTGGGCAGAAGCAAGCAATATAACTTTACAACAGGTTTCTATATTTTTCCATCCATTTTTTAATTTCTTATTCTACCCTGAAAATAACTATTTGACAACAAGTCAGTATAAAATGCAAGATGCAATACCAAAGTTAGGCGCAATTAAGGGAGAAACCACTAGTCCAAGACTTTATTGCTTGAGCTGACTTCAGATTTCGTTTGGCAAACCTTTTTTTTTCTGCTAGTGCTTTCATTTCAATTCTTTACTCTTTCCCAGATTTTAGCCAAGTCATTGGCTCAGATGGCAGATGACAGAGCATTCTTGTAGCTAAAATTGCATTTGTCATTTTGGTATCAATATGTCCTGTCTCTTAGGATTGCTGTAGTCTTGTCTCTAAGTGAAACTGTCTTGTATTTCCCTTCTGAGTGAGATTTATGAGGGAAAGCATTCAAATTGCTCATCTCTAATTCAGTCATCATTCTGCCACTAAAATGTCTCAGAATTTTCCCTTTACTGCAGAAGAAATATTCTCTCCTTTTTGCTGTTCAACTATACTGTCTTGACTTTTGTCTATAAAACAGGCTGCACCAGATGGGGAAGGGGTCTTGGGAATATCCAGGCCAGCTTGGGGCAAACATCTTCCCAGCTGTAGCTGGGTCCATCAAAGACACCTCAATTCATAGCTGATTCATACTCATTCTCTCTCCTTAGTCTTCAAATTTTACTTAGGCAACTGACTAAAGTCAGAATGCTCTAACTTTAGAAGCTTGTCTTTAGAGCATTTTAGAACATGTCTATCAGACATTCAGTCTAATATTTTGCAAACAGCAAATATCAAGAAAACACTGGCCTAATTAATTGTGCAGAAAGGAATAATTCCAATACAAAAGTTTCATAAGGCAGACTCAACATATGATAACAATAAACATGTAGCTTAAAAAATAAGGGAAATGTCATGTATTCTCATTTTCTTTTTCCTTATTTCCAATTGCAAGAATAGTCCTTTCAAGATGAAAGAAACTACCTTAGAAATAGGAATGTAAAAGATCTGCTCCTTCTTGCTATCTTATTACACTATCTCTTATACCAAAATCACTGCTTGCTTGCTGTGCCTTCCAGTAATGACTGGAATGGCTTATTAGGAGATAATTTGGTAGGTGGGGGAAAAAATGTGTCTACTAAAAATTCATTACTAAAAAAAAAATAGCAAACCCTACAACAGGGTCTAGAGATCAGACAATCCAGTTTATAATCTTAACAATACTGGCTGTGCTCAATGATGCCTGCACCAATCTGAATCTAGTTAAAATGAACTCTATGCCTTTTAATGCGTTTTTCAAGTTCTGAAATTCAGTTACTCTGTGAATCTTGTAAATTCCCTACACCATAAAGAACTAGCATGTACTGCCAGATCAAAGACTAACTTTCTGCTTGACATTTCCACATAAAGGTCTTATGAGAATCTCAAAATTTACCATAGCCAAAACAATTTTTGATTCCTCCAAACCCTTCAAAACCCACTCCTTCCCATCTTAATATACCACCAGTATCTATTGTTAAGAGTTAAAGAGAGAAGAAAGACACAAAAAGCGGCTTAACACACAAAGACAGGTTTACTTTGGAGAACAAACCTGAAAGGGGCTTCTGGCCGATTTCAGTCAGGAGCATTTTCTCTTATAGACTAAGGGTATGTAAGGGTCTGGGGAGGGAGAGCTTATCACAGGCTCAGAATGTTTCTGTGTGGAGGAGTTTTATTGCCAGGTTGGAATGCCTCTGGTCGGAGGGGAGGTTATCTCGGGGCTGGCATGTTTCCGGTCAGAGGGGGCCCATCTCAGGGTTGGAATATTTCTAGCTGGAGTGTCACTTGTGGTTTATGGTCATGCTGACATTAGCCATTATGCTGATGTTTTCTGGGGCTGGATTTAGGCAGTTTTTAATCAAGGGGAACTTAAAATGGCGGTGTTTGTCCAAGACGATGATGCCGCTGCTCTGTCGTCTATCCAAGTCCCCAACCCAAAAATCTAGGAATTATCCTTGCTTCGTCTTGTCCCTTCACTTTCTGTATCCAATCCATCTCAAATTTAACGTGAGGGAGCATAAACAATCTCCTTTGTCTGCAAATATAAGCCAGTTTCTTCAACCCAGATGTTTTCAGTAATAAAGCTGATGCTTTGATTTACATCTACCTGATCCCTCCATCTATTTCCCAATTGCCCAAACTTTGGGTGGGGGTGGAGGAAAGGCCATTTATTCACCACCGCTACCATCACCCTACCACCAGCCTGCTTTCCCGCCTGGTGTTTCCTCAGCCTCCAGGGCAGGAGCTATCTTACTCTAACTCTAGGCTAGCCCTGGTCCAGACGTTAGAGCCTATTCAGTCACAGTAAAGGAGAAATATAAAGCACTGTGCTTTAAGCCATCCTTCCTGTTGCTCACCCCCTAACCTACCCTGAGGCTCCAAAATCAAGTTTCTTCTTACAGGGTCCTTGAAACAAATCTTTGCCCTTGAACCTAATTGAGACTGAGGGAAACGCAGCCTTCTTGGGGGACATGCAAAGCTAAAACACTGTACGCCTTGTGTTTGAGTGACACATATAGTTCACCCAGCCCTTTTATATGCTTTATCTTATTTGTATAAAAACTCAATATTGTTCTTCTCCAAATAATGAGTAAAATATTATTATTTGTTCAAATGTATCAAGGATGCAAGGATTTGTGTTTTGACAAGCTCTATCCATGCAAAACAGGCAATCTAGATCATAAGACATATTAAATTATACTTGATGAGCCAGTCCTTGGAGAAAGTTCTGAGATTGCTTCTCCATGAAGCACAGAGAGCAAGGATTTCTGTGAATATTTCCAATGAGCTTACATAATTCTGGGGAAGCTGCTACAAAAAAAAAACTGTACAATTCAAATCTGGGACACTGTCGTGGAAATCCGTCCCTGCATAACAAAGTGGGCAATCACAGAGAACAATGAAACCCAATGCATTATTCATCATTATAATTCTGGATCATATGCAACCATCATCAATGCTGAGGATGCTCTTAGTTTATATTACAAGTAATTTAGACATCATATGCCTATTTATAAAATGCCAAATCAGCTCTCAGATGCAGTATGAGGAGTTCACAGTTTCATTTTCTGTAAAGATGTTTTAAAATATTGATTGTTGTAAACTTTGCAAGGCACAGATAATAAAAGCACTATACCAATCCTTACACAAAAGAACAACTAGGAATACTTCCCTCAAAGCTGGTTGGTCCCCTTGTTCATTAGCTCATGGTTCCAAATGGAACTTCCCTACACCCCCAGAAATGATGCATCCTGAGTCCATTTCCCAAAGAACAGTTCTTCAAAGCATCAAAAGAACCAGATGTGCAATATCTGCATGAAAAGGTTTTTTTTAAAAATCCCCAAATAAAACTTCCATTTGTAAGAAAGGGGAGGGGATCAGGGATTCTAAGATATGTTCATGCTGACAGCGCATCCTGGAACTATATAAATACTTAGTAGAATGAATTAAAAATGAGAAACTTGGAAACACAAAAGGCATTTTCTTGGGGAAACTCAAAACATAAGGATACTTGAAAGAAAAAGGAACAGGCTCTTGGGTTTTCAAAAAAAAAAAAAACTTGAATCAGCTACATAGTCATACAGTCATGGAGAGCTTGTAAAATCACATACCTTTGTGTTCTTGCTTAAATTTCTCTAGCAATATTGTTCAAGTGTGTGCCCAAATACATGGATTTTAGCTCCCCTGGAGAGTCACTTCTGAAAGAAAGCACAGATAGAGGGACCTAAAGTCTATGCTATTATAACAGGAAGAGACATCGTTTCTACATGAATAGGATCTTTTTTCCAAGGCAGAGATAGGAGGGCTGGAGGGAAAAATTTAAAAACACGTTGGCCTGTTTTTACTGTATATATTGTTTCCTGGATGCTGGAAATTACCCTGATTATTCGTCTACAAAATAGCTACAAAGAAATCCCAAACTATGATTCAGCCATTGCAGCTGTGGTAGACAGAATTGCCTATGGTGAAGGAAGGGCAGAAAACCCACTATTGCAATTCGTTTTCTCTCTTGTTTTGTTTAACTGTTTAACTTCTGGGCCTAATTATTTAAAACACACACACACACACACGCACACACACACACACAGCAAAAAGAGGAGAAATGAGAGCTGGTCTGCTTTTCCCATCCCTCATTCCCTGCATGCCATTTCCCACCAAATCAAACTCAGTATTTTATAACAGTGATTCTCCAATTGTCTCTCAATTTTAAAGCTTTTCTGATCTTTCAATGGAATTGATTTCCATAATAACCAGACTAGAGTTGGCAGTCCATTCTTGTTTAGCATCACTGCCTGCATTACGTTGCCTACAGCTCATCCGCCCTGATCCCTTAAAGACACTTGAAAAAACAGAAATATGTCCTTTGTCAATACCATAAGCTGCTGCTGCCACAAGTCTATAAACAGCAAGAAAAATAAACAGAAGCCATCCTATTTTATCAAAGTCTAATAATACATACACACTAGTCTTTTGCTTAAGCCCCAGAAATAAAGGCAAACACACCATGGTAGGAAGAAAAGGAACGCACGTTGTCTCACTTACGCCTTTACCTAGACATAGGCTCTACAGTGCATCTGATCTGAGACTGCCTCCTCACTTTCCAGGCTTCTTGTGTGATTTTCCCTCCCCTTCTTCTCCTTTCCTCAGGGTTACTTGCAGAGAGATTCCACCAACGCATCCTTAGAGTTGAATTTACCTTCCTGGAAAACATTGTTTCCAGCTGGCTCACTATTATTTACACCCTGATTTTAGACCTTCCCTTGTAGCTGATCTCTGTCTCTAAAACAAAGATGTTTCTGGATCTTTGATAAAAGTCTTGGAGGAATAAAACCCGCTTTTTTATTTAAAGAGTAATAACATCTGCAATGTAGTTCAGATGCACATGAAGAAGAAAAAACACACTAACAAATGCTTAAATAATCTAGATGTTCATTTCATTCTCTAAGGTTGCAATACCTGTCCCACAGGCTGGAGTGCAGTGGCACAATCTCAGCTCACTGCAACCTCCAACTCCTGAGCTGGACAGATCCTCCCACCTCAGCCCCTTGAGTAGCTGGAACTACAGGTGTGTGCCACCACACTCGGCTAATTTTTGTATTTTTTGTAAAGATGGGGTTTCGCCATGTTGCCCAGGCTGATCTCGAGCTCCTTGCCTCAAGCAATCTGCCTGCCTCGGCCTCCCAGAGGGCTTCTACCTCCCCTCATTAAATGAGTGGCTCAGCGGCATGCCCAGCACATACGTGTTTCAAATCAGCACTGGTAAGAAAATAAATGGCACTCTTCTACCTCCTCTCATTTAATGAAACTATACTATCTTCTCTGCAAAGCAGTTGGGGAGATGCTTAACAGCAAGGTGTCAGCTAAAAACCAGAGTTCATTTTCCTGAAAGGGAGACATAGGTATTGGGAGACATGTAGCACTTCCCGCCATGTGCTTCTCAAAATATTTTAGGTAACTGGGCATTGTCTATGCAATCATCTTCACCCATCATCATAGATGACATGCACTTTTCTCTCTGCTGCAGTCAATGCATTGTGCTACAAGCAAATGCATTATTTCCTTTAATCCTTCCAATAAAACCACAATGCTGGTACTATAATTAACCCCATTTTACAATTTTTTTTTGAGACAATGTCTCATTCTGTCGCCCAGGATGGAGTGCAGCAGCCCAGTCTCGGCTCACCGCAACCTCCGCCTCCCGTGTTCAAGAGATTCTCCTGCCTCAGTCTCCTGAGTAGCTGGAACTACAGGTGTGCACCACCACACTGGGCCAATTTTTTTATTTTTAGTAGAGACGGGGTTTCACCATGTTGACCAGGCTGGTCTCGAACTCCTGACCTCAGGTGATCCACCTGCCTTGGCCTCCCAAAGTGCGGGGATTACAGGAATGAGCCAGCCACTGCACCCAGCCCCATTTTACTAATTTTTTAAAAACAGGCTTAGAAAAGTGAAGTTTCCCAAGGTCACATATCTTATAAGTGACAATATAGGATATAAGCCCAGGTTTGTTTAATTCCAGAGCCTAAGAACTTAATGTGCAATGCCACTGTATCACAAGGAGGTGCCCTGCACAAATCACAGTGATGCTGAAATCAATTCAGATTGATGTCAGTAGATAGTCTCCTGCAATATGTCCAAAATAAATAAATATGAATCCATCAATCAGTAACTTTCATGCTTTTTCATTATGAGCAGATAGCATGCTATGCGTACAACAGCAAGGACTGAGAAACAATACGTGGTTTCAGGGTATAATCAAACAAAACAGAAAACTTAACACTTAAAATCTATGATCATAATTGTGCTGCACAAGAATGATTTTCAGAATCTATCTTTTCTTAGTTATGAAATAGTAATAACACATTTAGTTAATTTGGAAAAGTAGTTCTAAGATCTGTGTTATTATATTTTCATGTAGCCATAGCATTCAGATAAATTGGTATTATGGTATCTTTCTTTTCTAGTTACTTGTGTATACTAAATATGATAGAAATGGTAAAATCATTACATCAAATTCTATTGAGTCGGTGCACCATAGCATATTTAACATTTAGCTTATTTCTAATATTTCACTATTCTAAATTGCTAAATAAAAATTAAGCACAAATAAGAAAACACTGTCGAGCCAATTTCTCAGAGCATTTCATTCCATTGTCAGTTGTCTAGTTTCTACAATCAGTACAGACAACCAGAGGCTTTCCCAATGCCACGCAGACACTTCAACAGCTCAGTTCAACTAGCATTTAGGGATGCCATCATTGGGCCGGGTACTGGTCATCCACAGAGAGGAAAAGAACACAACCTCTACCCTCAAGAAGCTCACAGTCTAGAGGCAAGTACAGACCCATGAAACGTAAATGGCTGGTTGAAATATGCACTCAGTACACAAAAAGGGCACTCAATCCAACCTGGGCATTAAGAAAAACTTCCTAGAAGAAAGCTCCATCATAGACACATACTCGTGTACATGAAAGACAAACATCTTGGACCCAGCTTTCCAACAAATGTGTCCATTCCGTCTTCATAGTTCCAAATCCAGACTTCCTTGTCCACCCCCACATCCCCAGTCCAATTCCCTACTCTTCTCCTACCACCTAAAGAGTCTTTGACAAAAACAGGGACATGGAATCAGAGAACGTCTCTCTGCCCAGCACTGAATACTTCAAGACCACAGAAATTCTGGGCCACAAATCTATAGATTGTCAATAAAGGAAAATAGCCTGCTTCTCACCATGCCAATGGCATGTGGAAGAGAAATCTACACCTTAAAAAATGGCTAACATCAAAGTGCTGGCACTGTGCTCCTTTCTGGAGGCTCTAGGCAAGAATCTATTTCTTGCCTTCTCCTGCTTCTAGAGGCATTCTTTGGGTTGCAGCTCCCTCGTCCATCTTCAAAGCCAGCAGTGGCTCATTGTGTCTTTCTCTTCTCACAACATTGGGACACAGTTCTTTCTGCCTCCTTGTGTTCCCTGCACCATATAAAAGGACCTTTGTAATCCCACTTGACTCACTCGGATGATCCAGGATAATCTCCCCATAGTAAGACCTTAACTTAATAACACCTACAAAATTCTTTTGCCATGAAAGTAGCATCCACAGGTTGCAGGGATTAGGATATGTACGCCTCTGGGAGACCATTATTCTGCTGCCATAGGCACTCTTCACAGCATCCCAGGGATTCTTACATAACTAAGGTGTTCTGCCATGTACAAATAGAAAAAATGAAAGTTTTGCTAACAGCTTATGGTCAGCCAAGAAGCTAATTGCCTCAGCAGTGCCCACAGCCTTCATTGTCAACATGATGCACAACCCATTGATCACCATGCCTATGCCACAGAGTGAAGCAGGATGGTCTCACTCCATCAGTAACTTGCTCCTGCTCTACCAAGTTGTGGAATATGTCAGCCATCCTGCCCTGAATCAGTCCTTATACAAAGTAGATTAAACTATACTTCAATGAAGCAAACTCCAGGAGGAAAATTGTAGTGATGAAAAAAAAAGTAAAGATAAAGTTATGTCTCTGATTTTAGCTTTATTACATTTTCTATTCTTGCTACTGCATTTTGGGAAAGAAAAAAAAATCAGGGGTGGTAGTTAATCAACCTGTGGCTTCTTCACAAACCAACAGAATTGTTTTCTCTCATAAAATCAAATCTAATAAAATTTCCTCATGAATCCCCTCTATGGGGAAAAGTACTCTAGAGCCCTAAAAGAATAAATGGATGTAACAACCTAAGTAAAAACTTGCAGTAGAAAATTATGGGTCATCTTTGAGAAAAAACTTTTTAAATATTTCAATCAGGATGTAGTGCAGTGGCTGACCTAGGGACATGTCTTGCAGTGGGGTGATAAATGAAAAAAAAGGTGGGGAAGAGGATGAGTTAGGGATAACAGAAAAAAATAAGAGACTAGAATTACAAACCTGAAAAGCACCACCTCCCAGAAGGAGACCAACCAGCACAAAAATAAAACATTAAACAACCAAAACTAAAGAACCTCACAGAGTCCATTTCATGCCCCCTGCCACCTCCACTGCAACAGGTGCTGGTATCCACAGCTGAGAGACCCACATTCAGTTCACATCACAGGACTCTGTGCAGACAACCCCCAGTACCAGCCCAGAGCCTGGTAGACCTGCTGGTTGGCTAGATCCAGAAGAGAGATAACAATCATTGCAGTTCAGCTCGCAGGAAGCTGCATTCATAGGAAAAGGAGGAGAGTACTACAACAAGGGAAAACCCCGTGGGACAAAAGAATTTGAACAACAGCCTTGAGCCCTAGACCTTTCCTCTGACAGAGCCTACCCAAATGAGAAGGAATCAGAAAACCAACTCTGGTAATATGACAAAACAAGATTCTTTAACAGCCCACAAAAAAAAATCACACTAGCTCACCAGCAATGGATCCAAACCAAGAAGAAATCCCTGATCTACCTGAAAAAGAATTCCGAAGGCCAGTTACTAAATTAATAAAGGAGGCACAAGAAAAAGGTGAAGCCCAATTTAAAGAAATCAAAAGAATGATACAAGAAACGAGGGGAGAAATCTTCAGTGAAATAGATATCATAAATAAAAAAAATCAAAACTTCAAGGAACAATAGACACACTTATAGAAATGCAAAATGCTCTGGAAAATCTCAGCAATAGAACTGAACAAGCAGAAGAAAGAACTTCAGAGCTCAGAGACAAGGTTATTGAATTTACCCAAGCCAACAAAGACAAAGAAAAAAAATAAGAAAATATAAACAAAGCCTCCAAGAAGTCTGGGATTACGTTAGACAACAAAACCTAAGAATAATCAGCATTCCTGAGGAAAAAGGGAAATCTAAAAGTTTGGAAAACATATTTATGGGAATAATCTAGGAAAACTTCCCCAGCCTTGCTAGAGACCAAGACATCCAAACACAAGAAGCACAAAGACCACCTGGGAAATTCATCACAAAAAGATCATCACATAGGCACATTGTTGTCAGGTTATCCTAAGTTAAGACAAAGGGAAGAATCTTAAGAGCTGTGAGACAAAAGCACCAGGTAACCTATAAAGGAAAATGTATCAGATTAATACGAGATTTCTCAGCAGAAACCTTACAAGCTAGAGGGGATTGGGCCTTATCTTAAGCCTCCTCAGACAAAACAATTATCAGCCAAGAATTTTGTATCCAGTGAAACTAAGCATCACATATGAAGGAAAGATACAGTCTTTCTCAGACAAACAAATGCTGAGACAATTTGCCACTACCAAGCCAGCACTACAAGAACTGCTAAAAGGAGCTCTAAATCTTGAAAAAATCCTGAAAACACATCAAAAAGGACCTCTTTACAGCATAAATCTCACAGGACCTAAAAAACAAAAATATAAATTTAAAAAACACACAAAAAAACAAGGTTTACAGGCAAAAAACACTACCTCATATCCCAATACTAACGTTAAATGTTAACAGCCTAAATGCTCCACTTAAAAGATACAGAATCTCAAAACGGATAAGAATTCAGCAACCAACTATCTGCTGCCTTTCAGAGACTCACCTAACCCATAAGAACTCACATAAACTTAAGGAAAGAGGTAGAAAAAGACATTCCATGTCATGGACACCAAAGTGAGCAGGAGTAGATATTCTTGTATCAGACAAAACAAACTTCAAAGCAACGGCAGTTTAAAAAGACAAAGAGGGACATTATACAATGATAAAAGGCCTTGTCCAACAGGAAAACATCACAATACTAAATATATATGCACCTAACACTGGAGTTCCAAAATTTATAAAACAATTACTAGTAGAACTAAGAAATGAGATAGGCAACACAATAACTGTGGGGGACTTTAATACTCCACTGACAGCACTAGACAGGTCATCAAGACAGAAAGTCAACAAAGAAACAATGGATTTAAACTATGCCCTGGAACAAATGGACTTAACAGATATTTACAGAACATTCTACTCAACAACTGCAGAATATACATTCTACTAATCAGTGCATGGAACTTTCTCCAAGATAGACCATATGATAGGCCACAAAACAAGCCTCAGTAAACTTAAGAAAATTGAAATTATATCAAGCACTCTCTCAGGCCACAGTGCAATAAAACTGGAAATCAACTCCAAAAGGAAATTTCAAAACCATGCAAATACATGGAAATTAGATAACCTGCTCCTGAATGATCATTGGGTCAACAATCAAACCAAGATGGAAATTAAAAAGTTATTTCAACTGAATGACAATAGTGATACAACCTATCAAAACCTCTGGTATACAGCAAAGGTGGTGCTAGGAGGAAAGTTCATAGCCCTAAATGTCTGCATCAAAAAGTCTGAAATAGCACAGACAATCTAAGGTCACACCTCAAGGAACTAGAGAAACAAGAAAATAACAAACCCAAACCCAGCAGAAGAAAGGAACTAACCAAGATCAGAGCAGAACTAAATGAAATTGAAATAAAAATATATAAAAGATAAAGGAAACAAAAAGCTGGTTCTTTGAAAAGATAAATAAAATTGATAGATCATTAGCAAGAATAACCAAGAAAAGAGAGAAAATCCAAATAAATTGAATTAGAAATGAAATGGGAGCTGTTATAACTAACCCCCCAGAAATAAAAAAGATCATTGAAGGCTACTATGAAAACCTTCACGTGCATAAACTAAAAAACTTAGAGGAGATTTGGATAAATTTCTGGAAAGATATAATGCTCCTAGCTTAAATCAGGAAAAATGAGATACTCTGAACAGACCAATAACAAGCAGCCAGATTGAAATGGTAATTTAAAAATTACCAATAAAAAAAAAGTACAGGACCAGACATATTCATGGCTGAATTCGACCAGACATTCACAGAAAAATTGGTACCAGTCCTATTGACACTATTCCACAAGATAGAGGAAGACGGAATCTTCCCTAAATCATTCTACGAAGCCAGCATCACCCTAATACCAAAACCAGGAAAGGACATAACAAAAAAAGAAAACTACAGAACAATATTCCTGATGAACATAGATGTAAAAATCCTTAACAAAGTACTAGCTAACCTCATACAACAACATATCAAAAAGATAATCCACAATGATACAGTGGGTTTCACACCAAGGATGCAGGGATGATTTAACATATGCAAGTCAATAAATGTAATACACCACAAAAACAGAATTAAAAACAAAAATCACTTGATTATCTCAATAGACATAAAAAAGCATTTGACAAAATCCAGCATCCTTTTATGATTAAAACTCTCAGCAAAATCAGCATACAAGGGATACACCTTAGGGTAATAGAAGCCATTCACGACAAACCCACAGCCAACATAATAGTGAATGGAGAAAAGTTGAAAGCTTCCCCCATGAGAACTGGAACAAGACAAGGATGAGCACTCTCACCACTTCTTTTCAACATAGCACTGGAAGTCCTAGCCAGAGCAATCAGACAAGAGAAGGAAATCAAGGACATCTAAATCAGTAAAGAGGAAGTCAAACTGTCACTGTTTGCTGATGATATGATTGTATACCTAGAAAATCCTAAAGACTCCTCCAGAAAGTTTCTAGAACTGATATAAGAATTCAGCAAAGTTTCCAGATACAAAATTAATGTATAAAAATCAGTAGCTCTCCTATACACCAACAGCAATCAAGTTGAGAATCAAATCGAGAACTTAGCCCCTGTTACAGTAGCTGCAACAAAAAAATAAAATACTTAGGAATACACTTAATCAAGGAGGTAAAAGACCTCTATTAGGAAAACTATAAAACACTGCTGAAAAAAATCATAGACGACACAAACAAATGGAAACACAACTCATGCTCATGGATGGGTAGAATCAATATTGTGAAAATGACCACACTGCCAAAAGCAATCTATAAATTCAATGCAATTCCCATCAAAATGCCACCATCATTCTTCACAGAACTAGGAAAAACAATTCTAAAATTCATATGGAACCAAAAAGAGCCTGCATAGCTAAAGCAAGACTAAGCAAAAAGAACAAATATGGAGGCATCACATTACCTGATTTCAAACTATACTATAATGCCATAGTCACCAAAACAGCATGGTACTAGGATAAAAATAGGCACATTGGCTAATGGAACAGAATAAAGAACCCAGAAATAAGCCCAAATACTTAAAGCCAACTGATCTTCGACAAAGCAAATGAAAACATAAAGTAGGGAAAGGACACCCTATTCAACAAATGGGGCTGGGATAATTGGCTAGCCACATGTAGGAAAATGAAACAGGATGATCACCTCTCACCTTATAAAACAATCAACTCAAGATGGATTAAGGACTAAATCTAAGAGGTGCAACTGTAAAAATTCTAGAAGATAACTTCTGAAAAACCCTTCTAGACATCAGTTTAGGCAAGAATTTCATGACCAAAACCCAAAAGCAAACACAATAAAAACAAAGATAAATAGCTAGGAGCTTTTGCACTACAAAAGGAACAGTCAGCAGAGTAAACAGACAACCCACAGAGTGGGAGAAAATCTTCACAATCTATACATCCGACAAAGGACTAATATCCAGAATTGACAATGAACTCAAACATATTAACAAAAAACACAAACAATCCTATCAAAAAGTGGGCTAAGGACATGAATAAACAATTCCAAAAAGAAGATATACAAATGGCTAACAAACATATGAAAAATGCTCAATGTCACTAGTAATTAGGGAAATGTAAATATGTGATACACCTTACTCCTACAAAAATGGCCATCACCAAACCAAAAAATAATAGATGTTGGCATGGATGCAGTGAGCAGGGAACACTTCTACACTGCTGGTAGGAATGTTAACTAGTACAACAAATATGGGAAACAGTATGGAGATTCCTTAAAGAAGTAAAAGCAGAACCACCATTTCCCACTACTGGGTATCTACTCAGAGGAAAAGAAGTCATTATACCAGAAAGATACTTGCACACACATGTTTACAGCAGCACAATTCACAATTGCAAAAACGTGGAACCAACCCAAATGCCCATCAATCTACTAGTGGATAAAGAAACTCTGGTATATATATGATGGAATACTACTCAACCATAAAAAGGAACGAATTAATGGCATTTGCGGCAACCTGGATGAGATTGGAGACTATTATTCTAAGTGAAGTAACTCAGGAGTGGAAAACCAAACATCGTGTAGTCTCACTCATAAGTGGGAGCTAAGCAATGAGGATCCAAAGGTATAAGAATGGCACAGTGGTCTTTGGGGACTCAGGGAGAAAGGGTGGGAAGGGGATGAGGGATAAAAGACTACAAATTGAGTGCAGGGTATACTGCTCAGGTGATGGGTGCACCAAAATATCACAAATCACCACTAAAGAGCTTACTCATGTAACCAAACACAACCTGTTCCCCAATAACTTATGGAAATAAAAATTTTTTTAAAAATACAATTACAAAACTCTATGATCCAAAGCAAATGGCTAATATTGTGTCATATTTCATACATTTCATCCAATTGATGTTTTTATTAATACCTACTATGTGCCACCCTTGGTGCTAACCATTGGAGATATAATGCCATTAGACACTGGCTTTATGGAGCTCACAGTCTACTGACAGAGAGAAGCATTCATCAAGCAATTCAAGGAATGTATATTAAAAACAGAGATAAAATCTATGAAGGAAAGGTACAGGCTGCTGTTATAGAATAGGAATGAATCAAGCCTGTTCTGGAAGTGAAGTGTCTGGGGAAAAGAAATTGGAGCTTAGATCCAAAGGAATAGTTGGTGAGAGCGGGAGAAGATGCTAGAAAAGTACTCTAGCAGAGGGATCAGGATGTACAAAGGCTTTGGATCTAAAAGCATGGCCTGGCACAGGACAGGTGATGGTAGGATGAGGCAGAAAAGAAGTGTCTACAGCCTAGAAATAGATAGATCCCCAAGACTTGGACAGGGTCTGGGGAAGGGAAGTAGGCCCAAATGCAGACAACAGCAGAAGGTCCTCTCTGAGGACCAGTTATCACAATATTAAGGGAATAGGAGTAACAGTGTTGCTCAAGTGCAAGAAGCTCAGAACAAGGAAGTGGGAGTGTTCAACACTCAGGCAGTAGCACGAGGAAAATATCCGCTGTTAGTAAAAGCTCCACTCCCAGGCTGCAAGAAGCACTTAATGCTAATTCCCCCATAAATTTGTTGAACTATATGCAGCAATCCCACCAATGGGTATATATTCAAAGGAAAGGAAGTCAGTATGTCAATGAAATCCCATGTTTATGGCAGCACCTTTCACAATAGCCAAGATATAGAATAAATCCAGTGTCCATCAATGGATGAGTGGATAAAGAAAACATGGCATACACAGTGGAATAGTATTCGGCCATAATAAAAGAAAAACATTCCATCGTTTCTGACAACATGGATGAACCTGGAGGCCATTATGTTAAGTGAAATGAGTCAGGCACAGAAAGACAAATCCCACATGATTTCACTCATGTGTGAAATCTTAAAAAGTTGGTCTCATAGATGTGGTGAACAGAATGGTGGTTACCAGAGGCTGGGGTGGTGCTTGCAGAAGAATGGTTGGGAAGATGTTGGTCAAATAATACCAATGGTTGGGGAGGTGTTGGTCAAATAATTTATGGTTAGATAGGATAAATTGTTTTATGAGATCTCTTGTACAGCACGGTGATCATAGTTAATGATGATATATTGTATTATTTTAAAATGCTGAGACTAGATATAATGTTCTCACCATAAAAATGATAACTAGGTGAGGTAATACATTTATTAATTAGCTATATTCAACAATTCCACAGTGTATATATACTTTAAAACATTATGTTGTTCAGAAGAAATACATACAATTTTATATGTTAATTTAAAGAAGAAAATTTGAAAAAAATACTACTTTTCTGTTAGAGAATATTTGTAATAAATTGTAATAATGGAATAGAATTTTTTTTGTTTTTTAGCCTTGATTTTTTTGCACACGTTCCAAATTAAATAGTTTAAGTGTTATACAGTAATTTGATTTAATATAACCATATGCAAATTAGGTTTAATATATTTAAGAATGTAGGAGAACTGATGTGTACATCTGAAAACTCAGTCATTGCCAAGAAGTTTTCTTCATTTTTTGAAGCAACTTGTTGGTATTTCTCCATTAGAAATAGTATCAGTCACAGCATTATTGCTCCTTTATATCTTTCCCAAGTTTAAATACTTATTAATGAGCACATTCACTGTATATCCTTAGGTAATTTTTTGTTTTTAATTCTGCCTCTGCATAATGTAATTATTAACCTTGGGAACTGCAGAAGCATTCTAGATGTTGTGAGAGAAATTGTTTCATAACATTTCTGGTTGATTTTTTTTTTTTTTGACCCAAGCAATTTCATAGATCTCTGAAATCTTTCAGAACTTTCAGGATTTACTCTAATCTCATTGTACTATGGGTCTTTTCATGTTTTCTCACCCCTAAACATTCTCACACTGCTATAAAGATACTATCTGAGACTGGGTAATTTACAAAGAAAAAAAGTTTAATTAACTTACTGTTCTGCATGGCTGGGGTGGCCTGAAGAAATTTACAATCATGGCAGAAGGCAAACGGGAAGTAAGGCATGTCTTAGATGGCGGCAGGAGAGAGAAAGAGCAAGAGCAAGGAGGTGCCACACTTAAAACTATCAGCTCTTGTCAGAACTCTACCATGAGAACAGCATGGGAGAAACCACCCCCATGGTCCAATCACCTCCCACCAGGTCTCTCCCTGGACATGTGGGGATTACAATTTGAGATGAGATTTGGGTGGAAATGCAGAGCCAAACCATACCAAGGTTGTATATCTGCTCGTCTTTTATCTGTTTTCGCCATTCTGTTACTTTTTGTTTCAGAGGATACCAGTTCAAAATTTTTCTGCATTTTCTCCTCCCTATCTGAAGATTGACAAGAAGCAATGACTATGCTTTGCCAGAGGGTTCAATATAAAACAAATGAAAGTAGACATCACACTACTTTTATAATATGCCAGCAATAGAAGCTTTCCTTATTTTTAACACTCAATAAAAGGAAGAGTGATTCTGACATATCTCTATGTACAAGAAAAAACTAGCTGCCTTCATGCACCAAAGACATAATATTTGCCAATGCTCTTATTATCACTTTTTATATTTGGTTAAGATATTAATAAGTGTTTGTAGAAGGCTGGCCTCTGTTTTATTACCTATGTTTCATTTGTTTTTTGACATCGTTGAGAATTCATGAACCCTCTAGCAGAAGAGAGCTGGCAAAAATTCTAGAATAAAGGGAGATCATACTCCAGTTTATCTCATCTCATTCATCTTCTAAATATTGGAGTTTCCTGCGGGTCATTCCTCTCTGAGCTTATCTTCATTTTACACTCTCTCCCTAGGTGATCTCATCCCATTTTATAGGTTAAATGAAATCTGTAAACTTCAGGCTCTGGCAGTATGACAACTCTTCCATTTCAAGCCTTTAGAAGTACTAGTTGGAATGTGTAAAATGATTTTGAATGTATGAACTGAAGCTCGGAGAGATAAAGAATGCCACAAATGGAGAGGAAATGGAATGCCAGAGGTAAACTAGTGAGTTAATGATATCACTGCCTTGGAGTAAAATTATTGAACAACTCCAGTCGGAGATCCAAAAGGAGAGCTTCAAATACATGAATGAAAATGTGGCAGAATAATAAGAAATTGACACATCCACAGTCATGCAGGGAAATACTGATACACCTCTCTATGCAGCTGATAGATCAAGAATGCAAAAATTAGCACAGATATAAAAATTTGATTACATGATTAACAAGCTTTACACGAATACAATCCTATACCTCAAAATTGGAGAGTGCATGTTTTTAAGTGAATAATTGAATATTTTTAAAAATTGATCACACATTCCCTTTAAACAGTTTCCAAGAATATCAAAGGGACCATCAAAACAAATTATGATGCCACCATGTGATAAAAACGAAACTCAATAAAAAGGGGGAAAATCCGCACATGCTGCAAATGCAGCCGCACCGTGAAATATAAAGACAGAATCATAATGGAAATAATAAAATATTTAGAACTGAAAGGCAGTATATGTCAAAAATAGTGGGATAGATTGAAGTTTCTGGTAGTGCAAAAGATGAGAAGTATTGAAACTTTGTTGCTATGTAACACTTTTAAGTGCTTAGAAGAAAATATTGAAAATGAGTAACTTTTTAAACAAATGGATGAGCTTGGAAGAAAAGACAGGAAAAATTTAGTCCTACTACAAAACCAGAACATCAGTCCAGGAAAGTAAATAAACACTGAAACCATTGGCTGACTTGGAGTATATATAAATATATGCCCCTAGTGACCTATAGTTTCAGTGTGTGAGGGGAGTCGCCAGTGTGAACCCCAGTTTTATTTGCTGTGGTTTAACCAGCCCCTTTGGTCCTGAGCAGGCCCAAACCCTGCTTAGAGACCACACCAGAAAAAGCTAGGATTCAAAGAGAAGGTGAGATGTGAAAATAATAAGATGAAATAAAGCCCAGAAAAAAACAGCGTGGAAAATTCTCTAGTTAGGTCTAACTGCCCATGGGTTGTTTAAAAAACAAACAAAATTTTAAACAGCTTCTCTTAGAATCTATGGCAAATGATAGATCTTTTGTGTGCTTTAACTCAGAATCTTGATATTTGTAATCCAATAATTGTAATAAAAATTTTTAAGGCTATACCACATCACACAAATGTTGATATGTAGTATGATCATTTCTGTTCTAAGTATTTTCTAATTTTCATTTAAATTAGTTGTAAGCATTTCTTAGTTTTCAAATGTAAGTGGAATTTTTAAAATCATTTTGTTATTTATCTGTAATTCAATTTCATTGTCGTCATAAAATATATAACAGCAATTCTGTAAGATTATGACCTAAAACAAGGCCAATTTTCATAAGTAAGTTCTGTGTGTGTTTACGTAAACGTGTATCCCCCAGTTATTTGTACAGTGTGCTATTATGTTTTATGACCAATAGGGTTTATCATGGAAAGCAAACTTTGGTTCAATATTAGAAAGTCATTCAAGGTAATATAATAAAAAACTTAAGAAACAAAATAAAATAAATTGTTTAGGAAGCTTATAAGGAACCTTCAATAAATTTCAGCATCTATTTACAATTTTTAAAATATCACTCAGAGAAATAAAATGAAAGACATTTCTGTAATTTGATAGAGGTTATATTATAAAAACTGACTGCAAACATATTTAATAAAGAAACATTACATGAATTTCATTCATTTCCAGGCACAGTCCCTCCTATCACCTAAATTGTACCTCCTTTCCCATCTTCCCCATCTCAGTTAACAACATATTCACCAACTGGATACCAAGTGCCAAGCTGAAACTCTAGCAGTAATCATTTGTTTTTGTTTTTTAAGAGATGAGGTCTTGCTACGTTGCCCAGGCTGATCCTCCCACCTCAGCCTTCCAAGCGGCTGGGACTACAGGTGTGCCACCACACCTGGTTCAACTAGCAGTCATTTTTTAATTTTATTTTTCCCTCACATCTAATATCTAGCCTGCCAGTGGGTCTCAGCAGTCCTCTCTCCAGAATACATGCTCAGTCTGTTGACTTCGACCCATCTGCACATCTACTGCTGAGTGAAGCCCTCTCCATCTCTCATGTGAACTTCTGAAACAGCCTCCCACCTGATCAGTTTTTCTCCATACAACCTGTTTGCCATATAGACTAACAGAGTAATTTGCTTTAATAAACCAGACCATGATGCATCCCCAGTCAGAATCTTTCAATGGCTTCCATTTCACTTTTAATAAAATCAAAGCATCTGACCATGACTCCACCTCTCCCACGATTCTCCATGATAATTAAACACCTGTTCCACTGGCCTCTCGGTTCTTTAATTGCCCCAAGCTTGTTTCTCCTTCAAGACTTCAACATATTCTGCTTTCTTGGCCTAGAATGCTCAGGTTTCTGCTAAAATGTCCCCTTCTTAGAGAGAGCTTCCCTGACGACTCATAAATAATCTATCTCATTATCTGCTTTTACCTCCCTGGTAGCACTAATCATTATTCAAAGTCCATTAGTTATTGATTTGTCTGTTGCCTATTTTCCACTTGTCCCACTAGCAAGTAGGCCCTTTGAGATCAGGGAATTTGTCTGTCTTGTTCATAACTAAATCCCCTGCCCCTTGAACATTGCCTGGCACACAAAGGAACTCAGTAAATGTCTTTGAATGAATCTAACATAGCACTATCCAAAGCATAGTCTGCTGACCACAGAGTGTTTATTACTGGTCTGCAATGAGATAAACATAGAAATCAAGAGTAAGCATTTACTAACTTTGATAACAATTTGACATGTGCTTGATCTTTTCCCCAGAACTTAATTTTTATTGTATTTTACAAGAGTATCGTTTTGCATCAAATTAGAAATTTTACAGATGTGGTCTTTCATCACAGTTTGAGAAGCACTTGTCTCAACAAGGACTGGGATATAAAATAGCTTTCTCCATCTGTTTTTGCATTACTGCATTTATTTAATACTCAATAAAATGCTGAATGCCGAATGAACGGCAGGCCCTGGGCTAGGAGCTAGGATCAAGGATGAACAAAACATATAGCTTGTCCTCAAAAATGTCACAGTCTCTTGAGAAAAGCAGGTAGATAACCTATGGTTACAAAACAGTACAGCAGAATTGTGTACCAGGAGCCTTGGTAGAGAGGGGAAAAAGAACCACACATTCCTTGGAAGGATTAGAAGAGCACTCCCTGACCAGGTGCTGTGGCTCAAGACTGTAATCCCAACACTTTGGGAGGCCAAGGCGGGAGGATCACTTGAGGCCAGGAGCTCAAGACCACCCTGGACAACATAGTGAGACTCTGTCTCTACAAAAAAAAAAAAAATGAATTAGGTGAGCATGGTGGTGCATGCCTGTAGTTTCAGCTACTTGGGAGGCTGAGGAGGGAGGATTGCTTGAGCCCAGGAGTTGGAGGCTGCAATGAGTTAAGATTATGCCACTGCACTCCAGCCTGGGTGACAGAATGAGATCCTGTCTCTAAAAATAAAATGAAAAAAAAAGAAGGAGGATCCCAGGAGAGGTGGCACACGAAGGAGAAGAAGGTCTCCAGATGAATAAGAAAAGAGGGCATTCTGGGCAGGGGAAGGCAAATGGAAAGTCATGAGAACACAGGGCTCTCGCAAAGCACAAGTGGCACCATGGGCTTAGAATCCTGGGTACAGAGAGTGAGGTGGGAGACAAGGCTGAAGAGAGGCTGTGGTTGTTTGTTTTACTGTCCAACATTTGTTGTCAGCCCCTCTGTACAGGAAGATTATAATTCTTCCCACATTGACCAAGTCCATTTGGGCCTACGAAATTTGAGTGGAGGTGGCACGAGCCCCTTCTGAGCAGATTCTTTGAAAGCCCTCATGAGTTATTCCAGCCCCTTTCACTCTGCCACAGCCCTGGCATGGCCCAGTTAGGGGCTGTCTATCATCCTGGGTCCTGGAATGGGGACTTGCGCAGCAAAGTCAACCCTCAAGGAACATGAAATGAGAGTAGAAAATAAGGCTTGGATGTTGTAAGCCACTAAAATGTATCACCTCAGGGAAACATTACCTCTGCTGACCGGTCCCAGAGACCAGCACGTCACCCATCCTGGCACATGGCAGAGGAAACCCAGAGCAGGGCTGTCGTGCCCACGTGCATCAGTTAACCCTGAACACCAGTTCCTGACCCCACACTATAGCTGCTAAGCAGCAGCCAGGCTCCTCAATAGGTATTCAATTTTGGGCAGAGAATTAGGGGAGCTCTGACTTCTCAGTTTTTATAGAGTGCCCGGCTGTGTTGCACCAAGTCAGACAGCGAGAATGCCATCTGTCAGCGGTGGCATTCTGAATGAATCTTAAGGCACATCATTTAGAGAGAATGCTATAACAGAAAATGAAAGGCAGCATGATGTAAAAGGAACAAAAGCCCTGTTCTGCAGTTCCAAAGCTTTTATCTGACAAAATTTAAACCAATATGTTGACAAAAATCAATGAAAGAAAACTATGTTCTCAAAGATTGTTGTGTACCAAGGAGGAAGTCTTGAGATGCTCAAATCTAAGAGTTTCCAAGTGGCATGCAAAATTTCATGTCATTTCTCCACATCTTTGGGAACATGGTGGGTGTTAGTTACCTAATCAACAATTAACATAATCATCATTCTGTTCTGAATCTAAGGTAGATTCTTCCATTTGAAAATTCAAAATTCACAGTTTTATGGCTCATTAAGACCCTTCCCTGGTCCCCAGGGGCAGCTACCCCTCAATGCTGCCCTCACTCCACAATAGCAGTATTGATGGTCAAATTCACCTCTGCCTAGCATTCCCCTCCCTATTGGAGGTGCTGTCAAAAGAGCATGCATGCCTTCCAATTCAGCAGCTTGAAGAGAGAATCTTTGAGATTTCATTACCCAGCACAATGGACTGACTGTTTGTTAATATTCATAATGCTCATGTGAACATTCTTCACATAAGCAAAATTCATAAGTTGTAATCCTAACCCCCAGTGTGATGGTTATTAGGATGTAGGGCTTTTGAGAGGTGATTGGGTCATAAGGGGTCTCATGAATGAAATTAGTGCCCTTAAAAGAAAAGACATGAGAGTTTGCTTTGTCTGCTCTCTATTACATGAGACTACACGGAGAAGGTGGCTGTCGGCAACCCAGAAGAGAGCCCCCTCACCAGAACCCGATTATATTTACATTAGCTCACCGATCTCAGACTTCCAGCCTCCAGAACTATGGGAAATGAATGTCTGTTATTTATAAGACACTCAGTCTGTGGTATGTTGTTATATTATAGCCTGAGCTAAATAAGACACCTGGACCCACAGATGACACTGGTCATCATATCCTGCTAAACATCCATCCTTTAGATATCTATCAGTGTCCCTGCAGATGGCTCTGAGAGGAACACTGGTGTGGGTGAAAAAGAAAAGCATTCCAAGTGAACAGCCATGGCAGAGGTTCTGTGAACTCTCTAGGCTCCCTGCCCTGGCATACATAGCCCCAGGGTTCTTTCCTCATGGTGACTACATAGTGCAGGAGGGTGTGGTTACTCTACTTCTGAGATTCTCTTCAATGCAAAATTTATTCTTATAAGTTTGTGTATTAAGTTATGTTATATTAATTTGATGTATTACATTATTTTTCTACATATGTATTATAGAAACACTTTCATAGATTATTTCAAAGAATAATTATTTTATTTTATTTTTATTTGTTTTTTTGTTTTTGAGATGGGGTCTTGCTCTGTTGCCCAGCCTGGAGTGCAGTGGTGCAATCTCAGCTCACTGCAGCCTCTGCCTCCTGGGTTCAAACGATTATCCTGCGATTCTCCTCTCTCAGCCTCCTGGGTAGCTGGGACTACAGGCACTCGCCACCACACCCAGCTAATTTTTATGTTTTTAGTAGAGACAGAGTTTCATTATGTTGGCCAGGATGGTCTGAAACTCCTGACCTCAAGTGATCTGCCCACCTTTGCCTCCCAAAGTGCTGGAATAACAGGCGTGAGCCACCGCACCTGACAAAGAATAATTTTAAATGTCCCTAAAGCTGTGCTGTGAAACTGAACTGTGATTGGAAGAACATTTGACTCCTGAACAACACAGGTTTGAACTGCATGAATCCACTTATACGCAGATTTTCTTCCACCTCTTCTACCCATGAGACAGCAAGACCAACCAATCCTCTTTCTCCTCCTCCTCAGCCTACTCAACATGAAGATGATGGGGATGAAGACCTTCATGATGATCCACTTCCACTTAATGAAGAGTGCATCTATTTTCTCTTCCTATGGTTTTCTTAATAGCATTGTTTTCTTTACTTATTTTAAGAATACAGTATATAATACATATAAAATACACAATAATGTGTTAATCAACTGTTTGTGTTATCAGTGAGGCTTCCATCAAGAGTAGGCTCTTAGTCGTTAAGTTTCTGGGAGTCAAAAGTTATGCGCAGATTTTCAACTGCACGGGGGTCCACACCCCAAGCCTCACTTTATACAAGGGTCAACTGTATTGGCAATGTAATAAAATCCATTCACAGCCCTTCATTCTTCTAAGGCTTTGACTTTTCCTGCATTTCAACTGTTATTCAAAGATGGCAGCATCTTAATGCCAAAACTATGTTTCCAGGTCCTCCTTTCCCTTTTATTTCTTTCTTATATTACCTTCTACATTTTTGTTACTGTCAGAAGGTAAACTACCTTTCTCTGAGCCAAGAAATAACAAGGATCTTCTCACAAGTTTAAAGTTGAAGAGAGAAAGATAGTATTACAGATACATTGAGGGAAAACCAGCTGATCTAGGGTAGTTAGGGGGATTGGGTTGTACAGACATTAAGCATTCATTAAGTGTTCTTCACTGGAGAAATTTTTTGTAATGTAAATGATTATTTGTATACAGGAAACGAGGCTATTACAAGAGGCTTGGAGCTCTTGGAGATGATGGATGGGTAGCATCCATCATAATAACTCCTTGTTATTACCTCCAACAAGACGAGGAATCCTAATTGTGCCCAGAATCTAAACCATATAAGTAGAATCAGATAGAACGAAACTCGGACTCTTGCTCTAATACACAAAGAATTAATTTATTAATAATTATTTTGTTAGCATTAGCGGTATTCAATGCCCAGTGGTGGGGGGTACACTTGTTGACAATAATTATTATTCCTGTTCAACTGAAGCTGTCATTTACATCAAATACAAGTGTATTTTTATCCATTTTAGGATGTAGGAATTAATATTGGTTTTTGCCATTGTCTTCAAATCTTTTAAAATAATCTCTAAGTTAGAATTCATAAATCACAAGCTTAGGGAAATAATTTTTTCCTGTCTCTTTAACAAAAAAAAAAACAAGAGTGAGAGAAGAAATGAGAAGGCAAGGGAAAGGAAGAAATACAGGCACTTTCATTTGTAAAGTCTATGCTTTTGTCTCTTTGTACATCTAAACAGCTACTCAAGTAACACTACGGTGTCATTCAATATGTATTGAACTGAGGGCAACTCCCTGGTGGGACTGAGAGACAGGGGACTTGTCTTGAAGCTGTGTTCACATAGTGAGGACACTGTTTATACTTAGATCTTGTGATTATTTGGGATGGTTGGGATCACAGTGGGGTTCTAACCCACCCTTCTCAGAAACCCTTGAAAGTACTGTGCCTGAATTCAGATACCCTGAATGCCTGCTGCGTGCCATGCACTGTTCTAGTTGCTGGGACTGCAACAGTGATCAAAAATGTTATTCTTCCTCCAGGGAGCTAGCAGTGGATATGGGAAAATAAGCAAGTAATTATAGAAGAGTGCCAGGATGGTCTGTGACAAAGTAGATCAATAGGAGAGTGCTGAGGGACAAAACCAGAAAGCAGAACAAGAAGGAGGGAGGACAAGTTCATTTGTAGCAATCAAGTCATGGAAATTTGGACCCATACATGATGTGCCTACTCTATCATCAGAGAGACTGTATTTGGTGTCAATACACTGACAGCATTAAGTGGAGGATTATTCCCTTGGAGAAGAGATCCGGTTCCTATCTTTAAACTGACCTTTTTCAATCACAAGGTCAGAGAAGGGCTGTTCTTGAATTTCCCTGGCGTAATGTCCCAGAAAGGTGAGGACTTAGAAGTCAGAATCTAGTACTGCTATTCACTCGCTGTTTGAGCATGAGGAAGTTATTCAAACACTCAGGACTTCAGCTCCCTCAGCATCAAAATATCACCTTCTAGTGTTATACTGAGGATTAAATGAAGTTGTGTATGTAAAGCACAGTGCTCTCCTTTCAGTAGGTGCTCAACAATTGTTCCTTGCTGTTTTGTCTTTTTCATCTTCAGTGCAGATGACCTCTGAGAGCAAACGTTTAGCTCCTCACCCACTTCATATACACATGCATGCGCACACTCCTACTCACCCACAGCTCAAATTCTATTTAAGTAGAACTCCTAAATAATCCTCCTGAGCACTGCCCTTGGTCACAGGTCCAGGAATGTGAAGCCTGTGCTGCGTTTCTCCGCTAAGAGCCCTAAAACAGGTAGGGATAGACATGGGGTTTAGCACTGACTCTGCCAGGAGGGGCAAGCAGCCCTGTCTACACTGCAGCTGCCCCTCTGATCTCTACTAATAGAGAAAAAGAAGTCAAAGCGACATGCTCCCACTTTCGATTTTATTTTGATGTTTGAAATAAAAGATATTTGTAAAGTGCTCCTATCTAAAAATATCTAAGCAAATTGATCTAGCTTACAAATCTGAAAGAACATTTATGCAATTCCCTTCTGAAAATCTGAGCTTTTCAAACGTGTTAACATCTATTGGTCCCAGAGAAGGCCTTGTCAACCTCTCCTCAGCATAAATTATAAATGCCCTGTTGCTTCAAAGTCTCTTTAGCTTTAGTACAGAATTTCTTTCCTTTAAACATGCAACCGATTAGAAGAGAGTTGGAAATATCATTTGAGGTTATATAAAACAAAAGAGATGCTCCTAAATAAATAAAAATACTCTCAACCAAAAGAGAGAATGTAAACCCTCAGGAAATGAGCTAGAACAAACCTATGAATCCCACCAGGAAACCAAATAATAAGCAAGGGAAATTAATAATGAATGGAAAAATAGATTGGAACTGGATACTCTAAACTCCACAAGGGCAAAGTCTCCTCCTGCCTGTTGTGATATCGGCTCTCCTTCTCATTTATTTAAATCAAGAGCAGGGCAAATCCTGGGTTGATCCTAGCAAATATGTAGTCTTCAGAAATTTCACTCTGTGATACATTAAGAGGCATATAAGGGTATACATATATAGGGGTTTGATTTTTAACATAGTAAAACTTAGGAGTTTATCCAAAAGCACACTTCATTTTGAGACTTGTGGGGTTTCCTGCAACAGAATAATATCCCAGAGGATAGAGCAGAGTGGATCATACTCCCAGCCAAGAAAGAGTTAAGTCTACCACCTGCTCTTTGTACCTAAACATGTAATTATTATATCTGGTGCTGCTGAAGCCCTACACACTTGCCAACTAGTTATCCTACTCTGGCAATTTATCACTCACCTATATTTGTAGAAATTCAGATAGAGCATCATTCTGCTTGAGACGGATGGGTAGCACCCTTCATCGTGACTCCTTGATAAACCCATCCTTGGTAAAGCCATCAACACATCTTTGAAGCATATAAAGCGTTTATAATTATCCTTATTTGCAGAGAAAGAAAGTTGAATCTCAGAGATTAAGGAACTGATCTAAGCCCACGACTTTTTTGTTGTTGTTGTTTTTGTTTTTGAGATGGAATCTTGCTCTGTCACCCAGGCTGGAGTGCAGTGGCGCCATCTCGGCTCACTGCAAGCTCCGCCTCCCAGGTTCACGCCATTCTCCTGCCTCAGACTCCCGAGTAGCTGAGACTACAGGCACCCGACACCACGCCTGGCTAATTTTTTGTATTCTTAGTAGAGATGGGGTTTCACCATGTTAGCCAGGATGGTCTCGATCTCCTGACCTCGTGATCTGCCCGCCTCGGTCTCCCAAAGTGCTGGGATTACAGGTGTGAGCCATCGTGCACACCTCTTAATCTAGTAAGTGACAGTCAGAACTTGAATCCCAATCTTCATTACAAACCTCTGGACATTGTTCTTACACATGGCAATTTGCCCTCACTGAACATTATTTCCTTCATTTAACCCTGATTAAGCAGCAATTAAACATAGCTTGAATAAAAACTGATATCAAATAACTTAAACCTCTGTTCACTAAAATCTCGAGTTCAGGGTTGTAAGCTACTATTTAGAGCACATTAGTATAAAACATTTCAGCCTATACTACCTTCAAAAATACCATGTGTGTATATAATATATTATTATCCCAATTTTGTAAACTGGACAACTGAGACTCAAAGCCCTTAATCTTCTCCAAGTCACATAGCTGGTGCATGGCAGTTGCAGGCCCTGGTCCCAGCTCTTCAACTTCAGGACTTGCACTATTCGTTTTCAAAATGCTAGGTCATCTGCCACAATACAGACTTTAGGTGATGGTTCCCCTATTTTCAATAACCATCTCACGATGCTCAAATTATATCCCAAGAAAAGGTCTATCTGCACTTGAGCTCTCCCTAGGATCAGCAGAAAATGTGTAGGAGCCTTCAGCTGGATCAGAAACTAAACCTAGGATCAGGATGTCCTGTGACAACTGAACCATTGATTCCTTGTTGCAACTGGCTTGCCTGCCCTGAATTTGTCATCTATTGTCTTCTGACGGACAATACTTGATAATGTGTAATCTCTTTCATTACTGCCCTACTATCTGCTGTGACCCTTAAAGCATGTCTTCTCCCAAATATGTGCCTTTTCTGCTCTAATTCCTAACTTGCCCCTCTATTCGAAGCTCCCACATTAACTTTGGTTCTCTGCCTAGCATCCACTGGTACCCAACTCCTAGTAACTCCTGCCTTTTCTTTGGTATGACAGAAGAGTAAAAAGGAAAAACCAGCTCTGCAAACATCTTGGTTCTGGCAGTGAAAACTCCTTTAAGTTTTAAATAGCAGAGCTAATTTTCCATTTAATCTCAGGAAACCTGAAACATTTCTCCTTTGGATATCTAACTTTGTTATTTATGCCATAGAACATAAAATTTATCCAGATTAACTTAATGAATATTTAGTAACATAAAACTTTTGCAAACTGCCTCAGTAAGTTTTTTCCAGATTGACATGTTTCATAAGGTATACATCAGAGCATTTCAAATAAAATTTCCACAAGATTTTAAATAGCAATTTGAAACTACCTCATAACATTGCCATTCTATTAATACAAGTCTGTGATACTCTCTATTCATTCTTCATTTTTATCTTGGATGCATTGGGCTTCTTTTTGTTGTTCTTTGAGTCCATTTCTATGACAATCACCTTCTAGACTGCTTTCACCTTCTGAAAATTTACTTTTCAATGGTAACATGCTGTGGTTTGAACGTTTGTGTCCCTCCAAAATTCATGTTGAAACGTAATCTCCAAGGCAACAGCATTAAGAGACGGGTCTTTAGAAGGTGATTAGGCCATGAGATTTTCACCCTCATGGATGGAATAAGTGCCTTAAAAAGAAGTGGAGGGAACTAGCAAGGCCCTTTTTGCCCTTTTGCCCTTCTGCCATTTGAGAACACAGCAAAAAATGCAACATCTTAGAAGCACAGACCAGGGCCCACCAGGCACCAAATCTGCTGCCACCTTGATCTTGGACTTCCCAGCCTCTAGAACTGTGAGAAAATATTTTTTTTTCTTCATAAATTAGCCAATGTCAGGTAGTTTGTTATAGCGGCACAAATGAACTAAGACGCAACATAATATTTCCCTATTTACTGATGACCAGAAAAGCTTTTGTAGCAAAAATTGGCCCACATCTCCTCACCCTTCACTGACCCCTGACCCCGCCCATTCTTCCCCCACCCACCCTGTCTCATGATAGCCCCATTAGTCCAGACCATTCTGAAACAGCTGTCACATTCCACTACCGAATACTGTGATTCTATTACTACCCTATATGATCTTTTATTTTGAATTAGCTTGTGGAAAAAAAGCTAAATGCACACAAAAATGATAGTACAGTAAAAGCACAAATTCATGAGAGAAGTTAAGAAGAGATGTGGAAATCAAAATAAAACAACATTCATTTTTTCATTTTCTCACATTGTTTCCAAGACCTCTCTTTAATCTAAAAGACATTAAAGTCTAAGCCACCAACAGTTCCTCTAGACATTACTCCACAAACAGTTGGTTAGAAAGGCATGATTTGCTTTCAACTTACTTGTAAATAGGGTTTTAGAAATTCCTCTGCACTGTCTACTCCCTGTTGAGAAACTGATCTTTATACAAGTAGCTTTTGAAAAAACTTCTTGAGAGAAAAAAAATTAGAAAAATATAAATCAAAAGAAGTATTACTATTTTTTATTTTAAAAGTTTTTTCAAATAAAGTTGATTTTCATACAAATTCAATAAAATTCATATTCTTGTACATTAGTAGTGCCAGGCTGAGAATTTTCCAAGTACTTTTCACATACTATGACTTTATCCTCGCGAATCTTTTTTTTTAAGTTATCTTGATCTTTTTATTACACAGATGAGGAAACTGGGACAAGGTCAGTAGCTTGCCTAGGGGCACACAGCTGAAAAGTTGACGAAGCAGGGTTTAAACCTGGGCTGTCGCATTTCTTGGTCCAAGATTTTAGCCACAATGATGCTGTATCACTTCTTCTAGGAAAGTCATTTGACAAAATAACTCAAGGGGAATAAAAATACCCATGCACTTGGAACTCTCAATCTCACTTTTAGGAAATCAAGAATACAAATTTGTCAATATCTATATTCATCAAGATGTTTATCTCAGCATCACATGAAATAGTAAAAAATGTAAACTTTCAGCAATAGGGTAATATATTATAATATTTTAAATTAAGGTTACATTAAGTAGTCTTTGATGATTGTATTTATGGAAGCAGAGTAACAGCGTAAACATGTTATAGAAAAAAGTTATTAAATGGTATTTTTACAATGATTATAAACAACAAATCGTGTCTGTGAAAAAATAACTTTAAAGATTTTTAACAGACATGATGTGTGTTAAATGAAAACTTATGCTTCATTTTGACTTACTATACTGACAGCCATAGCTTACTTCACAGAAAAAAAAAACTGCCTTTCTGAAAATGTATTATAAAACACATCTATATATTAAATCTTATCATATACATCAAATGTAGGAAGAAGAAGAGATTTTAATATAAATCAAGAGACAGATTATCTAGGAAAATCTTGAGCCCAAATGTAAGTTTTAAAAAATCTTCCTAAGTATATAGCATCCCTGACAGGAGTATAATTATCACCACTTTGGATGGCATTTGACAAGGGTCTATACAGTATTTAAACCCTTGAACCAGGCAAATTCCAAATCTAGAAAGTATTCTGAAAATAATTTTAGAAAATAATTTTAAGTGTGAAGAGTGCTGTGAAACGGAAGTTATAAACTTAAATTGGGACATCTAATTAGAGAAGAATGTAACCTTGAATGGAAGAGGTGCCTGAGGAAGTCAAGTTTATGCTTCAACTTTGAAGGACTGGTCTGAGCCAGGTGAAGTTGTGGTGGAAGGAAGTGCAAACCACTAACACCACAGTGGACAGTTCAGAGTTGGGGGAGAGTAGGGCAGGTTTAAGAGTTGAAAGTTTATGATAAATTGCTTAACAGCTACAGTGTACATTATTCAGGTGATGGGATACAGTAAAAGCCAAGACTTCACCACTATGCGATATATTCATGTAACAAAATTGCAGTTGTGCCCCTTAAATTCATACAAATAAAAAAAAAACAGAAAGAGAACCAGTTGAGTTAGAGTGAGACAAGTGTAGAATAGCATTCAGAAGTCTGGGTAAATGGACAGAGGCAGATTCTAGAGCACTCTAAAAGTCATTTACGTAATTTTGATGGATGTTGACCCTACATGCATTGGGAACCCTGCAAAAGAGATTCCAGCTAGGTTTGCATGTTTAAATCATTGTCCTTGAGGCAGTGAAGGCAGAAAAGACAAGAAGGAAAAATCTGGAGAGCAGCAAGATTGGAAGCAAGGGTCCACCTAGAAGGCTATGGTTGTGTTCAAGAGAGTATGATGACTTAGGAAAGGGCCATGGCAACAAGGACAGAGGCAAGAGTGAGGAAAGAGGTAGTTGCAAGCTCCAGAAAGTCAAGGCTGGGTGTCTTATTCACATTCCCCCCTCAAGCCTAGTATAGCCTCTGACTCTTTACACTTAATGAGACTGAATGAGTGGGGGCAAAACAAGAAAAATGAACTCCACAGCTTAAGATGTTAGTCAGTTCTCACAGTGCTATAAAGAAACACCTGAGGCTGAGTAATTTATAAGAAAAGAGCTTTAATTGTTTCAAGTTCTGCAGGCTGTACAGGAAGAATAGTGGCTTCAGCTTCTGGGGAGGCCTCAGGAAACTTACAATCATGGCAGAAGGCAAGTATTGCATGGCAGAAGCAGGAGCAAGAGGGAGAGGGAGGAGGTGCCACACACTTTTAAATGACCAGATCTCACTAGAAGTCACTCACTATCTCGAGGACAGTACCAAGAGGGGTGGTGCTAAACCATTCAAGAGAAATCTGCCTCCATGCTCCAATCACTCCCCCACCAGGATCGACCTCCAACATTGAGGATTACAATTCAACATGAAACTTTAGCGGGGACAAAGAGCCAAACTATATCAACCTAGTTGGGTAGCATTTTCAGGGTCTATAAACAGGGAAAAGAGCAGAGATGTGAATGGGGACTAAAAGGAATGTCTACCAGTGGGAAATACTCTGCGGCAGGAAAAGCCAGGTCACATTAAAACAGAAATGTCTAAATATTTAATTTTTAAGTGTTGATTGTGTTTTAAAATCTGCTGTACATGGTGATGGTCTTGGAGAGTGGCGTTGGATGGATGGAGAAGAAAGAATATGGAGTAGAAGTGTGGAAAGCAGTCACTGCAGCTGAGAGAAAGAACTGGGAACAAGACACAGAAATGGCCAGCTTTATAGGTTGATTTAGAAGAAACATGGACACCACCCACCCTTCCCTGCAAAAAACACCTCAGCACAGAGGATAGCCTGGGGGTTTGCAGATATTCTGTTATACTCTATTACATTAAAACAGAAAACACTGGCAAAGGAAGGGTTTGAGTAGAAATGATGATAACTTCAGTTTGGGGCTGTCGAGGTTTCTGTTATACATCCAGGTGGGAAAGCTTTATGCACACTGTGAGAGTTAGAAAATCAGAGATGCCTAATAATATTAGAAAGGAAATATTTCAGTAAATCACAACATAAAAACTTGGAAATTATGGAGCCAGAAAAATTATATTTACGAAGAAATTTCAATGTCATTTTATCTAAATTGGTGCTGCAAACAGAATACTGCAGGACCAAACACAGCCAAGTAGTTATTGTTTTGTTTGGTTATTGTTCAGCAAGGTTTGAATTTCAGCACCATGGATGGAGTGTGCATTCGGAAGCATGTCACAGTCCTCACCATGCCCTATCATTGCATAATCTGCCACATTGAGTTTGAATGCTCTGAAAGGTTTATTCCAAATTGTTAATACTAGCCTAGGAATACTAATGTGGTTATCACAGAGAATCACAGGAAATTTTTACTTTCTGTGCATTATATACATAATTGATTTTATACCAAATGTATATTATTGCTTTTTTTTTTTTTCAGACAGAGTCTCACTGTGTTGCCCAGGCTGTAGTGCAGTGGCGCCATCTCAACTCACTGCAACCTCTGCCTCCTGGGTTCAAGCAATTCTCCTGCCTCAGCCTCCCAAGTAGCTGGGACTACAAACGCCCACCACCACGCCCAGCTAATTTTTGTATTTTTAGTAGAGATGGGGTTTCACTTTGTTGGGCAGACTGGTCTCGAACTCCTGACCTTGTGATCCGCCTGCCTCGGTCTCCCAAAGTGCTGGGATTACAGGTGTGAGCCACCGTGCCCGGCCTATTGCTTTTATGGTCAGAAAAAATAAAAATAAAAAATAGAAGAAAATATGCCAAAATGTAAATGGTAGAAGTTAGGTGGTGTTTACTTTCTTCTTTACAATTATTTTTCTATAATAGGCACATATCACTTTGCAATCAGATTAAAAATATACTACAATGCATGTGGCAAATGTTTTTAAATCATACTTAAGAAGAATTACAATTTGCCAACAGAATAATGCCAAAATGTAGTCAGAAAAATGTGTATAAAAGGTTAAGAATATGTTTATGCTGGGAATAAGAGCCTTTGACTAATGAAAAAAACAACGTAACAGTATCTTCCTCTCAGTTTATCTGCAATCTGGTCATATTTCAAGACTTAATTCAAATTTTTCCTCTTCAGGACATTTTCACAGTAAAACCTCACTCTGTATCCCTCTTGTCCGTCAAATGATTGCCAAATTATATGACAATTTATCAGTCTATCGTATTTATCCAATTCTTGTACTATTTCTTGCACTGAAAAAAGCCTTGCTTTACATACTGTCATATTTCTTTCAGTAAATTTACCTCTTCTTTCTTCAACTAGATTAAAAGAAGTCCATGAGTAGGCCGGGTGCAGTGGCTCATGCCTATAATCCCAGCACCTTGGGAGGCGGAGGCATGCAGATCACCTGAGGTCAGGGGTTTGAGACCAGCCTGGCCAACATGATGAAACCATGTTTCTACTGAAAATACAAAAATTAGCTGGGTGTGGTGGCACACGCCTATAATCCCAGCTACTTGGGAGGCTGAGGCACAAGAATCTCTTGAACCCGGGGGGACAGAGGTTGCAGTGAGCGGAGATAACGCCACTGTACTCCAGACTGGGTGACAGAGCAAGAGAGACTCCGTCTCAAAAAGCAAGAAAAAAAAATAATCCATGAGGAGAGAAAACATGTTCATCTCTTATTGTACTGTACTCAACACAATGGGTTATACATAGTAGCCTTCAATTTGTATTTGTAGTCCGATTTTTACCTAAAAATATCATCAATTTATTTCAAACTGGTAACCTTTCCTATTTTACTCGGTAGGATTTTCTATCCATTAAGATAATTTTTATAGGTTAAGGATAGAAGAGATAAAGATAATAAGAGATAATAGTACATTTTAAACTGCAATATTCACATTACCTGGGTATGCTTATTTTGTGGAACATAATCAGCAAAAAGTTAAATGGATAAATACATTTTCTGAAGCAAAGGAATTTACACAGGAATGAAATTTGTGTAAAATGAGCCTCTGGTTTGTGCAAATAAACCCATTTCCTGACATTTGAATTTTATAATTAAGAATTGCTTTGTGTTGATGTTCTCTGTGGTAATTGCTTTGTGTGAAAATGCAGTTTTCTGGCAAGCTTCTTGTCTGAACACCAGAATCTTCATTGTTTCATGCAATTTTGAATACCTGCCTCACAAGTCACCAAGTCAGATTTTCAGCCAGCAAGGCTTCAATTTCAGATATTTAGCAAATTTGCTTTGAGAAACAATTACATTAGTTGCTGGCACAACTAGAAAATCTCTTTTGTACCTCAATGAATATTGGTTCATATTTATCAAGGCAAAAGTCATTATTCCCTCCCAAATATATATATATAGTATGTATATATGTGTGTATATGTATATGTATATATACATATACATATGGGTATATATGTGTGTATATATACATATACACGCATACACTCCTGTATATATATACAAATATATATACATATATGTACATACACACAAACATACATATGTGTGTATATGTATACACATCTATATATCAGGGAATGGGTTTATTTGCACAAACCAGAGACTCGTTTTACACGAATTTCAATCCTGTGTAAATTCCTTTGTTTCAGAAAATATATTTATCCATTTAAGTTTTTGCTGATTGTGTTCCACAAAATAAGGGTACTCAGGTAATGTGAATATTGCAGTTTAAAATGTACCATTATCTCTATTATCTTTATCTCTTCTATCCTTTAACCTAAAATAATTTTATATATATATATATATGTTATTTAAAAAAATACTACACTATCTCAAATTATGATATTCAGCTGATTTTGCATCTGCTTGACCCTAGGTTCTCAATGGAAAAGCCAAGGAAACACAGAGCTCAAACACAGGACATAGCCAACAGGAAGTTAATTTCCCTAATGCATATATTAGGAAACAATACATTTTTCAAGTAATTAACCACTTTGTGCAAAAGTATTTTAAATAATTAAGGAATATAAAGATATATAAGATAACCACAACACAAAGAGTTGCTTCTATCTAGAGTATCTTCTAAGATAAACAGTACATGAATACAACTGTCGTAATTTCTGCAAATAATTTTCACCCACTAGAACCCTATAAAGTACCTTTAAATGCTCTGTTAACCAGATTGTGGCATCCCTGAGGTCCATGCCCTTCTTTCAGCTTTGAAGCCAGGTGAAGTTGGTTTGAATGCCAGATCTTTTACTTGGTGGTTGAGTGGCCTCAAAAGTCCCAATTATTATCTAGCATCTGTTGGACCTCTGCATTTATGATTCCATCATCCTGAAAAGTGTCTATTAATTTTCCCATTTGACAAATAGAAAAATGGCAATGCAGTGGTTAAGTGATTTGCTCGAGGTCACGGTTCTGGAATACAGCAGAATTCAGATACTAACACAGACCTCCCTGAATTCAAAACCTTTCTACAGCACCTGTTTTAGCCTCTCCAAGCTCTGTGTGTTCAACTATAAAATGTGGATAATGATAAAAGCTTTGAAGTGACGTTGTGAGGATTAAAAAGAGATACTATAAGAAAAACATGCCTGGCTGATTGCTAGAACTCATTCATCTTATATAACTATAACTTTCTACCCATGAGCAACAATTCCCCATTTCCCCCAACCTCCATTCCCTGGCAACCACTATTCTATTTTCAGCTTCTGTAGGTTTGACCACTTTTGATACCTCATCTAAGTGGAATCATGCAGCATTTATTCTTCTGTGACTGACTTGTTTCACTTAGTGTAAAGTCTTGCAGACCCACCTTTGTTGTTGCAAATGGCAGGATTTTCTTTTTTTTTTAAGGCTGATAAACATTTCATTGTAAATATCTATTTTATACATATGCATAAAGTTATACAAAATGAATAAGTGCCTATAGTTAACAATACAGTATTGTGCATTTAAAAATTTAAGAGAGTAGACCTTAAGTTAAGTGTTCTTATCACAAAAAAGGAAAAAAGAAAGGCTCAAAAAGAAACTTTTGGGGGTGGTGGATATATTTACTACCTTGATTGTCGTGATGGTATCAAGGATGTATGCATACGACCTAACTTATCACATTGCATACATCTAATATATGCAGCTATTTGTATATCAATTACACCTCAGTAAAGCTGTTTTTAAAAGTGCCTGGCATAATACTGGGTCAATGGTGGTCTTGTTCACTTATTCTGCCTCATCACTGAGCATCAGCTCTATGCCATGTACTGTGGAAGACACTGAGAATCTGTGAGCAGATGAAGGATGACAACAGCCTCTGACTTCGGATATTAATTTTTCTCTCCAGCAACACACACACCCCATACCCTCTCACCCCTCCATACTTCTAGACTGTCTTTCAGTCTTGTAATCCCTATCAGAATGCATGAGAGACAAGTTAAAATTAAAATAGGTCCTCTTTAAATTAGGCTCAGTAGGAAGTTAATAAGAAATTATCAAAAGTACATGTATATGTTAAAAGAATATTATCTTTTGCCTGTAATCCCAGTTCTTTGGGAGGCCAAGGCGGGTGGATCACGAGGTCAAGAGATTGAGACCATCCTGGCCAACATGCTGAAACCCTGTCTCTACTAAAAATACAAAAAATAGCTGGGCTGGGCTTGGTGGCACGCACCTGTAGTCCCGGCTACTGGGGAGTCTGAGGCAGAAGAATCACTTGAACCCAGGAGGTGAAGGTTGCAGTGAGCCGAGATCACACCACTGCACTCCAGCCTGGTGACAGAGTGAGATTCCATCTAAAAAAAAAAAAAAAGAATATTCCTTTTTACATAGTTTTTTTTTTTAATTTTCAAAGAGATTTTATCTGTGATGTGAGTGAAGGTAGCCACAGATGGATTTAATCTCCAGTTTGATGAGCAGTGTGGACGCATAACAGGACACCAGCAGACTCTGCAGCTTGGCCAGGTGCTGGGGGAAGACAGTGAGGCTCTTCTCCCAGTAGGACAGTGCTGGGCCACAGTGGAGGCTCCAACAGGCAGCCAGAATTCCAAGCCCAGCAGTTGGGGCCCCTTCGGTCAGTCAACAACAGGGGAAAGAGAAGATAAAGGTGAATCTTTTCCTAAGCAATGTATTTGTCTCTACACTGAGACTTTCTAGGAAAAAATGCCAATTCAAAGGAGCAATGTAAATGACAGCATAGGAAGACATGGAGAGAATGAAGGGAAGAAAGAAATACTTGGTGCCAGGGAAGGAGACTTCCAGTGCCTTCATGGCATTTGGTCATTTCCAAGATTCATTCTCTAAACATTCCTGGGGCACTGACTGTGAGCCTAGTGATGCACTGGGCACCATGGATGTACATCTGAAGAGATGACAGGGGCTTGTACTTGGGAGCTGCTGGGCAACCACCCAATTCCACCTGTCCTCCGGGGTGGGCCTTGGGCCAGTCCCTAATGCAAGGGACAAAGGGGCTGTGATTAGTGGTGGCTGGTCATGTGTTTTTCCTGTGGCTGGGATGATGGAGAGGGTCAGGGAGACATGCTGGTTGGTTAGGAATAAAGGCATAAGGAATCAAGTTCTCACACACACACAGAAAGTATAGGTAAATGGTGATTTGTCAAAGGAAATGTGTTGAGAAGACCAAGAATACCTCCGCTATATTCCTAGCAATTCTGCTGTACATTTAATCTTGTAAGTCACAATCCTCACCCTCACAGAGGTCTCATCTTTAAAAAGAGAAAATATGCCTTTTAAAACATGAATCAAAACCAAAAAAACTACTCAACAGCCAAAAGTACCAACCGCATTTTCATTATCAAGACTACAGGATAATAACACATTGTAAACTTCTGGCAAATGCCTTCTTCAGTTTTTAATTGTTTTAGAATTGTCAGCCTTATGTCAGGTGGAATAGCCTATTGCAAACACTGACTCTTTTTTTACCACATGTAAGGATATGAAATTCTGGCATCAACATCTGCTTATAATGCAGTTATAGGAGAGAAGAAGAAAAGATTCATGGAAAGAAGGCCTAGAGGGAGTGGAGATAAAAGGAGGGAATGAAAAGGCAAAATAGTTTAAGGAAGCTATGAACCGCTGAGAAACAAAGCAGCCATATGACAACCCATAAAAAGTGGACATTTAAAAGATTTTTTAAATCCTGGAATTCTGGCCAAGCATGGTGGTTCATGCCAGTAGTCCCGGCACTTTGGGAGGACAAGACAAGCGGATCACCTGAGGTTGGGGGGTCAAGACCAGCCTGGCCAACATGGCGAAACCCTGTCTCTACCAAAAATACAAAAATTAGCCAGGTATGGTGGCACATGCTTGTAATCCCAGCTACTCGCGAGGCTGGGGCATGAGAATCACTTGAACCCAGGAGGCGGAGGTTGCGGTGAGCTGAGATTGCGCCATTGCACTCCAGCAGCCTGGGCAACAGAGTGAGACTCTGTCTCAAAAAAAAAAAAAAATCCCAGAATTTAACCAGTTAATAGAACCAGAGAAGAGATATTATCAGTTACTTTTGCATAGTGAGGAACATTTTTTTTTTTAGGTAAAGCAAGCAATAAGGTTTTTGTTGTTGGTTTTTTCCAGTTCTATAACCCCATCGTCATTACCATTCTCAAGTAAAGTATTCTTAAGCAAAAGTCAGCAGAGCAACATTTTGACAGACAGCATCGGAGAACAGCATAAGGTCAGACCAAAACACAGATAAGATTAAAGAACAAAGAGAATCAAGACAGAACAGGGCAGATTTAACAATTCCACTAATCCCCTCGTGAAGGAGAACTGGAGTTAATGCCATATACATATCAAGTTGTCATTGTAGTTTTGTATACACATATATGTATTTTTCATCTTGTCACCTGGTTTGATTAACATATGTAGTTCAAATCAAAGTATAAACTCATTTGTGTTTCATCTTTTTTGTTGCCATAATAAAACCTAAGTTTAAAGAATCCCATCAGATGTTAATGCAAAATATTCTAACCAGGGAGATCGCAGTGACAATTCCTGTTCCTAGAACCATGCACCTGTTCAGCAAATATTCATTTACTATAAGAACCTTTGGAAATAAATGAAGGCTGCCCAGACGAGAACAAGCAAAGCTGTTTATTCAGAGCCTGCTGTAGCACGGGAGTCGGCCACAGTCACTTGAATTTGACAGAGACTCAAAAGCAGGCAGAGGAGCTGAAAAGCTTCATCCTGGAAATAAGGAAGGCTTCAAGTACATGCTGAGCAGAGGCCGTTGGTGTGGGAAAGCTGAGGGCGACTTACTAGAGGTAGGCATCCTACGTGATTGGTCAGGGGAGCGTATTTGACTTTCTTTGTGTGGTCTCACATTTGAAGTGCAGAGAAACATTAGGAAGGCTGTCAGTTATTGACCAAGCCCTTGCTGTTTTGAGCCAATTGTTACAGAGGTTGTGGTTTGGCTTTCTGGGCTGGTTGGTGCAGGGTGCATGGTTTTGGCCTTCCAGGGTTGCTGCTGCAGGTCATGGGTCGGAGTTCTATTTTAATATATGGTTGGCCTTAGGTGTTTGTATGTTCCATCTCTTAGGCCTTCGAGCATGCTACAGATATCCTGCTGAACTGGACTCTACAGCTGTTCACTTTTTTTTTTTCTTTTTCTTTTTCTTTTGACACAGGGTCTCACTCTGTCACCCATGCTGGAGTGCAGTGGTGCAATCTGGGCTCACTGCAGCCTTGCCTCCTTGGCTCAAGTGATTATCCCACCTCAGCCCCCCAAGTAGCTGGGACCACAAGCCACCAAGCCTAACTCATTTTTCTGTATTTTTTGTAAAGACGGGATTTCACCATGTTGGCCAGGCTGGCCTTGAACTCCTGAGCGCAAGTGATCCATCCGCCTCAGCCTCCCAAAGTGCTGGAATTACAGGTGTGACCCATGGCACCGGTCTTCAGCTGTTCACATTTATTTCCAGCGGTCAGAATACATTTCCACCGAGAAAAGGATGATTTCTAACTTTTATTTCATGCCAAAGTGTTCCATCTTTGCCAGTGTGAATTCAAACGAAATTACTAAAACAAAGACATTCTGAAGTAAATCAGAGTTGACTGCAAAAGAGGACTATGGGATCAGAAAATGAGTTTGAGGTTCACTCCCAGCAGAAAACTCAGAGTGAATACTAAGAGAGACCGGGAGAGTTTAGTAGAGACTAGACAGTGAGTACTGGGCTGGAAATCTTAAAATTGGGCATAGGGCATTCCCACAGAGAGCTTCAGAGGAAATTGCATTTTTTTTTTTTTTTTTTTTTTTTTTTGAGAGGGAGTTTTGCTCTTGTTGCCCAGGCTGGAGTGCAATGGTGCCATCTGGGCTCACCACAACCTCCACCTCCCTAGTTCAAGCTATTCTCTTGCCTCAGCCTCCCCAGTAGCTGGGATAACAGGCATACACCACCCCACCCGGCTAATTTTATATTTTTAGTAGAGATAGGGTTTCACCATGTTGGTCAGGCTGGTCTCGAACTCCTGACCTTGTGATCCACCCACCTCGGCCTCCCAAAGTGCTGGGATTACAGGCATGAGCCACCACACCCAACTGGAAATTGCATTTTCTATGCTTTTTCTAGGTCAAACATTGTAAGTTTAAAACATCCATTTGGTGAGAATTGATAGTAAAGTAACTAACACCACCCCATAATACCTTTTTAATGCATGATTGAATAATTTATTCTCCCTAAGAAGTGGGGGAACCCATGAGGGCTCCCCATCCCCAACAGAATCCATTCCCAAGTCCTTAATGTGGCTCACACGTCCGTTCCTGACCTTCTAGCTCCTCCCGCCTCTTGAGCTTCATCTCCTAAAACTCCCACTTCTACTTCCCTCCCCTTCCTCACACAAAGACAGAACACCAGCACTAGTCAGGCTAAATTGACGGCAATCCCTTGAGAACAACATGCCCCGAGTCTTGGAATTTGCAAATGATTTTCCTTCTCCTTGAACTTTGTTCTCACTTTGCCTGCTTGGTAATGTATTCATCCTTTAAGACTCAGTCTACTCTGAAAAGGTTTTTGTGACCCCACATATATTGGAAAGAAGAAGGGGAAAAAGGAAGAATATTTCTCTTGAATGTACTCCATGAAAAGGTAACACATAAAAATATAAATTACCAAGTGGTGTTGCCGGAGAACACGCAAGCTCCGGCGTCAGGCAGACAGATTGATGAAATCTGTGGTCCTCGGCAGATTCCTCTATCTCTCAATCTCTTCAATAGTAAAATAAAGAAAACAATCCCTGTCTCTTGGGATTATTGTGACATAGGCCAAGCACAGACCAGTCGCACAGATGATGCTTATTATGTTTTTTCCTTCTCCCTTCCTCGCCCAAAGAAGGAGCATTATTAAGGATTAACACTTGTATAAATTTTAGAATTTACAGGTACTTTGTAAACAATTGTCATATTTCATCTTTCAATCAACCCTACAAAATAGGTTGCATTTATTATCTGCAGAAAGAGAAATTGAGGTCAGAGGGAAGTTGATTGTGAAGTCTGAACCCTGGCTACGTCCACTGAGGCCAAATTCTATAATGCCATTTTAAACTCATTCCCTTGACCTGAAAGACCCTGATATTTCCACACACACAATATTTGTAACGTTGTGTTTAAGTACTTAAATGTTGTCAAAAACTTATTATTAATCATGCTCTGTTTTCACATTTCAACAGAACAATAAGCTAACTGGGATCAAAATCTCAGAAATGAATTACATTAGATATTAACAATTATTTTAGGCCTGTATGGTGCTGTCCTTGTTGGTTTTCAATTTTAAAACTTTGGTGAGTCATTTGAAGTTTTGGACTGTGGGTAAAATTTAATGAGACCCTCTTGTTTGATAAGGAAGTATGTGTCATGCTAAGAATAAGCAATAAGTCACTGAAAGGGGAAAAAACTATGCATATATATTTATGTAGATTTTATCAGATGGTTTCATGCATTGGATTATTAAGTGCTCTAAATTTTTAAGCAACTTTAATGCAAACAACTAAAAACTAGCATAACCATTTTTGCTAAAACAAAGAGCTGTCTTTTGCAAAATGGCCAAAACATACAGAAAAAGTCACTTCAAACCTCCTGAAGTGACAAGTAGTATTATTCATTGGTTGTAGCACCCCTCATTCTAGCCCCCTTCTTCTTTCATGTTTCCAGTGAAAATATAGCAGACCTCTATTGATTGGACCAAGTTTCGAAGCACATTAAAATCTTATTTTACAAAATCTTCTCAGGGAAAAGCTCTCTACTAAGGAGAGACTACCCAATCACTAAACATGACAGATCAGGCTTTGGGCTACCGGTCCCACTACTCACAGTTATCCCTCATGAATGGCCAGAGAAAAAGAGCACTAGAGGGTCCATTCGTCTTCTTTCCTGCAATTCTTTATTGATAGGGAGCTCTGGAAAATCGCTTGTTATTCTGAGCAGGGCCACACCTAATGCTTGTGGAGTCCAAGGCAAGGGTACAAATGGAAGCTCATTTCTATATGTCTAAATATCTTAAAATTATAATTATAACTAGCAAAACATTTAACAAAATAGCTTCCATCACCCTACCTTTGCAAACTTTTTTTTTTTTTTTTTTTTGAGACAGGGTTTTGCTCTGTCGCCCAGGCTGGAGTGCACTGGCATGATCTCGGCTCACTGCAAACTCCGCCTCCTGGGTTCACGCCATTCTCCTGCCTCAGCCTCCTGAGTAGCTGGGACTACAGGCGTCCGCCACAATGCCCAGCTAATATTTTTGTATTTTTAGTAGAGACGGGGTTTCACCATGTTAGCCAGGATGGTCTCGATCTCTTAACCTCATGATCCGCCTGCCTCGGCCTCCCAAAGTGCTGGGATTACAGGCGTGAGCCACCACGCCTGGCCTGCAAACACATTTTTATAACAACATGGCAGGCCTGGTTTGAATTTAGAATTCTCAGGTTCTCATGGTAGGATACAGTGGTGTGGGAAGACCAGACCCTTGCCTGCTCCCCTACTATTTGCATCATAAGGAAAAAAACTATACATATATATTTATATTGATTTTAAATGAAATATCTCCCTAGCACGCATATGATACCCTCAAGTTCAAGTTCTGTCTACAGGCTTTTTGGCCTCCTCTCAAGCCTAAAATGTGCACATCAGAGCTGTTGTCCACCCCTGGGAGGTCAGTAGAGGTAAGCAGCCCATACAGGCCCTAGAAGCCATCTCAGGGCCATGCAAGCAGGGGATTGGCCTCCGCTCAGGCCTCAAAAGTGCACATCAGAGTTGTGGTCCACCCTGGGAGGCCAGTGGAGGTAGGAGGCCCACACAGGCTCTACAAGCAATCTCAGGGCTATGTGTGTACAGGATTCTAGGGTCATGGGGACATAGAGTATGGCAGATGGGAGGTTGCAGGCTGCCTGGATCCACAGACTCCTTCTCCTTAATGAGAAGTGTGACCAGAAAGGTGACAGGGAGTCTCTCAAAAGCACAGGGACCAGAGCAGGTTCCCTCTTGCTCAGGTTTCTGTATCTTTATTACAAAAATAAATAAATAATGTTTTCCTCTCCTAAAGGACCCAGCACATGTAAAGATGCCCCAATTTTCAATATCAACTCATCATTCTCAACATTTCTCTGCTACACTTTTAAAAGTTGATTACCAGAAAAAATAAGTCATTAGTTGTTGTTTTATCTCAAATATATTCTTATTGGTATTTTTCTTTAATAATTCTAAAAGGATTGGGTAAAATATCTGAGATTTTATCTACCAGTAAGAAACAGCAGTATTCCCATTAATATGAGTTACCAAGAATCATCAAGTCATAAATTAGCAAAACCTCTGTAAGCCCAATATTCAAAAATTTTCACTTAGAGATAAGTAAGTTTTTTGCCTACAAGCAAAATAGGGTAGCACAGACCAGATTTACTCATTCACTCAAAACAAACAAACAAAAAAAAAAATTCAGAATGATCTGAACAGACACTTGTTTTGTTGTTGTTGTTGTTTTATAACTTTTAATCTTTTTTAATTTTTTTTAGGTTCAGGAGTACATGTGCAGGTTTGTTATATGGGTAACCTTGTATCATATCATGGGGGCTTGGTTTACAGATTATTTCATAACCCAGGTACTAAGCCTTGTGTCCAATAGCTATTTTTTCTGATCCTCTCCCTCCACCTACCCTTCACCCTCAAGTAGGCCTGTGTCTGTTGTTCCTCTCTTTGTGTCCATGTGTTCTCATCGTTCAGCTCCCACTTATATGTGAGAACATGTGGTATTTGGTTTTCTGTTCCTATGTTAGTTTGCTAAGGATAATGGCCTCCAGCTCCATTCATGTTCCTGCAAAGGACATGATCCCATTCTTTTTTATGACTGCATAATATTCCATGGTGTATATGTACCACATCTCTTTATTCAGTCTACCATCAGTGGACATTTAGGTGGATTCCATGTCTTTGCTATTGTGAATAGTGCTGCAATGAACATATATGTGCATGTGTCTTTTAAATAGAACAATTTATATTCCTTTGGGTATATATCTAATAATGGGATTGCTGGGTCAAATGGTAGTTCTGTGTTTAGCTCTTTGAGGAATCACCACATTGCTTTCAACAATGGTTGAGCTAATTTACACTCCCACCAACAGTGTATAAGTGTTCCCTTTTCTCCACAGCCTTGCCAGCACCTGTTATTTTTTGACTTTTTAATAATAGCCATTGTGACTGGTGTGAGACAGTATTTCATTGTGGTTTTGATTTGCATTTCTCTAATGATAGTGATGAGCTTTTCTTCATATGAATGTTGGCCACATGTGTGTCTTCTTTTGAAACGAGTCTGTTCATGTCCTTTGCCCACTTTTTAATGAGGTTGTTTTTTTCTTGTAAATTTGTTTAAGTTCTTCATAGATGTTGGATATTAGACCTTTGTCAGAGGCATAGTTTGCAAATATTTTCTCTCATTCTTTAGGTTGTCTGTTTCCTCTGTTGATAGTTTCTTTTGCTATGCAGAAACTTTTAAATTTAATTAGATCCCATTTGGCAATTTTTGCTTTGTTGCGATTGCTTTTGACATCTTCGTCATGAAATCTTTGCCCGTTCCTATGTCCAGAATGGTATTGCCTAGGTTGTCTTCTAGGGCTTTTATGGTTTGGGGTTTTACATTTAAGTCTTTAATCCATCTTGAGTTGATTTTTGTATATGGCATAAGGATGGGATCCAGTTTCAATCTTCTACTAATGGCTATACCAGTTATCCCAGCACCATTTACTGAATAGGGAATCCTTCCCCCATAGCTTGTTTTTGTCAGCTTTGTCAAATATCAGATGGCTGTAGGTGTGCAGCCTTATTTCTGGGTTCTCTATTCCGTTCCATTGGTCTATATGACTGTTTTTGGTTTTTTGTTTTTCCATAGGTTTTTGGGGTACAGATGGTGTTTGGTTACATGAGTAAATTCTTTAGTGGTGATTTGTGAGATTTTGGTGCACCTATCACCCAAGCAGTGTACACTGCACCCTATTTGTAGTCTTTTATCCCTCACTCCCTTCCCACCCTTTCCCCCAAGTCCCCAAAGTCCATTGTATTATTTTTATGCCTTGGTGTCCTCATAGCTTAGCTCCCACATATCAGTGAAAACATACAATGTTTGGTTTTCCATTCCTGAGTTACTTCGCATAGAATAATAATCTCCAATCTCATCTGGGTCACCGGAAATGCTGTTAATTCATTCCTTTTTATGGCTGAGTAGTATTCCATTGTATATATGTATATATACTACAATTTCTTTATCCACTCATTGATTGTTGGGCATTAGGGTTGGTTTCACAATTTTGCAATTGTGAATCATGGTGCTATAAACATGCATGTGCAAGTATCTTTTTTGTATAATGATTTCTTTTCCTCTGGGTAGATACCTAGTAGTGAGATTGCTGGATCAAGTGGTATTTCTACCTTTAGTTATTTAAGGAATCTCCACACTGTTTTCCACAGTGGCTGTACTAGTTTCCATTCCCACCAGCAGTGTAGAAGTGTTCCTTGATCACCACATCCATGCCAACATCTACTGTTTTTTGAGTTTTTGATTATGGCCATTCTTGCAGGAATAAGGTGGTATCACATTGAGTTTTGATTTGCATTTCCCTGATCACTAGTGATGCCGAGCACTGTTTCATATATTTGTTGGCCATCTGTGTATCTTCTTTTGAGAATTGTTTATTCATGTCCTTAGCCCACTTTTGGATGGGAATTTTTGTTTTTTCTTTGCTGATCTGTTTAAGTTGATTGTAGATTCTGGATATTAGTCCTTTGTCAGATGTATAGATTGTGAAGATTTTCTTCCAGTCTGTGGGTTGTCTGTTTACTCTGCTGACTATTCCTTTTACCATGAAAAGCTCTTAAGTTTAATTAGGTCCCAACTATTTATCTTTGTTTTTATTGCATTTGCTTTTGGGTTCTTGGTCATGAAATCTGTGCCTAAGCCAGTGTCTAGAAGGTTTTTCCAATGTTATCTTCTAGAATCTTAGATTTAAGTCCTTAATCCATCTTCAGTTGATTTTTGTATAAAGTGAGAGATGAGGATTCAGTTTCATTCTCTTACATGTGGCTAGCCAATTATCCCAGCACCATTTGCTGAAAAGGGTGTCATTTCCCCACTTTAAGTTTTCATTTGCTTTGTCAAAGATCAGTTGGCTGTAAGTATTTGGGTTTATTTCTAGGTTCTCTAGTCTGTCCCATTGGCCTATGTGCCTATTTTTATACCAGTACCATACTGTTTTGCTGACTATGGCCTTATAGTACAGCTTCAAGTCAGATAATGTGATGCCTCCAGATTTGTTATTTTTATTTAGTCTTGCTTCGGCTATGTGGGATCTTTTTTGGTTCCATATGAATTTTAGAATTGTTTTTTCTAATTCTGTGAAGAATGATGGAGGTAGTTTAATGGGAGTTGCATTGAATTTGTAGATTGTTTTTGGTAGTGTGGTCATTTTCACAATATTGATTCTACCTATCCATTAGCACAGGATGTGTTTCCATTTGTTTGTGTCATCTATGATTTCTTTCAGCAGTGTTTTGTAGTTCTCTTTGTAGAGGTCTTTTGCCTCCTTGGTTAGGTATATTCCTAAGTTTTTTTTGTTTTTTTTTTTAGGTTTTTTTTTTTTTTGCAGCTATTGTAAAAGGAGTTGAGTTCTTGATTTGATTCTCCACTTGATCACTGTTGGTGCATAGGAGAGCTACTGATTTGTGTACATTAATCTTGTATCTGGAAACTTTGCTGAATTCTTTTATCAGTTCTAGGAACTTTCTGGAGGAGTCTTTAGGGTTTTCTAGGTGAACGATCATATAGTCAGCAAACAGTGACAGTTTGACTTCCTTTTTACTGATTTGGATGCCCTTGATTTCTTTCTCTTGTCTGATTGCTCTGGCTAGGTCTTCCAGTACTATGTTAAAGAGGAGTGGTGAGAGTGGGCATCCTTGTCTTGTTCCAGTTCTCAGGGGGGAATGCTTTCAATTTTTCCCCATTCATTATTATGTTGGCTGTGGGTTTGCCATAGATGGCTTTTATTACATTGAGGTATGCCCCTTGTATGCCAATTTTCCTGAGAGTTTTAGTCATAAAGGGATGCTGGATTTAGACAAATGCTCTTTCTGCATCTGTTGAGATGATCATGTGATTTTTGTTTTTAATTCTGTTTATGTGGTGCATCACATTTATTGACTTGCATATGTTAAACCATCCCTGCATCCCTACTGTGAAACCCACTTGATCATGGTGGATTTTTTGATATGTTTTCGGATTCAGTTAGCTAGCATTTTGTTAAGAATTTTTGCACCAAGTTCATCAAAAATATTGGTCTGTAGTTTTCTTTTTTGATTATGTCCTTTCTTGGTTTTGGTATTAGGGTGATGCTGGCTTCATAAAATGATTTAGGGAGGGTTCCCTCTTTCTCTCTCTTGTGGAATAGTGTCAAAAGGATTGGTACAAATTCTTCTTTGAATGTCTGGTAGACTGCTGCTGTGAATCCATCTGGTCCTGGACTTTTTTTGTTGGTAATTTTTAAATTACCATTTCAATCTCACTACATGTTATTGGTCTGTTCAGGGTATATAATTCTTTCTGATTTAAGCTAGGAGGGTTGTATTTTTCCAGGAATTTATTCATCTTTTCTAGGTTTTCTTGTTTATGTGCATAATGGTGTTCATAGTAGCCTTGAATGATCTTTTGTATTTCTGTGGTGTCAGTTGTAACATCTCCCATTTCATTTCACGTTTAGATTATTTGGATTTTCTCTCCTCTTCTCTTGGTTAATCTTGCTAATGGTCTATCAATTTTATTTATCTTTTCAAAGAACCAGTTTTTGTCTTATTTCTCTTTTGTATTTTTTTGTTTCAATTCTATTTAGTTCTGCTCTGATCTTGGTTATTCCCTTTCTTCTGCTGGGTTTGGGTTTGATTTGTTCTTGTTTCTCGAACAAGGTGTGACCCTAGAATGTCTGTTTGTGGTCTTTCAGACTTTTTGACATAGGCGTTTAGGGCTATGAACTTTCCTCTCAACACCACCTTTGCTGTATCCCAAAGGTTTTGACAGCTTGTTTCATTAATGTCATTCCATTTTAAGAATTTTTTAATTTCCATCTTGATTTTATTTTTGACCCAGTGATCATTCAGGAGCACGTTATTTAATTTCCATGTATTTACATGGTTTTGAAGGTCCCTTTGGAGCTGATTTCCAGCTTTATCCCACTGTGGTCTGAGAGAGTGTTTTATATAATTTCAATTTTCTTAAATTTATTGTGGCTCGTTTTGTGGCCTATCATACGGTCTATCTTGGAGAAAGTTCCATGTGCTGTTGAATAGAATGTGTATTCTGTGGTTGTTGGATGAAATGTTCTGTATATATCTGTTAAGTCTATTTGTCTCAAGGTATATTTAAATTCATTGCTTGTTTGCTGACTTTCTGTCTTGATGACCTGTCTAGTGTTGTCAGTGGAGTATTGAAGTCCCCCACTATTATTGTGTTGATGTCTATCTCAATTCTTAGGTCTGTTAGTAACTGTTTTATAAATTTAGGAGCTCTGGTGTTAAGTGCATATATGTTTAGGATTGTGATATTTTCCTGTTGGACAAGGCCTTTTACCATTATATAATGTCCCTCTTGTCTTGTTTAACTGCTGTTGCTTTAAAGTTTGTTTTGTCTGATATAAGAATAGCTACCCCTGCTCACTTTTGGTGTCCATTTGCATGGAATGCCTTTTTCTACCCCTTTAAGTTTATGTGAGTAGTTATGTGCGAGGTGAGTCTATTGAATGCAGCAGATACTTGATTGGTGATTTTTTATCCATTCTGTAGTTCTATATCTTTTAAGTGGAGCATTTAGGCCATTTACATTCAATGTGACTATTGAGATGTGAGGTACCATTCCATTTATTGTGCTATTTGTTGCCTGTGTACCTTGTTTTTTTCTTTATTATTTTTGCTTTTTAAATTGTATTTCTGTTTTACAGGTCTGTGAGATTTATGCTTTAAAGAGGTTCTGTTTTAATGTGTTTCCAGGACTTGTTTCTAAGATTTAGAGCTCCTTTTAGCAGTTTTTGTAGTGGTGAGGCGGGAAAATGAAGTCTGGAGGCAGGGAACATAAGGCCAATTCACACTTCAGTTATAACAGGAAATATCCTCTCCATAGGGCATACACCATGTAAATAACTTTGTAACTTTACTTCATTGTCTTCATTTACAAAGGGCATGCCCCAAGTAGAGGGTATTTAAATTCACAGAAACTCTGTAACAGGGCCTTTTAGCCCCTATGCTCGGCCGCTCCCACACTGTGGAGTATACTTTCATTTTCAATAAATCCTTTTATTCCTTCCTTGCTTTGTCTGTGCATTTTGTCCAATTCTTTCTTCAAGACGCCAAGAACCTAGATACATCCCACCGTTAACATACGTTGGCAAGCCAGCCAGGAGGAAGAGGTAAGCCCAAAGTATGGAATTTATTATTCTCCTTTCTCCTTTTCCTTTCTGCTCCATACAAGGGAATCTCTTTTCCTTTCCAACCTGGGGCCCTTGGTGGGCAGCGCCTAAACACGGAAGCAACTGCAGGTTTCTGGCCATGGCCAGTGAAACTAAGTGGTTTCCTTGTGGAGAAGCCTGACTGCCACCACCGGTTTGCTTAAGGAACCTGGGTCGCTTTCATTTTTCTTTTCTTCTCTTTCTCTTACAGTCTTGCAGTGGCTGTTTTCCAGTAGCTCTTTGGAAATTGAGGGCAATTGGCTGGGTCACTCCCGAGTACTGCCTGAAGGCCTAGAAATGAATGGGAATAATTGTCCTGCCCAGAAGGAGGAAGGACTTAATATATATATTATATTAATATATATATTATAGTATATAATATATAATAGTATATAATATATTATATACTATAATATATTATATATAATTATATAATATATAGTTATATATAATACATTATATACTATAATATATAATATATAATAATCTTTTCCGTGGTCCTTGATCCCTACATGAGACAAAGCTTGGAGCAAACTCGCACATGTTTCAGTTTACCTCCTGAATCCTTTTTCAGGTAAATCAGGGATTTCTTCTTGGTTTGGATTCATTGCTGGTGAACTAGTGTGATTTGGGGGTGATGTTAAAAAGCCTTATTTTGTCATATTACCAGAGTTAGTTCTCTGGTTTCTTCTCATTTGGGTAGGCTCTGTCAGAGGGAAGGTCTAGGGCTGAAAGTTGTTGTTCAGATTCTTTTGTTTCATGGGGTGTTCCCCTGATATAGTACTCTCCCCTTTTTCCTACGGATGTGGCTTCCTGAGAGCTGAGCTGCAGTGATTGTTGTCTCTCTTCTGGGTCTAGCCACCCAACAAGTTTACCTGGCTCTGCACTGGTACCGGGGGTTGTCTGCACAGAGTCTTGTGATGTGAACCATCTGTGGGTCTCTCAGCATGGATATCAGCGCCTGTTCTGGTGGAGGTGGCAGGGATGTGAAATGGACTCTGTGAAGGTTCTTAGTTTTGGTGGTTTAATGTTCTATTTTTGTGCTGGTTGGCCTCCTGCCAGGAGGTGGCGCTTTCCAGAGAACATCAGTCATGGTAGTATAGAGAGGAACCAGTGGTGGGCAGGGCCCTAGAACTCCCAAGAGTATATGCCCTTTGTCTTCAGTTACCAGGGTGGGTAGGGAAGGACCATCAGGTGGGGGCAGGGCTAGGCATGTCTGAGCTCAGACTCTCCTTGGGCAGGTCTTGCTGAGGCTGCTGTGGGGGATGGGGATGAGGTTCTCAGGTCAATAGAGTTGTGTACCTAGGAGGATTATGGCTGCATCTGCTGAGTCATGCAGGTTGTCAGGGAAGTAAAGTAAAGCTGGCAGTCAACGGCCTCACCCAGCTCTCATGCAATTCAAAGGGCCCCAGTCTCACTGCCACCATGCTCCCTCCAACAGCACCAAGTCTGTTTCTAGGCAGTGGGCAAGCAGGGCTGAGAACTTGCCCCAGGCTACCTGCTTCCCAGCTGTGAAAGAAAAGGGCTTTAGCTTTAGTTCTTCCCCCATCTATGGTGTCTGCACACAGATTCATGCCATCCCCTGAGTTCTGGCCAGAAGGCTTCTTGCCCGGTTCAAATTGTTACAAAGTTCAGCTGGAGACTTTCTTCTCCTTGTGCCATTTTCCCCATGCCTCTGGGCACCAAAGGTTCCCTATGGTGCCAGACAGGAATGGCCTGCTCAGGGACCCAGTGAGCTCCCAAGGCCTTTCCTGCTGCTTCCTCTACCCCTGTATTTTGCTTGGCTCTCTAAGTTGACTCAGCTCCAGGTAAGGTTGGAAACTTCTCCTGAAAACTAGACCTTCAGTTTCCCCAGTGGCAGAGTGTGTTCAGGGGCAGACAATCTTGCTTTCCCACTTCCACAGATTGGGCACTCACAATATTTGGGGTGTCTCCCAGGTCCTGCAGGAGCAGTTTATACTGGTTTATTCCTGCAGTCTTTCTGAAGGTAAAATTCATGATGTGAGCCTCCACACGCTGCTCTGTCCATCCGAGACAGAGCTGCAATCTACTCCTGCCTCCTGTATGCCATGATGATCCTGAATCTGTCTATGTGACTGTTTTTGAACCAGTTCTGTGCTGCTTTGGTTATTGTAGCCCTGTAGTATAGTTTGAAGCCCAGTAGCATGATGCCTCCAGCTTTGTTCTTTTTGCTTAGGATTGCCTTGGCTATTTGAACTCTTTTTGGTTTCAAACGAATGTTAAAATAGTTTTTTCTAATTCCATGAAGAACATCATTGGTAGCTTGATAAGAATACCATTGAATCTGTAAATTGCTTTGGGCAGTCTGGCTATTTTGAAGATATTGATTCTTCCTATCCATAAGCATGAAATGTTTTTCTATTTGTTTTGTGTCCTCTCTGATTTCTTTTGAAGAGTGTTTTGTAATTCTCATTGCAGAGATCTTTCACCTCACTAGTTACCTGTATTCCTAGGTATTTTATTCTTTTTTGGGGCAATTGTGAATGGGATTGCCTTCCTGATTTGGCTCCCGGCTTGACTGTTGTTGGTGTATAGAAATGCTGGTAATTTTTGTATGTTGATTTTGTATCCAGAAACTTTGCTGAAATTGTTTATCAGCTTAAGGATCTTTGAGACTATGGGATTTTCTAGATATAGAATCATGTGGTCTGCAAACAGGGATAGTTTGACTTCCTGTCTTCCTATTTGGATGCGCTTGATTTCTTTATCTTTCCAGATTGCACTGACCAGGACTTCCAATACTGTGCTAAATAGGATTGGTGAAAGAGGGCATCCTTGTCTTGTGCTGGTTTTCAAGAGGAATGCTTCCAGCTTTTGCCCACTCAGTATGAGGTTAACTGTGGGTTTGTCAAAGATGGCTCTTATTATTTTGATATATGTTCCTTCAGTACCTAGTATGTTGAGAGTTTTTAACATGAAGGGATGTTTAATTTTATCAAAATCCTTTTTTGCATCTATTGAGATGATCATGTGGTTTTTGTCTTTAGTTCTGTTTATGTTATATGATGAATTGCATTTATGATTTGCATAGGTTGAACCAACCTTGTATCCCAGGGTAAAGCCTAGTTGATCATGGTGGATTAGCTTTTTAATGAGCCACTGAATTCAGTTTGCTAGTATTTTGTTGAGGAGTTTTGCATTAATGCTCATCAAGGATATTGGCCTGAAGCTTTCTTTTTTGTTGTTGTGTCTCTACTAGGTTTTAGTATCAGGATGATGCTGGCCTCATACAATGAGTTAAGAACGAGTCCCTCCTCCTCAATTTTTGGAATAGTTTCAGTAGAAATGGTACTAGCTCTTCTTTGTGCATCTGATAGGATTTGGCTGTGAATCTGTCTGGTCCTGTGCTTTTTTTGGTTGGTAGGCTATTTATTACTGATTCAATTTCAGAGCTTGTCATTGATCTGGAACAGATATTTCTTAAAAGAAGACATACAAGTGGCCAAGAAATATGTGAAAAACGTTCAACATGACTAATCATCAGGGAAACACAGACAAGACCGCAATGAAATATTATCTCACCATAGTTAGGATGCCAACTATCAAAAAGACAAAAAATAACAAATGCTGGTGAGGATGTGGAGAAAACGGAACTCAGACACTGTTGGCGACAATGCAAGCTAATACAGCCACTATGGAGAAAATATAGCAGTTTCTCAAAAAACCACAAATAGAACCACCATAGGATCCACCAATCCCACTACTGGACATTTACCCAAAGGAAAAGAAACAGTGTATAAAAGAGACATCTGCACTCCAGTGTTTATTGCAGCAGTATTCACAATAGCCAAGATACGGAATCAACATAGGTGTCCAATAACAGATGAATGAATAAAGAAAATGTAGTATATACACAATGGAAAACTATTCAGCCATAAAAGGAATGAAATCTTGTCATTTGTGGTAACAAGGATGAAACTGGAGGCCATTACTTTAAGTGACATAAGCCAGGAACATAAACACTGCATGTTTTCACTCATATGTGAAAGCTTAAAGCAGCTCTCATAGAAGTAAAAAGTAGAATAGAGCATACTAGAGGCTTGGAAGGGAAATGGGGAGAGGAGGATAGAAAGAGATTGGCTGAAAGAAACAAAATTATGACTAGATAGGAGAAATATGTTCTAGTGCTCCAAAGCACCATAGAATGACTACAGTTAACAATAATTTATAGTTTTAAATGGCTTAAAGGAGGATATTGCATTTTCCCAAGACAAAAAAAAATGATAAATGCTTGAGATGATGGATATGCTAACTACCCTGATCTGATCACTAAACAGATGAGGGACAAGCAGTGAAACATCACTAGGTACCATACAAATACGTATAATTATTATGTATCAATTAAATTAATTTTTAAATAAAAAATATATACTGATAAGGAAGGAAAATATAAAACTTTGTTTGCAGATGACATAATTATCTATGTAGAAAATCCAAAAGAATCCATTTATTAAAACTGAGACCTAAGACGCAATTACAGAAAGGTTTCAGGATGCATGGTATTAAATCAAATTTAGCCTAAAGCTGCCTCCTTACATATTTTAAGTTCAACCTAAAGGTTTCTCTGTACGTGAGCTATAATAAGTGGAGATGTAAACAGACTATAGACAACTCTTGTGTCAATTGCCAAGTTTCGGCCAATCAAATGTGGCCAGCTGTTCAAACTGTGTTCAAATAAGGCAAACGCCAAGCTGTAACCAATCCAGCTGTTTCTGTACCTCACTTCCATTTTATGTACATGATTTTTCTTTTTCATCCATAAATCTTCTACCACGTGTCTGTGCTAGATTCTCTGAGCCCACTCTGGCTCAGGAGGCTGCCTGATTCACAAATTGTTCTTTGCTCAAATAAACTCTTTTAAATTTAATTTGACTGAAGTTTTTTTTTTTTTTAACCACTGGTTAATATACAAAAGTTAATCACTTTCCTACATACTTGCAATGAACAAGCAGAATTTGAAATTAAAAGCTCAGTACCGTTTACATTAGCATCCCCTTAAAAATAAAATACTTAAAAATAAATCTACAAAATATTGGCCAGGAATGGTGGCTCACATTGTAATCCCAGCACTGGACAACATGGTGAAACCCCATTTCTACTAAAAACACAAAAATTAGCTTGGCATGGTGGCATGTGCCTATAATCCCAGCTACTCAGGAGGCCAAGGCAGGAGAATTGCTTGAACCCAGGAGGCAGAGATTGCAGTGAGCCGAGATTGTGCCACTGCACTCCAGCCTGGGTGACAGAGCTAAACTCCATCTCAAAAAAAAAAAAAAAAAAAAAAAAAAGAAAAAATAAATAAATCTAACAAAATATGTACAAGCTCTATATGAGAAACAGCATAAAACTTTGTTTAAAAAAAGAAAGAAAGAAATTGGGAGATATTCCATGTTCATGGGTAGAAAGACTCAATATTGTCAAGATGTCAGCTCTTCCCAAATTGATATATAAGCTCAATGTGAGCTTAGTCAAAATTCCAGCAAGTTATTCTGTAGATTCTAAGAAACTGATTCTAAAGTTTACATAAAGAGGCAAAGACTCAGAATAGCCAACACAATATTAAATGAGAATAATAAAGTTGGAGGACTGATATTACACTACTATAAAATGAAAGGAATCCAAACAGTGATAGTGGCAAAAAATAGACAAGTAGATGAATGGAACAGAATAGAGAACTCAGAAGTAGACCCATATAAATATAGTCAACCAGTCTTTGACAAAGAACAAAGGCAATACAATGAAGAAAAAAATAATCTTTTCAACAAAAGGTGCTGAAACAACTGGACATTTACATACAAAAAAAAGAATCTAGAAACAAGCCTTACACTCTTCACAAAAATTATCTCAAAATGTATCACAGACCTAAATGTAAAATGCAAAACTTTAAAACTCCTAGAAGATAACATAGAAGAAAATCTGGACAATCTTGAATTTGGCAATGACCTTTCACATACAACACAAAATGCATAATCTGTGAAAGAAAGAACTGATAAATTGGACTTCATTAAAATTAAAAATTTCTACTTAGTGAAAGACAACATGAAGAGATGAAAAAGACAAGTCATAGACTCGAAGAAAATATTTGCCAAAAACATATCTGATTAAAGACTTTTATCCAAAATATGCAAAATCTTAAAACCACAACAGGAAAACAACGTGATTTAAAAATCGTTGAAAGACCTTAATGGACACATCACCATAAAAGATATACAGGCAGAAAATAAGCATATGAAAAGATGCAGCACAACATATATCATCAGACAAATGCAAATTAAAACAACAATAAGATACCACCACACATCTGTTAGAATGGCCAAAATCCGGAACACTGACACCACAAAAGACATGAGGATATGGAGCAACAGGAACTCTGCTTCATTTCTTGTGGGAATGAAAAATGGTACAACCACTTGGGAAAAACATTTTGGCAGTTTCTTACAAAACTAAAAATACTCTCACCATACAATACAGCAATTGCACTCTTTAGTCCTTACCCAAAGGAACTGAACACATATCCACACAAAAACTTGCACATGGATGTTTATATCAGCTTTATTCATAATTGCCAAAAGCAATTAAGATGTCCTTCAGTAGGTGAATGAATAAACTATGGTACATCCAGACAATAAAATGTTATTCAGCACTAAAAAGAAATAAGTTATCAAGCCATGAAAAGACATGGAGAAACTTTAAATGCACATAACTAAATGAAAAAAGTCAAACTAGAAAGGCTACATACTGTCTGTTTCCAAGTATATGAAATTCTGGAAAAGTTAAAACTATAGAACAGTGAAAAGATCCATGGTTTCCAGAAGTAAGGAGTGAGGGAGGAATGAACAGGCAGTGCACAGAGAAGATTTAGGGCAGTGAAAATACTGGGTATGGTACTGTAATGGTGGACACATGTCATTACACATTTGTCCATACCTGTAGAATGTACAACAGCAAGAGTGAACCCTAATGTAAACTACAGACTTTGGGTAACAATGATGTGTCGATGTAGGTTCATCAGTTCTAACAGATGTACCACTCTGGTGAGGGATGTTGATAATGGGGGAGGCTATGCATGTGTTTAGGCAGGAGGTATGTGGGAAATCTCCATACCTTCCTCTCAGTTTTACTGTAAACCTAAAACTGCTCTAAAAAATAATTTTTTCCAAAGTAAAAAATTCTAACAGCCAACATTTTGCCAAATTTGATAAAAACTATAAACCAAAACATCTAATATGTCAACAAACCCCAAGCAGAGGAAACATGAAGAAAACAACATCCAGTCAAAACTATTTATAAAGGGAACCAAATCAGTCTAAACCACTGATAAAGAGGCCAGATGCAGTGGCTCATACCTGTAATTTCAGCACTTTGGGAGGCCGAGGAGGGTGGATCACCTGAGGTCAGGAGCTCAAGACTAGCCTGACCAACATGGTAAAACTCCATCTCTACTAATAACACAAAATCAGCCAGGCATAGTGGCGCACACCTGTAATCCCAGCTACTCGGGAGGCTGAGGCAGGAGAATCGCTTGAACTGGGGAGGCAGAGGTTGCAGTAAGCCAAGATCACACCATGGCACTCCAGCCTAGGCAATAAGAGCGAAACTTTGTCTCAAAATAAATAAATAAATAAGTAAAAAATAAAAAACTGATAAAGAGAAAATCTTCAAAGTAACACATTACATAGAGAGGAATAAGAGAAGGAAGATAGATGATTTCCCATTAGAAATAGAAAACAAACAGCGAAAGAGAGTTAAACGTATTCATATCAATAATCACATTAAGTATAAATAAATGGTCTAAATATTCCAATTAAAAGGCAGAAATTGTCAGATTAGATTTCTAAAAAGCAAAACGCAACTATGTGCTCCCTTTAAGAATCACATTTAAATACATATACATAGATAGGATAAAATTGAAAGGATGAAAAATGACAAATTATGTTAACATTATTTTCTTTAAAAAACTAAGCGGCTATATTAGTCCCACAAATAAGCAGATAAAAGTAAAAACAGATAAGATTCAAGACAATACTAGTTTGTAGGACTCAATTTTTATGGTTTATGTCTTTTTTTATACAGTAGATACACAAACAGAAACTCCTACTTTCTTGTGTATTCTGCTCTTGGTTTTGAATATTTCTTATTCAGTGCTTCCTTCCTGCATGAACAAACAGCATCGAGTACTGTTCATTGTTACTTATAAGAGAGGTGCAGTGAGCTTCAGCCTTCTTCATCAACTTAATGTAGAAAGTCTCATTTCTAAATATCTTCCTTGGATGTTTTTGCTAAAGGGTACACGATTCTAAGCCACAAGCTTCTGCACTGCTTTGTCTTACTGGAATCCTCTATCAGAAAGGAAGCAAGTACAGAGGGAGAATAAGGCTGAAATCGGCTCTTTTATTAGCTGCCTTATTTATCAGCTAGAGAGTCTAACAAGCATGTATATCCATTTGGGTTCTTTTTTCAAAAGCAAAAGGAGTAAATTCTAGCTAATTTAAGCAAAAAAATAAGTTTATTGGAAAAATGCAAAGTAGTTTACAGAATCAGAAAAGAATTCCAAAAACCAGTCCTCAGGATGACAACCAGGGCACTCCTGAAGTGTGGGAAGGAGCTAGTAACAGAATTTTCAAGGCAAAACAATGGCCGTCCTCAAAGATGCTCACATCCTATTCCCTAGGACCTGTGAATATTTCATATTACATAACAAAGAGTGATTAAGGTTGCAGATGGAATCAAGATTGCTACTTATCTGATCTTAAAGGAGAGAGAGTAGCGTGGATTCCCAGGTTGGCTCAATTTTATCACAAGGGTCTTTAAAAGTGGAAAGGGCAGGCAGGCGAGCAAAGTCAGAGGAGAGGTGATGATGGGAGCAGCATCAGAGAGGGGCACTATGAAAAGATTTCATCTGCCTTTCAAGATGGAGGAAGGGGAATGGGGCCAAGGAAAGTAGGAGGCCTCTAGAAGCTGGAAAAGACAAGGAAACAGCTTCTCCTCACAGCCCTGCCAACACCTTAATATTAGCTCCGTGAAACCCCTGCCCAAATTCTGACCTTCAGAATTATTAATGTAAGGCAATATTTATTGTCATGTTTTTGTAAGCCACTAAGTTTGTAGTAAGTTGTTACAGTAGCAATAGAAAACCGGTAAATCAGGGTGAATCAACTTCAATCAAATCCTTTGGGTTACTCAGTACAAAGTCTAAATTCCAGGGAGAATATCAGATTGGCCTAGCCTTGATCACATGACTGTTTATTGGGCTGAGAGCATTGGTTATCTTGATTGACAGGGCCACCAAGATGATATACAATGAAAAAAATATTCCTCAAAGCAAAAGCCAAACCAGAGTATGTTACTAGAAGGGGCAATGGGTGCAATATAGGCAAAAACAACAGATGTTTCTACAGTGGAACAGACTTTCATCTTACCCAGAACATTCCCCCACAGGCAACACAGAGATAACCAAAGTTTCACCTGACTTGCCCAAGATTTTAGTCCTTAGAAACAAATAAAACTACAACTATCATTAAAAGATCAAATCTGTTGAATAGGTATTTCTCTAAAGAATAATAAGAACCATGAAAAATACTTAACATTGTAACATCTTTGCATTAGGGAACTGCAAATCAAAATCATAACAAAATAGCACTTCATGCTCATTAGGATGACTATAATCCAAAAGAATAAAAAAGAAAATAACAAGTGTTGGTAGAGATATAGAGAAACTGGAGCTCTCATGCCTTGCTGGGGGGTATGTAAAATGATTCTACTGCTTTGGAAAACAGTTTGCTGGTTCCTCAAAAAGTTAAACATGTAATCCAACAATTCCACTTCTAGGTATATACCCAAAAGAATTGACAGCAGGGTCTAGAGTACACCAACGTTCATAGCAGCTTTATTCACATTAAGCCAAAGGTGGAAGCAGCCCAAATGTCTACTGATGGATGAGGTATACACAAAATGTGGTATATATATGCAATGGAATATTATGCAGCCATAAGAAGAAATGAAGCTCTGATGAAGCCAGACATAAAAGGACAAATATTGTATGATTGCAGTTGCATTCGGTACGCAGAATAGTCAAATGCATGAGACAGAATATAGCATAGAGGTGAACAGGGGCCTGGGGATGGGGGAAATGTGGACTTTTTGTTGTGGGTACAAAGTTTTTTTGGTGATGATGAAAAAGTTCCAGAAATGGATAGTAGTGATGTTTGCACAACATTGTAAATGTAGTTAATGCCATTGAATTATACACTTAAAAGTGGTTTTAAAAATCAAATCTGCATGGCTCATAAATGATTTTATTCATTTAATTATCAAATGTGTATTGAATGCCTCTACTAAATACTGGAGATATAGTAGAGAGCAAGACAGGCTTAGTCTGTCCCCTAGAAGAGAAGGCAAGTCAAGTTTCCAGGGTGAAAATCTGTGTGTGTCAGCGGGACATGTACGATGGAAGAGGATGAATGTGACTGGAACACTCAGATATTTAAGGAGAATATTGCAAGGAATTTTAGGTGTGTCCTACTGGTCAATGATTAGTCACTGTCCTTTGCATTCCTTTAAAGAAACACTCCTTCATTTGACTGCATGCTCCTGTTAGATATAGTGAACTCCAAGCTTCTCTTCAAAGAATCAGTATGTCACTATGTTCAGCTCTCTCTTTTTTTTTTATATACCTTAAGTTTTATTCTTTGATTCTCTATTTTAAAATTTAACTTCCTGGTTCTCTTCACCCCCTTGCCTCTAGTTTCAGTAAATAACTTTCCCGCCAGTTCTAATCAGTAGTTCACATCTGTTCCCCTGGTCACTTGCTCTGACCTGAATCATCCTGAGTTACCCGTTCTGCAACTGCCCCTCCCACCAAACTACTCACCCTGCCACTCCAGGTCATACCCCTGCTCTCTTTAAAATAGCCAATGGGAATTAGCTTAGACTGTGCACTCCAACGCTAGCCGATACTGGAATGACGCAGCAGTAGGGGCTACCTGCATCAGGAATAAGAACCCCCTCCCCTCCCTTGTCCAAGTGTGCACTTGCCATTACTCCATCCACAAGTTGCACCCTTCTCCAGAAGTAAAACTTGCCTCGCTGAGAAAATTAAATTTATGTTCGAGTGCTATTTCTTCGCCACACAGAGGAACAAGCATTTTGTTTCTAACACTCCTTAAAATCAGAGTAGGCTTCTGCTACTTTGTATCCACCATGATGTGCTTTGCACAGTAGGTGCTCAGTACCTGTTTTAGAATTGGATTTGGAAGGCTGAAATGGGAGGATTGCTTGAGCTCAGGAGTTGGACACCAGCCTGGGCAACATGGTAAAACCCCGTCTCTACCAAAAATACAAAAATTAGCCAGGTATGGTGTGCACCTGTAATCTCAGCTACTCAGGAGGCTGAGGTGGGAGGATCCCTTGAGCCTGGGAGGTGGAGGGAGGTTGCAGTGAGCTGTGGTCGAGCCACCGCACTCCAGTCTGGGCAATAGAGCAAGACCCTGTCTCAAAAAAAAAAAAAAAAAAGAATTGGATTTAATTTCCAACTAGAATCATTGGGGGGGAAAGGGAAAAACTTTCAAACGTGAAAAATTTTTTGAAGTACTAGATTCTAACACTTCTGATTTGCCGGACTTCCACCCTACATATGTACCAAGGGTCCTCATGTGTTTTACTCCCTAGGCTGAGACTATTTGAGGAGAACATGGAGATCTTCATTCCATTTGGCAGCCCACTGCCTAACTGTTCCTCAAACATGACTCATGAGCAGCAGAACTTTTTTTTGCTCCTGGCAAAATGACCCTCTAGGTACTTCAGTGAACAGATCTCTAATTAGATTCTCTCTTAATAGTCCTTGTAAAGTTGGAGAGGGCTCACCAAGTAATTGGAAAAGTAGTTTAGACTCACAAAGGAAAATAGATGAGACATGTTTTTACAGTGTGCCTCTCAAGTCCAGCTGACTAATTTGCAGTAATTTTCTATTATTGTTTTAGTCTGGGTTTTCCTATTGGTTAAATTTAACTGAATGGGACAAACGAAATGAATGGCAAAGATGCATCGTTTACTCTGGGGACCCTGCCTTTAATACTGTTTAATAATTTAATTTGTAGATGGTTAAATTATGTAAATTCTAAGAGGTTTTCTGAAATTTTTGCTTCTACTGGGCTTTTTAACCCAAAGAATCAAAGGAAAGTTTTGTGACACAAATGACAATGACTTTATGCATTTGTTGTTGCTGTTGTTCTTCAACAAGATATTAAGAGGCCAGCCATTTCCACAGTTTGCAGATATCAAATATGAATAATAACAGGAAAGCCCACATTCCTCTGATGTAGAAATAAATAGAAAGTATGTAAGTCTTTCTACCTCTGCTCCATGTCTATTTCCTGAAGGGCTGACTAGTTGGAGAGCAATCCCTCTGGAGCAGCTAGACTGACAAACTGAAAAAAATTAGTTGCTTTTATTTGTTTACACATTTTGCCATGGGAGTTTCCAGCAAGCATGTACAATAATAACTTGATAAGCAAATTATGTTCTACATCTTATTTCAATTTCTTCTAAATAAGTTCAGCAGAAGAGCTTTCCTTGTTATCCTAAAATCATAAAATGGTAAAACATTCATTTCTGGTATACTTTTTGCTTTCTTTTATTATTTTGTGAGACAATGGCACTTTGTTTTGACAGATGTGACTGAAATATCCTGGCACAGTTGCAAATCAGATTCAGACCAACTAGTTGTAAAGCAAATAGCCAGATGATAGAATGTCTTATTAAGTATTTATGAAGTAATCTGGGAGAACACGCAGCTGGTCCCCTGCTCCTTAATAGATGGAAGAGTTGCCAGTATATTTCACTGATTGATTACATGAATTTCCTTGTTACAATGGTGTATTAAAAAAACAGGATTCTAATCACCTGATGCGTTTTCTCTCAATAACTGTCTGGAATAAAAAGGGTGCCTATTTTCCTACTAACAGCAGAAACAGCATTTGTTCCAGAGAAATTCTAAATGGACATATATTCAAATATAGATTGTATTCTAGAATTACTTAATTAGATTTGCCTAAGAACTTTGTTTGAAATGAATCATGTTGTCAATAAGTCACTACATGTAAGTCATAGATCTAGCTATTCTTTAATATACTGGGAAGATATCTTTAGATTTTTCTCAAAAAAAAAAAAGTCAGCTTGTTTTCCCTGAAGTACTGCATAAGCTCAAATGAATGAACAGAATTACATAAGCCTTTTCAGATGAATTTACTTTGAAGCCGAGAATATGTCCAAAACATATTAGTCCAAAGCTGAACAGTATTGGAAAGTTCCAGTGATTATAAATAGAATTTCTACATTGAAAATGTCATTTCAGCCTTCTTCTCCACCTCACTGCTGTGATTCTAATAATTGCTCTTGTTGCCTTAATTTCCTTTAGTACAGCATGACCATTTCCTAGGATTATTGAGTACCGTGTGATCTTTTTCAGTTATATTCAGTAGCGTCATAAAGATTATCCGGTAGGGAAAAACACATATTCATAATATGAATAACTTTGCATAGGTGACCTTTAAAACCACTGGTTAGCTTTCTAAGACACCAACACCCGCAGTAGCAATGTTATCCTTGAAGCCACTTGAGGGTTCATTCCAGCGGTCATTTTCCCTTGCACTGTGGTATAATCTACACAGTAGTATCAAGGTGGGCAGTCTACAACCACAGTTATTGCAAGTATTAATTATTCTGATGTACTGCTATGAAAATTTAAATATAGATTTGAAATTTAGGACCTGGATTGGGACCATAAAAATAATCAAGTCAAACCATTTCTTTTAGCAAAGCCACAAGTGAAGATACATAACTTTCTCAAAACCCCAGGGCTATTTGGTTGCAGAGCTTAGAATAGAACAGGCATCTCCTACATCCAAGGTCAGTGTTAGACAGGCTACAGCTGATGGTTTTGACTGACACTTATAGAATAAATTATTCTGGAAATAGTCTTCTACCATGACTATAGTATCAGCCTGAGTATACAGTAAAAACAAACACACACGTATGTTTAAATCACCAAGAAACACGAATGGAAGAGATTCATTGTTTACTTCTTGTCAGCCTGAATTTTTATTATAGAAATACAGAAATGCTCATTAATAATTTCTACACACCACGTAAGCCTCAAAAACAGACCAAACAGCTGGTATTTAAGTCTGTTGCTATGTGTCTCTGAATAAGAAATGAGGACTTTTGAGTTGAATAACATAAAAGGATTTGTCTGAAAAGTCTGAGCCCTTTTACTTCACCTACAAAGGAGGCCAGTATCACACATCTATGGAAAAAAATAAAAGTAAAAAAATTACACAGGAATAAAACACATTAATCTTTTCTTCCTCAAAACTACACCAGTCAATAAAGAGTTCTTCTTTGGGTATATTTTCAGAGGATTTTAAGAACCTGCAGCATGAGAACAGGACCAATCAGGTTTGAATAATTCTTTAAATAAAATCTGTGTACCCACTAATTCTCAGCAATACCTATGGGATCATTTGTATTTCCAAGTGCTCTAAGTTAATGTGGCAATAACACAATGCTCATTTGTTTATGATGGCCTCATCTGTTTTTAATTCTCCAGGTTTATGCTCTCAGGAACAATGCCAATATCCTATTCTTTTCTAAAAATTAACTTCCCTTTTTCCCATTTCTTAAAAGATATCTTTACTCATTCATTTATTGCAAATATTAACATCATCCAGCATTCTCTCCTTCATCAGCCCAATTCTTTAGCTCCAAATACACATTTTTCCATCGGAAAATATACCTGTTTCCTCTCAAGGCCACCCCTGCTCTCCTGTCACCTCCCCCTCTCTGCCTTCTCACCATCTTCACCTTCTGTTCATTCATTCAACAAATATTTCTCTTCAATCACTCCATAGGTTCTTGCCCCTCAGCCCAAAAGTACGTTCTGGTTGTTCCTGAATGGAACAAAATCTTTACTTGATACTAATGCCTTTTCAGGTTCTTTTTCAGTTGCTAACTTTGCCAGGCAAACTGAATATATCTACGAAAAAGTACATTATAATAGAATGCTTCAGGTCGGGGGAAATGTTCAAAATACATTGTATTTTAAAAGCAAACAAAAACAGTATAGATAGCATGATTCCAATTTGTGAAAAACGTGTGTTTGCAAAGGAAAAGGTATAAAACAGTGTGCACATATATATAAGCAAAAAGAGATAGGTTCTCTGAGGAATAAAATTACATTTGATTTTTATTTCCTTTTCTTGTGTATTTTCTAAATTTTCAGAATTTTATCCTATGAATACATAACATTTTTAAATTGAAAAACCTTGAAATGAATGCTACTGATGGATTTGCTGAATGAACCTCTGTGCTCTGGTTTGATTCACAAGGCATCGGGACTCTCAAGGGCACTGTTATGTGCAGGGAATCTGCAATTCCACGTGATACAGTTTGGATATTTGTCCCCTTCCAAATCTCATGTTGAATTGTAATCCCCAATGCTGGACATGGAGCCTAGTGGGAGATGTTTGAATCATGGGGGCGGATCCCTCATGGCCTGGTGCTGTCTTCATGATAGTGAGTTCTTGTGGTCATTTAAAAGTGTGTGGCACCTTCTTCCCACTCTTGCTCCTGCTTTAGCCATGTGATGTGTCTGCTTCCGCTTCACCTTCTGCGTAAAAGCTCCCTGAGGCCTCCTGAGAAGCTGAGCAGATGCTGGTGTCATGCTTCCTGTATTGTCTGCAGAACCAAGAGCCAATTAAACCTCTTTTCTTTATAAGTTCCCCAGCGTCAGGTATTCCTTTATAGCAATGCACGGATACTCTAATATACTAGGTCCTTCCCTTCTGTCCTCACCTCTCCCCCTTCTCTCTCACCAAGTGGGGACTCATCTCTCTCTCTCTCTCTCTCATCTCAAATGGAGATGTCCCCAACTGTACTGTGCTCCATTCTGCTCCTGTCACTCTTCATTGACCTGTAAAGAATGACAGAATTCTTTCTTTATAACTTCAGCTATGACTTCTATACAGATCCATTCTAAACATTCATTTCCAGCCCTTCACTGGATATTCCTCTTGAATGCTTCATTCAGCATTACCTCAAATTCAACATTCCAAAAATCTACTTCATCACTCCCCTCTCTTCCCAACCCAGTTCTTCTCTTAACCTTCCCTCCTTGTGCCGATGGCATCATTCATCTCCCAAAGATTATCGTTGAGGCTGCTTCCCTTTCTCTGTGTATTTTGCCAAGTGTTATGCATTTTTCTGTTCCTCTTTTGAATAGTCTTTTATGCCTTTCTTTCCATTGCCACTGCCACTATCTCAATTTGGGCCCTTCTCACTTTGTGCTTGGACTACTGAAATCAGCCTTCTTACTATGCTCAACACCACACCTTCAGCTTGCTGTCTCCTAAACACAAGTTGTTTCTCTCCTTGGACACCACATCACCAGAAAGCTGGTGATAGTTCCTCCAACATCACATGAAAGCTGGTTAAGAATGCAGAATCCGAGGGAGGAGCCAAGATGGCCTAATAGCAACAGCTCCAGTCTACAGCTCCCAGCGTGAGCGACGCAGAAGACGGGTGATTTCTGCATTTCCATCTGAGGTACCATGTTCGTCTCACTAGGGAGTGCCAGACAGTGGGCGCAGGTCAGTGGGTGAGCGCACCGTGCGCCAGCCGAAGCAGGGGCGAGGCATTGCCTCACTCGGGAAGCACAAGGGGTCAGGGACTTCCCTTTCCAGGGGTGACAGACGGCACCTGGAAAATCGGGCCACTCCCACCCGAATACTGTGCTTTTCTGACGGGCTTAGGAAACGGTGCCCCAGGAGATTATAGCCTGCACCTGGCTCAGAGGGTCCTACACCCACGGAGTCTCGCTGATTGCTAGCACAGCAGTATGAGATCAAACAGCAAGTCAGCAGCGAGACTGGGGGAGGGGTGCCCGCCATTGCCCAGGCTCGCTTAGGTAAACAAAGCAGCCAGGAAGCTTGAACTGGGTGGAGCCCACCACAGCTCAAGGAGGCCTGCCTGCCTCTGTAGGCTCCACCTCTGGGGGCAGGGCACAGGCAAACAAAAAGACAGCAGTAACCTCTGCAGACTTAAATGTCCCTGTCTGACAGCTTTGAGGAGAGCAGTGGTTCTCCCAGCACGCAGCTGGAGATCTGAGAATGGGCAGACTGCCTCCTCAACTGGGTCCCTGACCCCTGACCCCCGAGCAGCCTAACTGGGAGGCACCCCCCAGCAGGGGCAGACTGACACCTCAAACGGCCGGCCAGGTACTCCAACAGACCTGCAGCTGAGGGTCCTGTCTGTTAGAAGGAAAACTAACAGAAAGGACATCCACACCAAAAACCCATCTGTACATCACCATCATCAAAGACCAAAAGTAGATAAAACGACAAAGATGGGGAAAAAACAGAGCAGAAAAACTGGAAACTCTAAAAAGCAGAGCACCTCTCCTCCTCCAAAGGAACGCAGTTCCTCACCAGCAATGGAACAAAGCTGGACGGAGAATGACTTTGATGAGTTGAGAGAAGAAGGCTTCAGACGATCAAATTACTCCGAGCTACAGGAGGATATTCAAACCAAAGGCAAAGAAGTTGAAAACTTTGAAAAAAATTTAGAAGAATGTATAACTAGAATAACCAATACAGAGAAGTGCTTAACGGAGCTGATGGAGCTGAAAACCAAGGCTCGACAACTACGTGAAGAATGCAGAAGCCTAAGGAGCCAATGCGATCAAATGGAAGAAAGGGTATCAGCCCTGGAAGATGAAATGAATGAAATGAAGTGAGAAGGGAAGTTTAGAGAAAAAAGAATAAAAAGAAATGAGCAAAGCCTCCAAGAAATGTGGGACTATGTGAAAAGACCAAATCTACGTCTGATTGGTGTACCTGAAAGTGACAGGGAGAATGGAACCAAGTTGGAAAACACTCTGCAGTATATTATCCAGGAGAACTTCCCCAATCTAGCAAGGCAGGCCAACATTCAGATTCAGGAAATACAGAGAACGCCACAAAGATACTCCTCGAGAAGAGCAACTCCAAGACACATAATTGTCAGATTCACCAAAGTTGAAATGAAGGAAAAAATGTTAAGGGCAGCCAGAGAGAAAGGTCAGGTTACCCACAAAGGGAAGCCCATCAGACTAACAGCAGATCTCTCGGCAGAAACCCTACAAGCCAGAAGAGAGTGGGGGCCAATATTCAACATTCTTAAAGAAAAGAATTTTCAACCCGGAATTTCATATCCAGCCAAACTAAGCTTCATAAGTGAAGGAGAAATAAAATACTTTACAGACAAGCAAATGCTGAGAGATTTTGTCACCACCAGGCCTGCCCTAAAAGAGCGCCTGAAGGAAACGCTAAACATGGAAAGGCACAACTAGTACCAGCCACTGCAAAATCATGCCAAAATGTAAAGACCATCGAGACTAGGAAGAGACTGCATCAACTAACGAGCAAAATAACCAGCTAACATCATAATAACAGGATCAAATTCATACATAACAATATTAACTTTAAATGTAAATGGACTAAATGCTCCAATTAAAAGACACAGACTGGCAAATTGGATAAAGACTCAAGACCCATCAGTGTGCTGTATTCAGGAAACCCATCTCACGTGCAGAGACACACATAGGCTCAAAATTAAAGGATGGAGGAAGATCTACCAAGCAAATGGAAAACAAAAAAAGGCAGGGGTTGCAATCCTAGTCTCTGATAAAACAGACTTTAAACCAACAAAGATCAAAAGAGACAAAGAAGGCCATTACATAATGGTAAAGGGATTAATTCAACAAGAAGAGCTAACTATCCTAAATATATATGCACCCAATACAGGAGCACCCAGATTCATAAAGCAAGTCCTGAGTGACCTACAAAGAGACTTAGACTCCCACACATTAACAATGGGAGACTTTAACACCCCACTGTCAACATTAGACAGATCAACGAGACAGAAAGTCAACAAGGATACCCAGGAATTGAACTCAGCTCTGCACCAAGCGGACCTAATAGACATCTACAGAACTCTCCACCCCAAATCAACAGAATATACATTTTTTTCAGCACCACACCACACCTATTCCAAAATTGACCACATACTTGGAAGTAAAGCTCTCCTCAATAAATGTAAAAGAACAGAAATTATAACAAACTATCTCTCAGATCACAGTGCAATCAAGCTAGAACTCAGGATTAAGAATCTCACTCAAAACCGCTCAACTACATGGAAACTGAACAATCTGCTCCTGAATGACTACTGGTACATAACGAAATGAAGGCAGAAATAAAGATGTTCTTTGAAACCAACGAGAACCAAGACACAACATACCAGAATCTCTGGGATGCATTCAAAGCAGTGTGTAGAGGGAAATTTATAGCACTAAATGCCCACAAGAGAAAGCAGGAAAGATCCAAAATTGACACCCTAACATCACAATTAAAAGAACTAGAAAAGCAAGAGCAAACACATTCAAAAGCTAGCAGAAGTCAAGAAATAACTAAAATCAGAGCAGAACTGAGGGAAATAGAGACACAAAAACCCTTCAAAAAATTAATGAATCCAGGAGCTGGCTTTTTGAAAGGATCAACAAAATTGATAGACTGCTAGCAAGATTAATAAAGAAAAAAAGAGAGAAGAATCAAATAGATGCAATAAAAAATGATAAAGGGGATATCACCACCGATCCCACAGAAATACAAACTACCATCAGAGAATACTACAAACACCTCTACGCAAATAAACTACAAAATCTAGAAGAAATGGATAAATTCCTCCACACATACACCCTCCCAAGACTAAACCAGGAAGAAGTTGAATCTCTGAATAGACCAATAACGGGAGCTGAAATTGAGGCAATAATCAATAGCTTACCAATCAAAAAAAGTCCAGGACCAGACGGGTTCACAGCCGAATTCTACCAGAGGTACAAGGAGGAACTGGTACCATTCCTTCTGAAACTATTCCAATCAATAGAAAAAGAGGGAATCCTCCCTAACTCGTTTTATGAGGCCAGCATCATCCTGATACCAAAGCCTGGCAGAGACACAACAAAAAAAGAGAATTTTAGACCAATATCCTTGATGAACATTGATGCAAAAATCCTCAATAAAATACTGGCAAACCGAATCCAACAGCACATCAAAAAGCTTATCCACCATGATCAAGTGGGCTTCATCCCTGGGATGCAAGGCTGGTTCAATATACGCAAATCAATAAATGTAATCCAGCATATAAACAGAACCAAAGACAAAAACCACATGATTATCTCAATAGATGCAGAAAAGGCCTTTGACAAAATTCAACAACCCTTCATGCTAAAAACTCTCAATAAATTAGGTGTTGATGGGACGTATCTCAAAATAATAAGAGCTATCTATGACAAACCCACAGCCAATATCATACTGAATGGGCAAAAACTGGAAGCATTCCCTTTGAAAACTGGCACAAGACAGGGATGCCCTCTCTCACCACTTCTATTCAACATAGTGTTGGAAGTTCTGGCCAGGGAAATTAGGCAGGAGAAGGAAATCAAGGGTATTCAGTTAGGAAAAGAGGAACTCAAATTGTCCCTGTTTGCAGATGACATGTTTGTATATCTAGAAAACCCCATTGTCTCAGCCCAAAATCTCCTTAAGCTGATAAGCAACTTCAGCAAAGTCTCAGGATACAAAATTAATGTACAAAAATCACAAGCATTCTTATACATCAATAACAGACTGACAGCCAAATCATGAGTGAACTCCCATTCACAATTGCTTCAAAGAGAATAAAATACCTAGGAATCCAACTTACAAGGGATGTGAAGGACCTCTTCAAGGAGAACTACAAACCACTGCTCAAGGAAATAAAAGAGGAGACAAACAAATGGAAGAACATTCCATGCTCATGGGTAGGAAGAATCAATATCATGAAAATGGCCATCCTTCCCAAGGTAATTTACAGATTCAATGCCATCCCCATCAAGCTACCAACGACTTTCTTCACAGAATTGGAAAAAACTACTTTAAAGTTCATATGGAACCAAAAAAGAGCCCGCATCGCCAAGTCAATCCTAAGCCAAAAGAACAAAGCTGGAGGCATCACGCTACCTGACTTCAAACTATACTACAAGGCTACAGTAACCAAAACAGCATGGTACTGGTACCAAAACAGAGATATAGATCAATGGAACAGAACAGAGCCATCAGAAATAATGTCACATATCTACAACTATCTGATCTTTGACAAACCTGAGAAAAACAAGCAATGGGGAAAGGATTCCCTATTTAATAAATGGTGCTGGGAAAACTGGTTAGCCATATGTAGAAAGCTGAAACTGGATCCCTTCCTTACACCTTATACAAAAATCAATTCAAGATGGATTAAAGACTTAAATGTTAGACCTAAAACCATAAAAACCCTAGAAGAAAACCTAGGCATTACCATTCAGGACACAGGCATGGGCAAGGACTTCATGTCTAAAACACCAAAAGCAATGGCAACAAAAGCCAAAATTGACAAATGGGATCTAATTAAACTCAAGAGCTTCTGCACAGCAAAAGAAACTACCATCAGAGTGAACAGGCAACCTACAAAATGGGAGAAAATTTTTGCAACCTACTCATCTGACAAAGGGCTAATATCCAGAATCTACAATGAACTCCAACAAATTTACAAGAAAAAAACAAACAACCCCATCAAAAAGTGGGTGAAGGACATGAACAGACACTTCTCAAAAGAAGACATTTATGCAGCCAAAAAACACATGAAAAAATGCTCACCATCACTGGCCATCAGAGAAATGCAAATCAAAACCACAATGAGATACCATCTCACACCAGTTAGAATGGCAATCATTAAAAAGTCAGGAAACAACAGGTGCTGGAAAGGATGTGGAGAAATAGGAACACTTTTACACTGTTGGTGGGACTGTAAACTAGTTCAAACATTGTGGAAGTCAGTGTGGCGATTCCTCAGGGATCCAGAACTAGAAATTCCATTCGACCCAGCCATCCCATTACTGGGTATATACCCAAAGGACTATAAATCCTATATATGCTACTATAAAGACACATGCACACGTATGTTTATTGCGGCATTATTCACAATAGCAAAGACTTGGAACCAACCCAAATGTCCAACAATGATAGACTGGATTAAGAAAATGTGGCACATATACACCATGGAATACTATGCAGCCATAAAAAATGATGAGTTCATGACCTTTGTAGGGACATGGATGAAATTGGAAATCATCATTCTCAGTAAACTATCGCAAGAACAAAAAACCAAACACCGCATATTCTCACTCATAGGTGGGAATTGAACAATGAGAACACATGGACACAGGAAGGGGAACATGACACTTCGGGGACTGTTGTGGGGTGGGGGGAGGGGGGAGGGATAGCATTGGGAGATATACTTAATGCTAGATGACGAGTTAGTGGGTGCAGCGCACCAGCATGGCACATGTATACATATGTAACTTACCTGCACATTGCGCACATGTACCATAAAACCTAAAGTATAATAATAATAATAATAATAATAATAATAAAAGAATGCAGAATCCACTCCATCCTCTGGTACAGCCTCTGCATTTTAACAAGCCTGCTAGGTGATTCATGCATCTACTGATGTTTGAAAAGCACTGGTTTGTTTATACAATGATGTCCCCCTTCTGAAGAGTCTTTTCTTATCTAGCCATATTCTCCCATCTCAGAGCTGTCCTTCTGAGGCTGTTCTGGTCTGACTTACCTGCTCTTGTCCTTTACAGAATGCCTGTTGCAGGTTTCCTCTCATTTTGGTGCTTAATCATCTGTTTCTCTTTTCTCAAATGTGTCAGCCTTCCCCAGCTATATTGCAATTGCCTGAGCAAAGGCTTGATATGATTTCTCTTATACACCTTGGAAGATGATAAATGCTTATGGATCAAATATATTGGTTCAATACTTTTTGGGCTGAAATTCATTGAAGTGTTTTCATGTTGTAGAAACATTTGATTTTATTTATACCACATTCTACTGCCTTTTTAAAGCTTATTCTGTGCCTCAGAAGAATTCAATGATATATTTATCTCCCTAAATAAAGTGATGGAAGTATTTTTACTTGTAGCAGGTTTCCCAACAATATATAATAATAAATAGCTAATATTCATTGATTTCTATGTTCCAACCATTTTTTGGCTTACTGTATTTTTAAACCTTGCTACTCAGCTTTGAGATGTGTGCAGTTGTTTTCCAGCTCCATTTTGCAGATGGAGAAAACAAGGCATAGAGAGGTTAATGATCTTGCTAAGGTCACACAGCAGTAAGTGGTGAAGCTAAGATGGGAACCCACAATGATTATTAACCATTAGGTATACAGTCTACTTAATTTGGCCATATAATTAACATGCACTATTGATTCCCATTAATCAGAATAACAGGGAAAAGCCAAGAGATGTGAAGATTAATTACAGAATGCCTATAAGATATTTTATTTCTTGAAAAATTAAATAGGTATAAAAAACACTCCAGTTTGGGAGTGTTACAGAATTTTTCTCCATCGCTATTTACACATGCATGTGAATCTATAAGAGCAGCTCCTGTCACTTTTGTCATAAAGATAGAAGAGTTAAATGGTAATCATTGCTTTGCAACCTTCAGGATCTGCTGCTAAGTTCTTGCCCTTGGGTAACTGATCTTTTACAGAAATTTTTTTTCTAAGAAGCCTATACCAGAATAGTAACGTGTTGACTGAAGTGAATACCCTATGGTGATTTTGCGATTGCTAGGAAATCTAAAGTAACCCAAATCTTTAGCAAGAAAATTAAAGTTGGTAAGAAGAAGGTGCAAAGGTAGAGGAATAACCGGAACTGCATCTTCACACCTGAAGCATTACCGAAGGAGCAACATAAACATTCAACTACATTCTATAGGATTTCAGAAGGAACATGTAAAACAATCCCCTTCATAACCACTGTATTTCAACAACATGTGTTCTTTCCAAATAGATCATCCCACAGCAGGAAATGGTAGATAGGAAAAGCGGAGGTTCTAGGGAGGAGGCCAGCCTGAGGTTGAATTCCAACTGAGCGTTAACCTCAGGCAAGTTGCTCAGCTTCTAAGAACACCTGGTTTCTACTCTGGAACGTCAGGATAAAAGATCCCTCTTGCAAGGCTTTCTAAGAATAGAATAAATACAACATATGTAAATTTCCTGGTTTACAGGAGGTGCTCCAAATATTATAGCTAGCATTACCACTTCGAGCCCAGCAGTTACCAGAGTACTGCTGATTACAAATAGGAAAAGCAATGCTGTTTCTAAAAATGCACCTGTGGCAAACTTTAATAAACAAAATCTCCAGTCATTTCAAAAACAGGTAATTAGCAGATAAACTAAGAAGTTCACAGATAAAGAGACTGGCTGCAACAAAGAATTCTCAATAATTATACGTTAGAATGGATTGGTGTTAAAGGCTTATCACAGCAATGCAAAAAAGGAACTTCCTGCTTGATTCCATAAGCTCTCCTCATTTTCTGTATCCTTTTCTAGAAAAGCTTGTATCCTGGTACTTAATACAGGAGTTATTAAGAAATAATTTTTAGGCAGCTAGATAGGGTAAAGTTTCTCAGTGGAAACTAACAGAAAGGCGGCTGAAAGAGCCAGGCCAGCAAGCTTTGATATGCAAATACCAGCAAATAGAAACTGGGTCTACCCAACATGGTGATTCCCGCCATCTTCTCCTTGTCACCAGGTGTGGCAAGTGTCATGGCCACCCCGACATAACAGTATGTGTTCAAAACATCATGGCGTCCCGCATTTGCATAGTAAAGGGCTAAGGTGGGAGGGCCGGGTTTTTCAGGGCTATGTGAATGACACGCATGGTTAAACCAATCCCCTGGGCCTTATGCAAACCGGACACCACCTCCTTCAGCCTCCCAATAGAATAGACCGCCTTTCTGCCGCACACAAGGTTTCTCTTTTTTCCAAGCCCTCCTCCTTTGTCTCTGTACAGGGGAGCTATTCTCTTCTTTCTTCCTTCTTTCTAGCCTATTAAACTTTTCACTCCTCAAAACCACTCCACGTGTGTCTGTGACATTAATCCTACTGAAGCAAGACCAAGGACCCTGGTGTTCCTCCAGTCATCAGAGCTGTATCAGTACCAAGATTAAATTTGTAAAATCTCTCCTAGTTCCCTATATCTTATTTAAGAACTAAACATTGGTCTGGGCACAGTGGCTCACACCTGTAATCCCAGCACTTTGAAAGGCTGAGGTGGGTGGATCATTTGAGCCCAGGAGTTCAAGACCAACCTAGGGAACATAGTGAAACCCCATCTCTACAAAAAATTAGCTGGATATGGTGGCACATGCTTGTAGTCCCAGCGACTCAGGAGGCTGAAGTGGGAGAATCACCTGAGGCCAGGAAGTCGAGATCGCACCACTGCACTCCAGCCTAGGCATCAAAGTGAGACCCTATCTCAAAAAAAAAAAAAAAAAAAAAAAAAAAAAAAAATATATATATATATATATATATATATATAAAGGAACTACACATCATTTTTATTTCTATCCAGTGTTGTGTCCTCAGGATAACAATCATGGGCTGTGAGGATTATTACATCAAGATGTGTTAAATTATTTTTTAAATAGTGATTCCTCAAACTTCCCTGAAGTATGGATGATTATACATGTTCTGAAGTATTGGTGTGTGTGCCTGTATAAAGTAGCATGGGAAACAGAACTCTGGAACAAAGACAGTTAGGATATCAACTCTATAATGCCGCGGTCATGGAGTCAGGGAGGGTTGCTGTATTAACACTTGCTTGTAGTTTTATGAGTTTAAGGATGAGCCGTTTTGTTTTGTGGAAGACCACAATATGCTACCCCAAAATATTCCTCTTTGGCATAAAGATCATTCAGCTGATGGCATTTAAGAAGCAGATGCAAGTTGGGTGCCATGGCTCATGTCTGTAATTCCAGCACTTTGGGAGGCCAAGGAGAGAGGATCACTTGAGTTCAGGAGTCTAAAACCAGCCTAGGCAAAATAGCAAGACTCCATCTCTACCAAAAAAAAAAAAAAATTAGAAATTAACTGACTGTGGTGGTGCACACCTGTAGTCCTAACTACTTGGGAGACTGAGGTGGGAGAATCACCTGAGACCAGGAGTTCAAGACTGGAGTGAACTATAATCGTTCCACTACACTCCAGCCTGGGGCACAGAGTGAGAGGCTGCCTCTAAAAAGAAAAAAGAAGAAAGAAGAGGAGGAGTGGGGCAGCGGAGGAGGAAGAGAAAGAAGGGAGGAGGAAGAAGGAAAAGAAGAGGAAGGAGAAGGAACAGCAGATGCGGGAAAGCTCTCTGTCCTCTGTCTACGTGGCTTAAAGCAGGACATAAATTTACAAAGTCAAAAAATCTCACTCCCCTCTCTAACAGGGAGAACAAAGGTTAACCATTGAAGACAATTTTAGACCCTTATAGGTGTGAAGATTGCACCAGAGCCATCTACATTAACAAGCTCTACTAACCAGCCTTTATCTTCCAGTTATTTGCCTTTCCCCACATTACTCCCACTGGAGATGCAAAGCCCTCTTCCTTGTCTTGTCACTTCTCTAAACATTTACTGTTCTTTGTTGAAAATACCATATAAACTGGAACTCAAAGCCACCTCTGTGAGAACTATTCGTTCCCTGGGTGTCTCCCCTGTACATTGAAATATACATATTAATAAACTTCTGCTTGTTTTTCTCTTGTGAATCTGTCTTTTGTTACAGGGATCTGTCACAACTGAGAATTGATGAAGATTGAGAAAAAAAGTCTTTTTCCTCTCTTACGGTTCCTTTTAAGAATTTATGCTGTTGGTGTACATAGACGACATGTGTGTATGTTTTAGTTAGACAGGACCTTAGGAAGAGCTAGGAAGATGGGTGAAGACTGCTAGTAACATTACAGGAAGTCCCTGCAACTTTCAGCTTGCTTCCATCACTAGTGGGAGGCATGCACAGAGGCACTATTTTGGTCACAATATTAATAATCTAATAATAACAGCAGAATCTAGTAGTTACATTTCGGGCAGGTGGGAGTGTTTCCTATCTTGCTAGTCTCATTTCTCAAGCATTGGGGCTTATAGTCAGAACCTTAACTGTTATATATCATAAAAAGGGCTAAAGCATAATGTGAAATTAATGGCCAATCTTCTCTGTAAATCTTCATCCCAGAGATCTGACAGTTTCTGTGGTATCAGTCAGAACTAAGGTTATTATTACCACTTACTCCTTCACTAAGGCAAATGCCACTCAATTGCTAAATTATAGCTATTTTCACAGTGTCACTGCAAGCCTTCCAACGGCGAATCATTTCATAAATAGTAATTCTGTGTTGGTGTTGATTGTCAAGCCAATTTAAGATATCTAGGGGAGCGCGACAGGTAAATTTGAAGGATTCGCTGAAACTCATACCTTCCCTCCAAAATGAACTTGAACATGAATGCTATACCAACAAATAAATACTTAAGATGAATGATGTTTAATATATAATTGCCAGACCACAGATTTCATTCATGTATGTGACAAATATTTCCTGTGTGCCCACCACATGCCAGACACCATAGCAGTGCTAGAACCATGAACATGAAAGACACAATCACTAGCCTCAGTAGTATACTGTCCAGAGTAAGAGCTAGAAAGGAAATTGTTTGTTATTTAAAATAAACAAGGGGTTGGGTGCATAGTGATTTATAGCTGTAATCCCAGCACATTGAGAAGTGAAGGAGGGAGGATTGCTTAAGCCCAGGTATTTGAGACCAGCCTGGGCAACACAGTAAGACCTTATCTCTACAAAAAAAAATTTTTTTTAATCAGCTGGGCTTGGTGGTGCATTCCTATAGTCCCTGATACTCAGGAGGCTGAAGCAGGAAGATATCTTGAGTCCAGGAGATCAAGGCTGCAGTGAGCTATCATCATGCCACTGCACTCCAGACTAGGCAAGAGAGTAAGACCCTATCTCTAAAAATAATTAATACAATTTTAAAAATAGGGAGGCACCATGAACAGGCTGATGGGATCAGGGCAGGTCTCTGAGTAGAGAGTCTTTTAGCTGAATTGTGAAGGCCAATAGTTGAAAGAAGCTCTTTTTTTCTTTTCCATCCAGTGTAAAAGGGGACCAAGAGGGCTGCTAGCCACTTGCACAGATGATCTCATTTAACCCATGAGGTAAGGACTGTTATGTTCCTCTTCCACAGATTGAGAAATTGAGAGTTGGAGGAGTAAAGCAATTTGTCCAGAGTCGCAAAGCTAGTGACAGAGCTCAGATGGGGCCCTGACAAGCTAGTCCTCCAGGCTTGCTTTCTCACTGTCTGCACATGGCTATTTATTCAAGGTGGGAATGCAGGAAGGGGAGGCTGATGAAGCAGTTTGTGCTGAGTTCTGGCTGTCTGAAACTCAGGGTGCATCTGGTGGAGCGCTGGCAGCTCCAGCTTGTCAAGGCATGGGCCTGGCAATGAGGGGTGAATCTGCCCTGTAGGGAGCCAGCCTTTATTTTGCAGGTTCTCTGGGAAAGAGAGTGCTACTTTTTTCTAACATTTACATGGTGTCTTCCAGAACTGGATCTCCATCTGCAGGCTGGTACTAACCTTCACAGGCAGAAGGACTAACTTCAATATTCAGAGAAGAAATGGATACAGGCAGGCCTAAAGGCCCTGATTCTGAGGCGTATCACATTCATGCTGCTGCTCGCTGATTCTGATATGGGCTCTTGTCCTATTCCCATAATGCTGGCCTCACCATATACTCCATTTCTGGAACCAGATCAACAGCGTATTCTCTGTTCCGGTGGCCCAGATTCGGAAAAGTGCCCATAACTCCACTCCCCAGGATAACCTGCTGCTGAGTTCTGACTCCAGCATCGGCCAGGGTGCTCCATTCTACCAGGATTAACTGTTTCACAGCCTTTCCATATGAGCTCAGAATCATTTAACCGAAGCACAAGTGATCCACTTTTAATTATGATACTGACAGGAAATCCAATATAGGAGAGAGAACATGGTGAGTTTGAAGCATTCTGCCTGGTACACTGACATCTAAACAAATTTGTATTGATGATGTGGACAGGATTTTAAAAGTAATAATCGGAGAACTAAACCATCTTGAACTATGAAGTTCAAAAACAGGTAAAGTTAATTTATCATGCTAGAAGTCAGGAAAAATAGTTACCTCTTGGGAGAGAGTCTTATTGATTAGAAAGGAGCAAGAAGAAACTTTGGAGGTAAAGTAAAACGCGTTATATCTCACCTTGATCTGGTTAGTGGTTATACTTAATATTTGAGTATTGTGCTGCATGTAAATTACCTCAATTTTCCAAGCACAACAATAAAAGAGGATAGACAAGATTTTGAGAACTGATTCATTTTATCTGTTCCTGCTTTTCAAACACAACTATCCTTAACCACTAAAGACAGATGAACATCTGTACAGAAATGGCTTTTCCTCTACAAAAGCAAATATTCTTACCTCTCACCATCAAATCCTACTATTAATAGTTTTATTTGGTGAAAAGCAGAATTATTTATTTAGGGTCAAAAAAGGACAAATTTTTCAAACATTTTCTTCTGTGATCTAAAAAAGGAAGCATAACTAGTAGGAATTAACAAAGGGCAAGGCCTAAATTCACCTACATTTTTGTAATTGAAAATTGATCACATTAACTTGTCAACAATGAGGCCATTTAGTGTTGCTTGGCTGTCTGCCTAAGCATTGGTTAGTAAAAGTGGTTTTGAAACAAAGTTACCACATTGTTATAACATCTTTATGCTCTTTTAATTTTTCTCCTCATGATACTTTTGTCTTCCACCTCAGGCTTTAAATGTTGCTCATTTCTTATATTGCAAATTAAATATTGCATTTTAACCTCTGAAATATAAATTATTGTGAAAATTCAATAATTCAGTAAGAATAATTACCAGCTGTGAAATATATTAACTGCTACATAACTACTATATAGAACTGAATAAGGTCAACTAATTAAATTTCCTTGTGGTTGTCATTCAGAAATGACTAAGGGGTGAAATCATGTTAAGCTAAAATAAGTCGAGACAATGAATTGCTTAATGGTGTCTGAGCTGAATTCTGATTGCCTGTGTAAACAATTCATCAATCTTACCATCTTCTAGGGACTTGGGGGAGATCATTCCCTATCCCCTGACACAAAATAAATATGAAAAAGTCCAACCATAAATTTCTGGTTTTCAAGTACACTAAACAACAGAAAATTGAAATGAATTCTCACTTATTCTCAAAATTGGATTTTGTCACAACATGACATGTTATATTTAGCATATAACAAGCTATTGGCTGGGTTTGGTGAAGACTGTTCCAGCAATTACAAGATTTAACTTTTAAGGGACTTATTCTCTCTCTCCCCATCTCTGTCCAAAAAATAAAGTAAGGTTTGGTCCTAAAGTGAAAATCTGGCATTGCATATATGTTGTTAAATTAGCAAATGAATTTAATCATGGAAATATGGTTTCAGCATGTTTTGTAAAGTTGGGGTGTGAATAACTTCTCAAAGTGTTACAGTAGTTGGCTAGTCAGGTATGAGCAGGGCAGGAGTGGCCACACACACACACACACACACACACACACACACACAAGTGTCAGGGAACCGTCAGGTCATGGTCAGGCACTTGTTAACTGTCTTTCTAAAGTAATAATTGGTCACAGCCAACACCAGGGAAAGGCAGTCTCTTAATAGATAGAAAACACCTAAAACTGGTGATCAGCAGCTTCCTGATAAGATCTCAGGAGTTGGGTGAGGGGGGTAAAGTAACAAAAGACCTCAGAAGTATGCCAACGTGTAAAACCCCAAGTCCAAAGGTCAAATTGTGCACTTGCCTTTCAGGTCACCCACTTGGCCTTCTTCCAAGTGTACTTTCCTTCCTTTCATTCCTGCTCTAAAGCTTTTTAATAAACTTTCACTTCTGCTCTAAAGCAATCTCTCCTTCTGCCTTATGCCCCTCAATTGAATTCTTTCTTCTCAGGAGGCAAGAATTGAGGTTGCTGCAGTAGTGTATGGATACAAATTCACCAGCAACAAAAACAATGAAGGAATAAGTTTAGTTATAGAATGTTGTCTTCAGTACAAACTCCACTACAAATCTGCCACTTTATAAGATCATTTGGACCTAGTGATGATCCAGCATTTGTGACCTCTGTATTCCAATAAAACACTTGTTAGACTAAATGGTAATTATATGTTAATATGTATCTGTTGACACATATTGGGTGTGAATACATGAATGATGTATTCATTATTCTTACCTCCTCTCTTCTTGTATTTTGTAATACCTGATTCATTCCAAATAAATTATCACTTCATTTCTCATTTTTCCCACAATGCCTCTGACTCTGGCTTCCTCTTGCAAGTTTATCCCATAATATCGTTATATTATTGGGCCCAGAATCTACTTTAATTGGTTCTGCTTTTGATTCCATAATAGTTTCATTTAATTTTGTCTCTCATATTGCTAACTTTTTGTTTGTTTGTTTGTTTAGGAGACAGGATCTCACTCTGTTGCCCAGGCTAGAGTGCAGTGGTATGATCATAGCCACTGTAGCCTCCATCTCCTGCGCTCAAGCGATCCTCCCACCCCAGCCCCTCGAGTAACTACAGAGGCACACCACCATACCCAGCTAATTTTTTTTGTTTGTTTTTTATTTTTGTAGAAAAGGGGTCTCACTATGCTGACCAAGCTGGTTTTGAACTCCTGGCCTCAAGCCATCCTCTCGTCTTGACCTCCCAAACTACTAGAGTTACAAGCATGAGCCACTGTGCCCACCTTTTTGCTAACTTTTATTGCATTCGTCTAAACTGGCCCTGACTTTAGGATCATGAAGGCAAAATAGTTTTCACAAAATACTAGAATGTGGGCACCATCATCTAGGTGCACCCCTTCATTTACCAGGAGAGGAAATTGAGACCCACAGATAATATGTGACTTGCCTCAAGTCATACATTATTTTATCTCAGTTCTGCTTTCTTTAGTTATATTATAATTAAATACTTCTGCCAAAGAATTTGTCTCACTGGAGAGATATGAAAGTAAGGGCTAGACAGAGTAAAAGAGGCTATGGAAATAGAGCTGCCCTCACAGATTAGAAAAATGGGCAGCAGCTGCTCTTATGTCAAGCTTTAGACAAGCCTAGTGTGTAAGGTATTGGTGCCAACTGCATCCCTGAGAGCCTGGAAATACTCCAACAGGAAATGAATTCTTTCATGCTCCAAAATGTTGACTATAGTAGAATTTGTCATAATTTTTCTTCTTGCTTTTCCAAGTTTTTGATAATCCTATGCATCATCTTTATGACCAGATGAAATAAAATTAGCTGTATTTTTCATAGACCAGCCTTTTTATTTTAACTTCATAATCCTTTATTAGGCCTGATGCAGTGGCTCATGCCTATAATCCCAACACTTTGGGAAATCAAGGCAGGAAGATTGCTTGATGCCAGGAGTTTGAGACCAGCCTGGGCAACATAGCTGGACCCCATCTCAACAACAACAAAAAATTTTAATTAGCCAGGTGTGGTGACACACACCTGCAGTCCCAGCTACTTGAGAAGCAGAGGTGGGAGGATTACTTGAGCCCAGGAGTTGAAGGCTGCAGTGAGCTATGATCATGCCATTGCACTCCAGCCTGGTTAACACAGCAAGACTCCATCTCTAAAAAACAAAACAAAAAACAACAAACAAACAAAAAAACATTAAATGCAAACATGTCCTTAGAGGGTAAATCTCTTGAGATTCACAGAACACCTTGTCTGGTGACTTGCTAACCAGGTCAGCTACCTGGGAGCATCATTGGTGTAGGGGAGTGAAATGCCAGCACAGGCCAAGAGGCCAACTAAGAAGAGGAAGAGAGAAGACACCAGAGACAAGCTTTGTCCAATTTTGAGTTTGGCCTAAAGTACAGTATGGCAAACAATGGCCAAGGGACAAATCCAGCCATCATCTGCTCTTGTAAATAATTGTATTACAACATGATCACCTTCAGTGTTTATCTATTGCCTGTGGCTAATTTCTTACAGCAGTGTTAAGCAATTGGGACAGAGACAGTATGGCCCGCCCTTTCCAGAAGGGCCTCTAAAATCACAACCCATATGACCTAGCCGGCACCTACTCCAACGTCATCCCACCCAACAGGTGTCAAAGAGAATGATATGCCTCCCCACCGTATGCATTAAACATGTGACTTAAGACCTTCCTCTACACATGTATAGCCTACATGTTCAATAGCTTCTTTCTTTGTAGTGATAGCCCCATTGATAGACTAATATGAAGGCTTATGAAGCCAATGAAAATAATGTGACCTATTTACATGAAGATGACGTTTAAAAAGCAAAATAAAAGAAGCAAAGTTCCTTCTTTTTAAAGCGTAACTATATATCTATAACCTATATCAATGCATTTGATACGGTTTGTATTTTTGTCACACCCAAATCTCATGTTGAAATGTAATCCCCAGTGTTGGAGATGGGTTCTGGTGGGAGGTGATTGGATCATGGAGGCAGATCTCTCATGAATGATATAGCACCATCCCCATGATAATGAGTGTGTTCTCACTATGAGTTCACACAAGATCCAGTTGTTTAAAAGAGTGTGGCACAACCTCCTCTCTCTCTTGCTCCTGCTCTTGCTGTGTGACGTGCCTGCTTTACTTTGCCTTCCACCTTAAGTAAAAACTCCCTGAGGCCTCCCCAGAAGCCGAGCAGATGCTGGCACCATGCTTATACAGCTTGCAGAACTATGAGCCAATTAAACTTCTTTATCAACTATCCAGCCTCAGGTATTTCTTTATAGCAAGGAAAGAATGCCTTAACACATCATTCTAGAGCATTTCAAATACACTGAGAAATAAACTAAGCTATTATTTTGGGTTTTGTAAATATGGCTTTTACCCTTTATCTGATTCTATACTGATATCTACAACAATTCCCACATACCTGTGTGCCTTTGTCTTTGTTTCAACACTTGAAATGTCCTCTCTTTCCCTTCCTTCCATGTATCCAAATGTAGCTCATTGTTCAAGCCCTGTCTTCTCCAGAAGGCAGGTGTTAATGACTCAATCCCACATGGATTTTCCCCTGACTCCTATGGGACATAGAGTTAGCATAACATAATTTAAAATAATTTTTGTCTTCATTTTAAACCGTAATGTATACTCCTTAAGGCTCCAATACATTATATTCATTAGTAAAATTCAAGTAATTATGGAGCTCCTGCCACTTTTCTATGTGCTGGAGATACAGCTGTGAAAAGGTAGACAAAGGCCTGATGCCCACAGGATTTACATTCTGCTTAAGAGAGAGTGACAACAAGTCATAAACTATTAAACAGATAACATGTCAGGTGAGGATATAAGCTATGAAGAAAGATAAAGCAGAATCAAGGGGACAGAGAGTAAAAGAGTGGAAGCCTCTCAAAAGGTGACTTTTCAGCAGGAACTTGACGGAAGCAGGGGAACGAGCCATGAAATTGTTCGGAAAAGAGTTCTCTAGGCTGACGGAGCAATAGGTGGAGCGGCCCTGAGGAAGTCGCTTGCTTGGCTTGTTCAAGGAACTACTGTGTCTGGAATAAAGACAGCAAGTCCGAGGAGGCAGTAAGGGCTCTGTCAGCTTTCCCAAGGTCTTTTGTTTTGAGTCTGAATGAGATGAATCATCAGAAAATGGGTCTAAGCAGGGAAAGACCATGACACGCCCTATCTTTTAATAGGACCACTCCGGGTGCCTGTGCTGAGAAAAAACAATAGTGGCACAGGAGTGCAATCCAAAGGACTAGTTAGGAGGTAACAGATGATTGTGCTCGGACCAGGCTTATAGTGGTAGAGAAGTTGAGATGTGGTTGACGCCAGACATATTTCAAAGATAGACCCTGAAAATTTTGCTGTGGGACTAAAGATGATGGGAAAAAAAGTGAGGATTGGGAAATGAGAAACATGCTATTGGAAATCTGAGACAGGAAAGACAGAGAGTGGAGGAAGAATGTGGGAACAGTCAGTAGGAATTTGCATCATTACTTCATGCAATAAAAAGCTCAAGATATGATGGATAATACCTCAATAATAACTCAGTAACAATACATCAAAGGTGTGATTATGTGGAAGGCTCTGAATACATTTTGCCAAGTTGCTTTCAAAAATACTTATACAATGCAAAAAATAGTCCTCCTTTGTACACACAATAAAATGGAAAACCCCACTGAATAACATACAATAAAAGAAAATAAAATTTATAGACAAAAAATAATACAAAATGTCCAAAAACTATATGAATAAAACTACGAACTTAAAGACACAAAAATAGATGTGAAAAAATAAGACATAACCTTATTCTTGCATAAGAAGGCCAACATCATAAAGATTTTATTCTCCTTCTATTAGCGTCTAAATTTAATGTGATACCAATAAAAACTATCAAGTTTTTTCCCCTCTAGAAGCAAGCAATTTGAATAGAAAGTCCTTTTGAAAGGATGTACATTCAAGAATAATCAGAAAGGTTCAAGAAGAGAAGAATAAAGAGGAAGAAAGCTAGCCTTACCAAAAATAGAACATATCACAGTTTCTGTAAAATAGAAGAGTGTGGTATGGGTACATGAACAGACAAACAGATAAAGGAAACAAAGTAGAGAATTCAGAACTTGCATATGGAAATGCAGGATATGATAAAGCCGTATGAGTATAGTGTATGATAAGGGCAAAGCAGTTGAAACAAACTGATTTTTTTAATACCTCGCATTGAGACAATAGAATCAGATTCCTCAATTCAAATAGCAAGATAATACTAAATGGACAAGAAATATACATGTAAAAAACAACATCACAAAAGCAGTAGAAGAAAACATGAATGAATTCCTTTATGATTTGGGACCAGGTAAAATTTTTCTAACCATGATTCAATTTGGTATCCATGATAAAAGAAATTGATAAAATTGATTGCATAAAAATTTTTGTAAAAGTATTTTGTGACAAAAACAAAATCATAAGCAAAGTAAAAAGACAGATGACAAATTGATTTTTAAATTGTTATTTATATAACAAAGATTAAAAACACTATTATAGAAATAACCTTTAAAAATAGGAAAATGTTAACACCCCAGTAAAAAAAATGATGAAAGATACAAACAGAGTTCACAGAAAAAAGGCTAACAATTCTTAATCATATAAAAAGATGCCAATCTTACTCAACATAAAAGAAATAATAAATAAAATTTCACTGAGATACTATTCTTCGAATATCAGATTGGCAAAAAATTCTAAATTAACAAGACTTTAATAAGATTGTAGGGAAACAGGCTTTCTCATGCATTTATGAGGGAATATTACAAAGTAGAACACCTTTGGAGAAGAATCTGACAATATCTAGAATAATTACGTATGCAATTTGCCTTTAACCCAGAAATCCCACTTCTAGGTATTTAACCCAAACATATGCTAAAAAAAAAAAAATGCAAAATGATGCATGCATAAGGTTTCTTACTGTAGCACCATTGGCAAAAGCCAAAGACTGCACCCAGCTGTCCATCAAAAGGGGATTTGTTGTATACATTATTGTACAGTCACACAATGGAGTATCACAGCTGTAAAAAAGAATGTGAATGTCTCGATATATCTATACATAGCTGTGGATGGTTCACCAAAAATAGCATTAAGTGAGAAAAGCATGGTGAAGTATACTGTGTATAGTATGCTACTATTTGTGTAAAAGGGAAGGATTTGTGTATACATTTGCTTCTATTAAAAATACAAAAAGATATATCAAAAATTAATACACATTGTTAGCATAAGGCAGGTAGGAAGGGGAAGAGAAAAAAGTATAGAAGGGACAAAGATGGAAGCTAGTCTTCTCTGAAAGTAACTCACGGAGTTTTGACTTTAGAACCATGCAAATGTTTTACATAATTACAAAACAAAATCAAATCAAAATGAAAACATTAATATCTAAAATCAAAAGCAAAATAGATAAAGAAATCTAAATGTGTGTGACATCTGTAGCTTCTCAATATAGAGAATAATTATTTCAAATAGTTTAAAACATGGCAATTTAGTAATATATTCCTACAGGGAAATACCAAAAGAACAATTAGAACTGCAAATAAATTCTAAGCCATGTTTGATAATTGTATTTTTTTTTTTTTTTTTTGAGACAAAGTCTGGCTCTGTTGCCCAGGTTGGAGTGCAGTGGCACGATCTCAGCTCACTGCAACCTCCACCTCCCGGGATCCTGGATTCAAGTGATTCTCCCGCCTCAGGCTCCCAAGGAGCTGGGATTACAGGCATGCACCACCACACCCGGCTAATTTTTGTATTTTTAGTAGAGACAGGGTTTCACCATGTTGGTCAGGCTGGTCTCAAACTCCTGACCTCAGGTGACCCACCCGCCTTGGCCTCCCAAAGAGTAAAATTACAAGCGTGAGCCACCACGCCTGGCTGCTGGTAATCGTATTTTTATAGTAATGTTGGTGTTGATATTTTAAAATTATAGGTTAAAACATATAAGTATTATTTACTGTAATTAAGAAACAAAGTTTTTAATGTAAGAGTACAAACCTATAAATAAAAGTAGTTTCTGTAACACAGTATTTCTGAATTTAGAGTATAAGTATTATTTCATGATGTATTTTCTCTTTTTAAAAAAATACATGCATATTTGCTTGCTTTGCTTTTTCACTGAAAAAGTCTAGAAACAGCAACAAACCCATTAGCTTTGAACACCCCCCAGCGCTAAGACTGTTATACCAAAATATCATTTGCTCCTTAAAATAATTCATTTAAAATAACCGTGTTTTTTAATGAGCCTAGAATATAAGACGGTATACCAGAAAACAAGAAAACTAAAAAGTACTGCTAGCACCATGTCAACAGGATAATGGATTCAACTTAAAGTGGCTGTCATTGGCCAAAGGCGAGTTACATAGAACATCAAGATACTAATAATTAGCATACTGTAATAGATTGAAAAACCTAAAATATGTGAAAAATCATGAGTTTAGGTTTTCATTGATAATTTTTGTGTACTATCCAGGGTTCTCCAAAAAATAAAACCTATAGAAGGTATAGAGAAAAATATTTATTATAAGGAATTGGCTCATGCAATTTATAGAGGCTGACAAGTCCCAAGATCTGTAGGAGAAGTCATCAAACATGAGACCCAGGAGAGCCAATAGTTTAGTTCCAGTCCAAGTCCAAAAGCCTGAGAAACAGTTTCAGTTCAAGTTCAAAGACAGAGAAAAGCTAATATCCCAGCTCAAATGCAGCCAGGGAGGAAGAGTTCCCTCTCACTTGAAGGAGGGTTGACCTTTTTGTTTTATCCAGACCTTCAACTAGTTGGATGAGGCCCACCCACATTGATAAGGGCAATCTGAGTCAACTGACTCAAATGTTAATCTCATCCAAAAACCCCTTCACAGACACACCAGAGTAATATTTGACCAAATGTCTGGGCACCCTGTAGCTCAGTCAAGTTGACACATAAAATTCACCATCACATTTAGGAGCAAACTCATTATTCTAAAAATTACTAAATAAGGGAAAAAAATCAGGCATTTATCCTGTCTTTCTAGTACAAAATGTGCCGATGGATATCCATAGCTGATGACACAAACATCTATATAAAATAATTCCAGTATTAAATGCAGTATACATTATAGCATTAGAGTATCCTGGTTTTGCAACTTCTTGTAAAATAATGGGTCTAGACCAGGGGTAAGCAAACTATAATGTTTGGCCAAATTTGGTTTGCTTCCTGTTTTTGTATGGTTCAGGAACTAAGAATGGTTTGCACATTTTAAAATGGTTGGGGAAAAAAGTCCCAAACAATAACATTACTTGATATATGAAAAATATATGAAATTTAAACTTTAGTGTCTTTAAATAAAGTTTATTGGGACACAGCCAGGCTCATTAGTTTGCATGTTGTCTATGGCTGCCTTTGCAATACAACTGAAAAGTCGAATCCATATGACTTTCAAAGTTTGAAATATTTCCTGTCTGGTCCTTTGAGGAAAGTGTTTGCTCAACCTCAATCTAGAAAATAATCATCGGTGGCTGAAAAAAAAAAAAACCCGGTTAGGTGAAATACTGATAGGGAACTTTACAGGGGAGGAACGAGGCAGAACGCAGTGAGCGATCACTGGAGAACCATGACTAGTCCAGGTGAACTAGGATGACTGTATTTCAGACAAGGGTAGAAAACAAAAAAATGAAACTGGGCCCCAAAGAGTTAAAGAAACTAATGACTAACAGAAATTCCTCGGTTTGCAAAATGGCAGATAAGAAAAGAAACAACTTGCCTAAGCACTGAAACTCCCTCTGCTTGTAAGATAACAAAACTGGCTGAAGTCAGTTCGAACCAATACGGCCAGCTAGAGATTGCACAGAATGAGCTTGCTGATGTTACAGCCTAAATTTCCACTGTATGTTTTATGCTAACTGCCCTGAATTTGCACAAGGGATCCATGAAGAAGCATGAACAGATAACTGCACATGCCTGAGGACTTTCCAAACCTTTCCTTTCCTTCCATCAATCACCTACTAATCTCAGAATCCACCCCTTAAACCTTTTCTAATAAAATTACTGTCTTAAAGCCAGCACAGGAAGATAGATTTGAGCTGGACTCTTGTCTCTTTGTTAGTCAACTTGTTATAAAAAACTTTTCTTTTCTCAAAAACCTAGTGTCATAATATTGGCTTCTAGTGCATTGAGCAGTGAGCCCCTTTTGCTTGGTAACTAACAGAAATAGCAGGTTGATGAGTGTGGAGAGAAAATTAACTGTCTAGGGCCCACAGAGAGTTTGCAATGACGGTGAAATATCTGCATGAATTTGGTGGTAGATAACTGCAAGCACTGGTCTAGAGATAATGGGTCAGCTCTAAAGAGAGTCTTCTATGAATAATGGAGTGAAAGTCATGGGAATTGATACAACTCAAGAAGAGCAAACAGATGGAGAGTAAAATCCTGGATGACACTTCATTTACAGCTGGATGGAGAAAGGAGAGCAGAGTTAAGAAACTGACCACAGGGTCCGTGCTGAACTCGAAATAAAGTGAAGCCAAAGTGACCTAAAAATTAGAACAAGAAAGGGAAAAAAGAATGACTTGGAAATCTAGATATTTTTATATGTTTTGAATATCACATTGGTTATAGAAAGAGTGAGAAAGATGAAAGGATTGGAATTTGTGATTGTAAAATGAGTTCTTGAAGTCTAAGATTTAGGAGGTAAAGCAGTTCTAATTGGTCTTGAAGTTCAGAGCATGGGCTATCGGGTAAGTTGTTAAAATGGATTCGAGGTGTGAGCCACCAGGGTAGATGAGGTCAAAGATGTGAGGTTAGGGTTTGGAAAGCTCATCCACATGAATATTGAAATCACTCAAGGCAAAGGTAAGCATAGCTGGTTGAGACAGGAAAAACATGAGCTTCTTTCTCCAGCTCCTCATCCAGGGGAATCACTAAACCCCCTTCCCTTTTTGATGGTCTGGCCTCACTGACCAGTGCTGACCAACAGCCTCTGCAGACTTCTGCATCTCAGACTCACAGGCATGTTCTCATCTGCTATCTCAGAGCAGAAACTCCACTTCTTCCCCTAAGTCAGAATTTTTTCAGTTGTATTTCAGTATTTCAAGACTAAAGGGGACATATTTGGTCACATAAACCATGTGACTGGCTTTCTCAGTGGCTTGTGTGGCAGACACAGTGATGCCCCTCTCAGGTCACCCCTTGAGAAAGGACTAGCTGCCCAGCGCTCAGAGCATGATTAGTTACCTTCCAGCTGGTAGCTCCGGCATGATCAGCATCAACTTCTGAGCCACGATCATGTTTCTCTCCATGCAACCCCCAGCCAAAGACTGAGCAAGGCATTTGGAGCAGAGGCTGTCTTTCCGGGTCAGACCACAGTCAGTGACTGACCAAATCTTTGGTACAAGGACCTAATTGTTTCCATGCAACAGGAAACTCCTCTAGTGAGACATTTTTTCTCCAGAGCTCCCCGTGGGCTGGCAAACTTTGTCAGGTCTGCCTTGTGGTCCAAAAGCTCTCCCAGCCCAATCTGGCTTCTCCCTTTTTTTTTCTTTTTCTTTTTTTTTTTTTTTTTTTAAAGACACAGTCTCACTATGTCACCCAGTCTGGAGTGCAGTGATGTGATCTTGGCTCACTGCAACCTCCGCCTCCCCGGTTCAAGCGATTCTCCTGCCTCAGCCTCCTGAGTAGCTGGGATTACAGGTGCACAACCGCACCCAGCTAAATTTTGTATTTTTAGTAAAGACGGGGTTTCGCTGTGTTGGCCAGGATGTTCTCAAACTCCTAATCTCAAGTGATCCACCCATCTCATCCTCCCAAAGTGCTGGGGTTACGGGCATGAGCCACCATGCTTGGGCACCTTTTTCTTTCACTAGTGTTACTCCTCAGCAAACCTTCTGTCTTCCTAACTCTGACTCAGCATCTGCATCCTAGGAAACCCATCCAGAGAGCTTGATGCTGGAGAGCCAACAACATGACCAGGATCTGATTCCTGTCTTTCCGCCTCCTGGCTGCAAAGTCCTCAGTATTGACGCCCTGCTTAGAATCTGTGTGGTAGTGGCCGGGCACAGTGGCTCACACCTGTAATCTCCGGAATTTGGGAGGCCGAAGTGGGTGGATCGCCTGATATCAGGAATTCGAGACCAGCCTGGCCAACATGGTGAAACCTCATCTCTACTAAAATACAAAAATTAGCCTGGTGTGGTGGTGCGTGCCTATAATCCCAGCTACTTGGGAGGCTGAGGCATGAGAATCGCTTGAACCCAGGAGGTGGAGGTTGCAGTGAGCTGAGATCGCGCCACTGCACTCCAGCCTGGATAACAGAGTGAGACTCTGTCTCAAAAAAAAAAAAAAAAAAAAAAAGAAAGAAAGAAAGAAAAGAAAAAAGAATCTATGTGGTAGCGAGACAGCTGTAGCTCTTCACATACTCTCTGGTTTGAGTCTAGAAGGAAAAACTCTTTTCCTGAAACCTCAAAAATGCCTCATTGTTTGTTTCCTATTTTCATTCATAAACCAAACATTGTGATCAGGGGAATAACGAGAGTTAACTGATTTAGGCCAACAAGGGCCCACCCCTGGAACTAAGTGTGTGATCCACCCACATGTGCTGAGAATGAGACTTCTCCAAACAAAAACGAAAATGGGAATCTTCAGAGTGGCTTTCTTCTCTATCTGTTAGCCCTCTGGCTCCTACCTCTGCAACTGGGACCTTGAAAATCGCTAGCATTCCTCCTGGATGGTACAATTCTGCCCCAGAACCTCAGCGAAAAGGCTAAAGACTCTGCTTCTGCAAGAAAAGATATCTTTTGCCAACTGCCTGCCTCACCAGGAATCCATTCCACACGCCTTCCACTGAGTTCTGCCACACCTTGAAGAGCACTTGTCTTCTTCAAGATCATGTTATCCCGTGCAGCATTTGCTTCAATCTCTTTGAATTACTAATGGAACAAATCCACATACATTTGGGGGTCTCGTTTGGTCTGCTCTGAGGCAGACCCTTGTAAGCCTCAGACACCTTGATATGAGTCCCCACCAATGTCTTTGTCAGTTTCCACAGTGTGTGTGGGAAAGTCAAATTAGACCTAAACCCAGAACCTCTCCTGTCTGGCTTTCAGTAATGCTGAAGTAAATCACATGATTTATCATTTCCCTGATATTAAAAGTAATCAATAGAAATATCTAAATTTGTTAATTTCAACTAATTCAAATTGAGCTTTAGGACTTCTACCCTTTAAAAGAAACACTGACTCTTGGCCAAAAATGCAGAGGTTTTTTGGTGGCTTTAAGGGCATTTCCCCCAACATTGGATATGTAATCTTATTGTTGCAGTAATAACCAAAGTTCTGCAAGCAAACTTAGGTCCAAGAGACAAATATAGACCATAGGCCGGGCGCAGTGGCTCAAGCCTATAATCTCAGCCCTTTAGGGAGCCAAGGCAGGTGGATGGCTTTAGCCCGGAAGTTCAAGACCAGCCTGGGCAACGTGGTGAAAGCCTGTCTAAAACAAATAGAAAAGTTAGCTGGGTGTGGTGGTGCGTGCCTGTAGTTCCAGCTACTCAGGAGGCTGAGGTGGGAGGATTGCCTGAGCCCAGGAGGTTAAGGTTACAGTGAGCCCTGATGGTGCCACTCAGCCTGAGCAACAGAGTGAGACTCTGTCTCAAAAAGAGAGAGAGAGAGAGAGGGGGAGAGAGAGAAACGTACACCCTTAGAACCTAATCAAATTACAAAACATGGTTATATTGCTTAATATAACATAATCAATCCCACTTAACACAGTCAGAATATACTGATAGTGAATTAGTTGTTTATGCCCAGTTTTTACTTAACAAATGGTTTTATGAAAAACAAAAAAGAAACAAAAGCTCAACTCTTAACGCACACCACAGTACTCAGGCGTGTGCAGAAAGGGGCAGATAATGAAACGCAGAACAATAAATAGAACCATAGTGTTTTTTCTTTACCACCTCATTTGGTGAGAGAGAATGTACTTGCTTAATGCAATTTGCTGGAGGACAGAAGATACAATACGCTTTGTTAGAATGCTTTTGCCTTCCCTCTTGCTGCCTTTCTACCTTTTGTTTGCTCGCTTACCAGCTCCTGTGGCTGGCTGCTAGACAACCAAATGAGAGCATCAGGCAGAGAATGGTTGTATTGGCATTAAATCATCTGAAAAAATGGGGTAAATCATGTGATATGAAAAATATGTATATATTGAACTTGGAAAAACATTATTTTTACCCTGATTTTATTTTTTGAAATCTGATTTTGAAATCAATTTCTGGTCCATTACTTTAAAACGAATTTTCCAAATGCAAAAGGCAGATTGTTTCATTCAAAACTAGGCAACGCAAGAAAGTGTTAAAGAATAATTTCTTATGACCATGGCTAAATGAAATTTTAAACAAGACTTACACAATTCTTAAACTTCAGCCGGCTCCCCTATATATTATTCTTGTTTCATCTTGCTCCCTCACACATCTCTCTCTATAGGGTTTGTTTATGGCTAAATAGCCACAGTCTCAAGTTCCTTAGACATTTCTGCTATTGCTTTGTAAAGTCACCCTTTGCTCCAAAGGAACCATGCATTTGTTATGGGGACCCTAAAGAGTCTACAACTGGCAAGTGGCAGCAGATCCCATCTGCTGCTGACACTTCCAAACTATAATTGTCATCATAGCATTACTTCAGCTTCTCACGTCTAAATGCATTTCTAATTCCCTCTCTTTGTCTCTCATCCCACCTCCCTTTCTCCCAAAGGATTGCCTTCCTCTAATAGCAGTCTTGGAATTATCATCTGCTATTCTCTTGTGACATGCACAGAATACACAAAATTTATAATTTATGAATGGAAACATCTCCAAAGACTGAATGGAACACCAAGGGTAATCCAGGTTTCACATCTGTAAAGCGGGTTAGAAAATCTCATCCCCTTCTGTTCCTCTGGTTGGTGTGAGTGCAGCAGCCAGCCCTGCCACTCTACCGAGTGACAACTGACTTTACTGATCATTTGAGTTTACTGCCAAGGCAGGAAAATCCAGTCAAAGCTTTCAAAAGGTCTGAGCATCCATGAAGGATTTTTGGAGGAGCAAGGTTATTTATTTTATGACCTCACCTGTCTTTAAAGTGATTGACAGTCCATAAAATTGAGTTGTCTCCACAAGCTGATTCATAATCCATGCCACATCTTTTGGTACAGTCAGATAAAGTTGTCAGCACATAGTAATTCACAAGTGGCTCTCTCAAATTCTTTGTTGGAGGATATATAAAGCACTTTCCCTCCAAATATCTCAAGGAATTGCTTAGAGGATCTGAAATATATCCTACCATTAGTATTCAAGTCAAATGTTACCTCTTCATTTGCAGGAGGACATAATATACACTCGTGGAAATTTTAAGCTCATTTAACAGCCATGATTCACATTATTAATGATGCAAATTGATCATATTACAAACCATAAATACACAATTCCCTTCCATGCTATTCTTAGACAATCTCTAGGTGCAGATTTTTTTTAAAAAAGTAAACTGAGACAAGCAAGATTTTTTTTCCAGTCCCAGATCATAAAAATTAGTAATGAAATCAGAAAGATAATTGTGAGGTTGGGATTCAGCTAATAATTAGGAATTCTTAAGGATTGACTCATTCTTCGAAAGTTAAATGGTTTAATAGTCCATCAATAGTCCAACTATTGTCCATCCATATTTTATCTATTAATTGTCAATGGTAAATTAAGACAATAATTAGAAGCATTCCCAAGAACTTAAAAGTGACAGAAATTTGGTTGCAGTAAAGCTGGTAAACACATACACAATTAGAAGAATGCACTTCAAGACAGCCCCTCTGAGAGTAATCCAGATATTGGATAATTGGATAACCAGAAGATTTGCAAATACCTAACACGCAATCCAAACAGACTGGATGAAATAGCATAGCGAATGGATTAGAACATGTTTATAAGTAAATAAACAGAAACAACCCACACTGTTGTAATTTACGTGGACGAAGACTCTAAAAACAAAATCGCAATGGTGAGCCTGGAACCTAGAAATGGGAAGTGGAAGAAATGAGACCTTGGCAATATTTATCTGGCACTGCCCTAAGAGAAGAAGACTAAATCCAGGAAAATCAAATTTCCCTAGGGAGAAAACATGGCTTTTCAAGAAAGTCAGCTTTGGACTCCCACCACCCCAGTTTGAAGCCAGCCCCCGAGACTTGCCAGCCTCATAACTTTAGGAGATTAACTTACGCTCTGGCTCCTCCGTTTTCTCACCTGCTTAGTGTTCAGCAGACTTTCTTTCAGCAGCAGTGAGACATTACTTTGCAAATTAGTGGGTCTACATCTTCCTATTTGCCTGTGATTTATCAGTTACTTCAGTTGTCTCAGCTTTGGCTCTTCTTGGCTGTGTTCACCACGGCCTACACTCAAAGACTTTTCAGCCCTATGCTCTTTGGAGACTGTTCAGGGGTTCTTGTTACTGGGAAGCTAATAGCAGTATTCCTCAGACATTCCTTTTTACATATAACAGTAAGTATTAACTGCCTGAGTTTACAAGGACTAAAATATGATCCTTATTTTACTAGGGACTTGCAACCTAATTTACAAACAACTGTCATAGTTGTTTCAACCCCAAAGTATTTGTGGTGGGAAATGCAGTTAAGAGAGTTAAACTAAGTGAACAAGAGCCACCATAGAAGTTGGCTGTCACCCATCTAGTACGGAAGAGTGAAAAAAGAGTCTAAGTCCATATATCATAGTTCAAAGAGTGTTAGGGAATATCAACTCAAAAAAAAAAAAAACTAACAAAAGTGAAAAACTGTTACAGGGTAAAATGAATAAAGGAACAATACCAATGTGTCAAAATGACCAAGTCTTTAAAAATCAAGTCGATCATGAGAGCTGGAACATGGCAACCTAAAGAAAATTCATAGAGCCTATGAACTGGACAACAGTCCCCTAGGAAGAGGCCAGCATGATCCAGGTGACCAGGTCAAGCTCCCCAGTCTGGGGACTAAGATACAGAGGCAGATTCCAAGCTTCAAGGTAGCTATTTACAGGTGAGATTTAGTAACAAGGTCATTTGAACATACCAGGTACACCAATTCCAAGGTGACCCCAAGAACCACCAGCCCCATGATGGGTGGTTAGCTGACTGCTACCCAGGAAAACTTGAGTCTGGAAAGAAATGGTATTCATACATCCACAAGTCATTAATGCATGCATTCAGTCATTCATTAACACTCAAATTCTCTATTGAGAATCTGCTAATAGAGAAGAATATGTTCTCCCTCACTCCTGGTTCTCATGAGGAGGGATTTTCCCAAAGCACACTCCTAAATTCCCTCTATTTCCCTTTGCTCACTCCATCCCTGGGAGGTGGAGGGACTTAGCTAATTAATTAATTTGGGAAGAATAAACAGCCATGCTTTGCTCCACTCTGCCTATTTTTCTTTCAGGAGTGAGATTAGCAGGCCTATCTGCTTCTCACCCTTCACTATGACCTACAATTTAGCCTCTAGTAATACTAAAGTTTTCTTACACTTCACTTTATGTCTCAATTTGTTTAGAATTCTTGGAGGGAAGAGATGTACTTAATATGTACAAAATGTTCCGAACACTGCTCTGGGCACTGAATACATATTTATCCACTTCACAGTTCTGCATGGAGTTTAGAGTGCAATGAGTTTGAGCTGCATTCTGAAATTGGAACAAGTAAAGAGATAAGCACTCTATGAAAAACAAGGCTGTGAGCAGTCTCAAAGTTGGCAGTGCTCATTATGCAAATAAGAATTGATCAATAAGGCTCACTGCAGAAGCAAGAGAGTCCTTCTCCCTACCTTCAGCTCTCCTTTCCTGGAGTGGATTAGGAGATTAAAGAACCTCTGAGCGGCACAGTGGCTCATGTCTGTAATCCCAGCAATTTGGGAGGCTGGAGCAGGAAGGTCACTTGAGCCCAGGAGTCCACAATCAGCCAGGGAAACATAGTGAGATCCCCCCTCTATAAAAAATTTTAAAAATTACCCAGGCAAATATATATATATTTATATATTCATATGTAGTCCCAGCTATTCAGGAGGCTAGATAGGAGGATCTCTTGAGCCCAGGAGGTTGAGGCTGCAGTGAGCCATGATTGTACCACTGCACTCCAGCCTGCGTGACAAAGACGCTGTCTCAAAATAAATAAATATAAATAAAAGAACCTCTGTCTTTATCCATGTAAATGTGTACCCATTCTTTTTATTTTGGATACTCTCAATAACGGCCACAACACCAAATTTGAACCTCAGGGGTAAATAAAGTATCCCAATTCTCTAGAATCCCCACCCTTCTCTACTCTTCATGGACCAACCTAATGGCCCACAATCTCTTGAGATTCATTTCTATAAGTAGAATTCTCTTTTTCTATAGAGAATGTCATTAAATGGTTTGCCCATGGCCTTAGCTTTAAAAATTCTCTACGCTCAAAATATATTTCTCCTTGAGGCGAAGAAGACATCACCCCATCACAATCTAGCTAACTTTATTACACTGTCTTATATAATGCATTGTCCAGAAGTTCTAAAATCCCTACTTCTCCTCACCTTATGAAGGAAAAACATATAGGGAATATTTCTGGGAAGAAGACTTGTTACTTCTAAACTACAAGTATTTCTGAGAACCAGTGCTGTAGGTTTAAAAACCACAAGTTCCCTGCAAAAATCCAAACCATTATCCTCAAAAATGTATCTCTTAGTACTGTATTACAAAAAAATCATCACTGTAAAATCTCTTATATCCCTGGCACAGTGCAAGGTGGGAGCTTGATAGGAATTAAACAATTTAAGGTATTTTACAAATGAAGTCTTTATATGTGGTATTTGGTTCGAATGATCCTAAGAAATCTTTTTTTCAATATGTGACTGAAAGCATATGTTGTATTTAATTATATAAAATATAATTATGGTATTGTAGGTAGAGAAGACTGATTATAAGACAGTAAGATTTCATTTTTCTTTATACATATTGTTTAAATATATTTTTTAAAAAACAGTCTAGAGGTCCTACATACTAAACTGGTAATAGTTGTTATCTCTGAATAACAGGATGGCAGGATTTGTTTTCCTTTTTTCTTTGTGCTTTTTGGTATTTTCTAAATGTTCTAAAATGAGCATGTATAAGAATAGACCATTATTTTTAAAGATATATGTGAAGAGTGTGCTTAACCCTTATTTTTTTCTGCTTCTATCTGGTCTCTTGGAGTACTCACCTGCTAATTGCCACATTGCCAGTTCCCACTCAAACCATCCCCACTGCAAAGACTCCGTAGAGATGATGAACACCAATGCTAATTACCTGTGGATAAATTTTGAAAATTCAGATTATCCTAAAGACATCCACACATACAACATGAGCAGATTTTTTGCATTTTTCTGAGCTTATAGAATCCCTTCTGAGTCCGATAATCAAAGACATTCTCAAACATTTCACTTAAAAGTTGCAACTATAAGAAGTAAATATGTTTAAACTTCTAATGATTTGGGCTGAAAATACACATTGGTACACTGATAAACAAATAGCTAGATATAGTCATTAAAAATGAAAGAAACCAGTCTGGTGTGGTGGCTCACACCTGTAATCCCAGCATTTTGGGAGGCCAAGAATGGCAGATCACCTGAGGTCAGGAGTTCGAGACCAGCCTGGCCAACATGGTGAAACCCCATCTCTACTAAAAATACAAAATTTAGCCAGGCGTGATGGTGGGTGCCTGTAATCCCAACTGCCTGGGAGGCTAAGGCAGGAGAATCCCTTGAACCCAGGAGGCGGATGTTGCAGTGGCTGAGATCATGCCACCGCATTTCAGCTCAGGCAACAACAGTGAAACTCTGTCTCAAAAAAAAAAACAATGAAATAAACCGAGGACCTGGTTCATTACTACCAAATGAAGACCTTGTTTATTACTACTAAATTGTGCTCTAAATATATGCAAATTAACTCAATGAGGGCAAATAAATGCAATTTCTGTACAAAGCCTCCCATGGTAAATCAAGAGTCACCAACTAAAAGATGCGTAGAACTATTCCCATATTTAAACTTATATTTCCACTGTTTATGGAAAAAAAAGCCTGACTTGCAATATAGCTTTCTTTTATAAAATGACTATTACTTATTTAGTTGAAATTTTCAAGTGCAAATATCACAAGGCCTTGGGTGTTATATTGGTGCAGGTAACCTCTTTTGCTTCATGTCTCTTCATGATCTTTTATAAATGTTGATATTAACCGATCAAAACTGCAGGTTCATGAATTCAGAACTGTGACCTTCTGCTTTCTATTATCTGTCAGCCACCAGCTACCTTACTGGCTAGTCTCTTTACCTCTAGAACTGCTCCCACCATTATAAATGAGTAGGCTGCACTAGATTATGCTTACATTTTCTTCCAGTTCTAAATTTCTCAAAATCAAAGAAATATCCTCACTCTATCTTTAGTTCCTTCATTTTATAACTCTAAAGGGGAAAAAATCTTTCAGCTTTCTAAGCACTTCTAAATGTATTACCTTACTTGCCCCCTCACCACACTCCTGCAAGGTAAAACGTCTCTTCTGAAGTATCTCTCTGCAGATGAAATAGACAGAGCACAGAAGACTGGCCAGGTATTGGGCTATGTACTGTGCATTCAAGAACTAGTCAGCTGAAGTTCTTGGACTCTTCTAGCTAGGCATCTGCAGTCTGGTAACAACCTTATGATTTCTACCTAAGTGGCACAAACACGTGTAGCTTAGCACAGCAGAGCTCACCTTGTTTGACCTGGAAGGCTCCTTTAAAATAACCTGGTCCAAATGCCTCCCTTTATAGATGAGAATCTAAAGGTCTCTCCCAAAAACACAGTTCAAAAGCATTGTCTCTTTCAATCTGAGTGTCTCTCTTCCTCAATCAACTGTGCCCTTCCAGAATGAATAATTTCCTCCAGGGGCCAGGGAAACAGAGGAAGTAAATTCCACTGAATCCCTCTGTAAATGGTGTGTAGTTTTTCTGGTTGTCAGGTCTTTCCTTTTAAAGGTCACTCTTCCTTGGTAAGAAATTTTCTGATGCAGTTGTTGGAAGTAAACTGAGTTGTTTAGAGAATGCAGAAGATATGTGATGTGCATAGATGCTTTTCTCCGTAGTCTTTTTCATTTTTTGATATCTTATATACATTGTTAAACTTAGAAATATGAAAAGTATGACAAATAAATAAAACTTATCATAAATTATAAATAATACTTTTTAAATCAACATTTTATCACATAAGATATGATTGTCCTGTGGATAACTCTGCAGTTTCTTATCTAACAAAGGTCATACTCAATGTTGTTTTTAACCTAAATACCAAAACTCTTATCCTTGCTCTCATCTTTCTTGTATTCCTCACAGACAGTAAGGAAACTTCTTGCCCAGAAGGAACCTGAATAGAAGGTGACCAACCCAGTAGAATAAACCACAGCTCAGGAGAAATGAGCAGATAACAATAATAACTAAAACTGTGGAGTATTTACTTAATGCCAGGAAACTGCTCTAAGTGTTTGATTGTATTAATTCATTTACCCTCCAAAAAACCTCAGAGGATGGAGAATGAGTCCTAAAAAGGACAGGACGCTGGACACAGTCAATGGAGACAGAGACAAGGGACAAGTTCTGGATGAGCTGGAATGTGACAGTACACAGTGAAGGCAAGGAAGCAAGGCAGAAAAGAGGCAAATGTATTCCTTTTCCCCATGTGCTCACGTCCCCCATACGTACCCACCAAGGACACAGCTGAGTAACTGACACATAGTAAATGCCCAATAGTATGTGAGTTGAATGAAAAACAGTGCAAAGGACCCTTTATAACCCACTGGTCAAAGAAACTAAAGTTGGGTATGACTTTCAAGGTTACCTGGAACAGCCATCCATCCACCACATGGATGCACTACCAAGCATCAGCACTAGTCTAGTTGCTTTCAAAGTCCATCTCCATTATTACCTAATGAGGAAATTACTATTGTTTCTATTTTACAGATGAGAGAACTGAGACCTGACAGGATTAAATAACTTAACCCTTGTAAGTTTACACACTTACTAGGTAGAGCCATCTGGATTCAAAGCCAGATATTCTGACCGCAAGACATGGGTCTTTCCACTAAACCAAACTTTGATTTTACTATAGAGAGAGCAATATATAATCAAAGTACATGAAAATGTATAGGGTTCACTGAAAATGGTCAGAATTTCATTATGCTTATCTTAAATTTAAAGAATTTCACATTGCAAAATATGAATTTAATGATACTGATTTGAGATAAAAAAGTGTAAACTCTACAGCTGAATGTTTTTACATCAACACTAATAATTTTAAATATCTGGATCTAATTTACTTAACAATAAGAAATATCTGGAGGAGCCAAGATGGCCGAATAGGAAGAGCTCCCATCTACAGCTCCCAGCATGAGCAACGCAGAAGACGGGTGATTTCTGCATTTCCATCTGAGGTACCATGTTCATCTCACTAGGGAGTGCCAGAGAGTGGGCGCAGGACAGTGGGTGCAGCGCACCATGCGCCAGCCGAAGAAGGGCGAGGCATTGCCTCACTTGGGAAGTGCAAGGGGTCAGGGAGTTCCCTTTCCTGGTCAAGGAAAGGGGTGACAGACGGCACCTGGAAAATCGGGCCACTCCCACCCGAATACTGCACTCTTCTGACAGGCTTAGGAAACAGCGCACCAGGAGATTATATCCTGCACCTGGCTCAGAAGGTCCTACGCCCACGGAGTCTCGCTGATTGCTAGCACAGCAGTCTGAGATCAAACTGCAAGGCAGCAGTGAGGCTGGGGGAGGGGCGTCTGCCATTCCCCAGGCTCGCTTAGGTAAACAAAGCAGCTAGGAAGCTCGAACTGGGTGCAGCCCACCACAGCTCAAGGAGGCCTGCCTGCCTCTGTAGGCTCCACCTCTGGGGACAGGGCACAGACAAACAAAAAGACAGCAGTAACCTCTGCAGACTTAAATGTCCCTGTCTGACAGCTTTGAAGAGAGCAGTGGTTCTCCCAGCACACAGCTGGAGATCTGAGAACGGGCAGACTGCCTCCTCAAGTGGGTCCCTGACCCCTGACCCCCGAGCAGCCTAACTGGGAGGCACCCCCCAGCAGGGGCAGACTGACACCTCACACGGCTGGCTACTCCTCTGAGACAAAACTTCCAGAGGAACGATCAGACAGCAGCATTCGCGGATCACGAAAATCCGCGGTTCTGCAGACACCGCTGCTGATACCCAGGCAAACAGGGTCTGGAGTGGACCTCTAGCAAACTCCAACAGATCTGCAGCTGAAGGCCCTGTCTGTTAGAAGGAAAACTAACAAACAGAAAGGACATCCACACCAAAAACCCATCTGTACATCATCAAAGACCAAAAGTAGATAAAACCACAAAGATGGGGAAAAAACAGAGCAGAAAAACTGGAAACTCTAAAAAGCAGAGCGCCTCTCCTTCTCCAAAGGAACGCAGTTCCTCACCAGCAATGGAACAAAGCTGTATGCAGAATGACTTTGACGAGTTGAGAGAAGAAGGCTTCAGACGATCAAACTACTCCGAGCTACAGGAGGATATTCAAACCAAAGGCAAAGAAGTTGAAAACTTTGAAAAAAATTTAGAAGAATGTATAACTAGAATAACCAATACAGAGAAGTGCTTAAAGGAGCTGATGGAGCTGAAAGCCAAGGCTCGAGAACTACATGAAGAATGCAGAAGCCTCAGGAGCTGATGCGATCAACTGGAAGAAAGGGTATCAGCGATGGAAGATGAAATGAATGAAATGAAGCGAGAAGGGAAGTTTAGAGAAAAAGGAATAAAAAGAAACGAACAAAGCCTCCAAGAAATATGGGACTATGTGAAAAGACCAAATCTGTGTCTGATTGGTATACCTGAAAGTGACAGGGAGAATGGAACCAAGTTGGAAAACACTCTGCAGTATATTATCCAGGAGAACTTCCCCAATCTAGCAAGGCAGGCCAACATTCAGATTCAGGAAATACAGAGAACGCCACAAAGATACTCCTCGAGAAGAGCAACTCCAAGAGACATAATTGTCAGATTCACCAAAGTTGAAATGAAGGAAAAAATGTTAAGGGCAGCCAGAGAGAAAGGTCAGGTTACCCACAAAGGGAAGCCCATCAGACTAACAGCAGATCTCTCGGCAGAAACTCTACAAGCCAGAAGAGAGTGGGGGCCAATATTCAACATTCTTAAAGAAAAGAATTTTCAACCCAGAATTTCATATCCAGCCAAACTTTTGAAGGAGAAATAAAATCCTTTACAGACAAGCAAATACTGAGAGATTTTGTCACCACCAGGCCTGCCCTAAAAGAGCTCCTGAAGGAAGCACTAAACATGGAAAGGGACAACTGGTACCAGCCGCTGCAAAATCATGCCAAAATGTAAAGACCATCGAGACTAGGAAGAAACTGCATCAACTAACAAGCAAAATAACCAGCTAACATCATAATGACAGGATCAAATTCACACATAAAAATTTTAACTTTAAATGTAAATGGACTAAATGCTCCAATAAAAAGACACAGACTGGCTAATTGGATAAAGAGTCAAGACTCATCAGTGTGCTGTATTCAGGAAACCAATCTCACGTGCAGAGACATATATGCGCTCAAAATAAAAGGATGGAGGAAGATCTACCAAGCAAACGGAAAACAAAAAAAGGCAGGGGTTGCAATCCTAGTCTCTGATAAAACAGACTTTAAACCAACAAAGATCAAAACTGGCACAAGATGCCCTCTCTCACCACTCCTATTCAACATAGTGTTGGAAGTTCTGGCCAGGGAAATTAGGCAGGAGATTAGGAAAAGACGAAGTCAAATTGTCCCTGTTTGCAGATGACATGATTGTATATCTAGAAAACCCCATTGTCTCAGCCCAAAATCTCCTTAAGCTGATAAGCAACTTCAGCAAAGTCTCAGGATACAAAATCAATGTGCAAAAATCAAAAGCATTCTTATACACCAATAACAGACAAACAGAGAGCCAAATCACGAGTGAACTCCCATTCACAATTGCTTCAAAGAGAATAAAATACTTAGGAATCCAACTTACAAGAGATGTGAAGGACCTCTTCAAGGAGAACTACAAACCACTGCTCAAGGAAATAAAAGAGGATACAAACAAATGGAAGAACATTCCATGCTCATGGGTAGGAAGAATCAATATCGTGAAAATGGCCATATTGCCCAAGGTAATTTATAGATTCAATGCCATCCCCATCAAGCTACCAATGACTTTCTTCACAGAATTGGAAAAAACTACTTTAAAGTTCATATGGAACCAAAAAAGAGCCCACATTGCCAAGTCAATCCTAAGCCAAAAGAACAAAGCTGGAGGCATCACACTACCTGACTTCAAACTATACTACAAGGCTACAGTAACCAAAACAGCATGGTACTGGTACCAAAACAGAGATATAGATCAATGGAACAGAACAGAGCCCTCAGAAATAACGCCGCATATCTACAACTATATGATCTTTGACAAACCTGAGAAAAGCAAGCAATGGGGAAGGGATTCCCTATTTAATAAATGGTGCTGGGAAAACTGGCTAGCCATATGGAGAAAGCTGAAACTGGATCCCTTCCTTACACCTTATACAAAAATCAATTCAAGATGGATTAAAGACTTAAATGTTAGACCTAAAACCATAAAAACCCTAGAAGAAAACCTAGGCATTACCATTCAGGACATAGGCATGGGCAAGGACTTCATGTCTAAAACACCAAAGCAATGGCAACAAAAGCCAAAATTGACAAATGGGATCTAATTAAACTCAAGAGCTTCTGCACAGCAAAAGAAACTACCATCAGAGTGAACAGGCAACCTACAAATTGGGAGAAAATTTTCGCAACCTACTCATCTGACAAAGGGCTAATATCCAGCATCTACAATGAACTCAAACAAATTTACAAGAAAAAAACAAACAACCCCATCAAAAAGTGGGCAAAGGATATGAACAGACACTTCTCAAAAGAAGACATTTATGCAGCCAAAAGACACATGAAAAAATGCTCATCATCACTGGCCATCAGAGAAATGCAAATCAAAACCACAATGAGATACCATCTCACACCAGTTAGAATGGCAATCATTAAAAAGTCAGGAAACAACAGGTGCTGGAGAGGATGTGGAGAAACAGGAACACTTTTACACTGTTGGTGGGACTGTAAACTAGTTCAACCCTTGTGGAAGTCATTGTGGCGATTCCTCAGGGATCTAGAACTAGAAATACCATTTGACCCAGCCATCCCATTACTGGGTATATACCCAAAGGATTATAAATCATGCTGCTATAAAGACACATGCACACGTGTGTTTATTGCAGCACTATTCACAATAGCAAAGACTTGGAACCAACTCAAATGTCCAACAACAATAGACTGGATTAAGAAAATGTGGCACATATACACCATGGAATACTATGCAGCCATAAAAAATGATGAGTTCATGTCCTTTGTAGGGACATGGATGAAATTGGAAATCATCATTCTCAGTAAACTATCGCAAGGACAAAAAACCAAACACCGCATGTTCTCACTCATAGATGGGAATTGAACAATGAGAACACATGGACACAGGAAGGGGAACGTCACACTCTGGGGACTGTTGTCGGGTGAGGGGAGGGAGGAGGGATAGCATTAGGAGATATACCTAATGCTAAATGACGAGTTAATGGGTGCAGCACACCAGCATGGCACGTGTATACATATGTAACTAACCTGCACATTGTGCACATGTACCCTAAAACTTAAAGTATAATAATAATAAAAAAAGAAATATGTTGTTACAGCATATAAACTATAATCATATTCTCTCTTTCCTCCTTCTGTCCCTTATCTTAAAGATTTACCCACTGTCACAGAATATAATAGCAAACTATGTATAAATAGAAATTCAATCTTGGACAAAATTGTCCCTAGAGTTTAGACACCCACAATGTGTAGTATATATCCCTTTAATATGCCATCATAATTTTAATTTGGGGGAAAAAATAGAATTGTTTCATATAAATCTCCTCCAGTAAAGCAATATTAACTGTTCAAATTTTCTGAACGTTTGGCAAAGCTGGGAAAAGATTACACATATTGATTAACTCATTTATTAAAGATCAGCAAACAAAATTAAACGTAGTTCACACTTTTTCCATTGTCATAGCTTTAGAGATTCTAAAGAAAGAACATGGTTTTCCTGGTGATTAACAAACTAGGTGTAGCTTTCACCATAGACTGGAGGCTAAAGAGGATGTGGTCTAGAAGCTTTCCTAGAAATCAGGGGGCGAGCTTTTGCTGTCATGGGCTCCATGTTACCACAGTATAATAGTTCTGACTCAAGGAAGCAACAGGAAGAGGCAGGTTTTCCTAGTGACCATCCCTGTAACATTATTCTTTTAGAACAAAGATTTTAAGAGGCAAATATTTTAGACCTTGACCACACAGTACAACAGAATTGACCTTTTTCAGAACGGTTCTTTATTTTTAGAGGAAGGTCATTTTAGGATTGGTTTAAACATAACATATCTATTTGATTACAGTTGATTCAATTCTGCTATGAAAATGTCTGAAGTTTTGGACTGACTGTTCTTCGGGCTTATTTTTCTGTCTAGACATAACCTAAATGGCAGACAACAAGAGGCTCTGTAAATATCAGTTGTATCTGCAAACCGAAAGGCAGCCTTGGGCCACACATTTGTCATTTCTACCACCCTTACACAGAATACGTCAATCTCAGCCTTGCTCAGCCCTGCTCAGTATCAGGCCCTAAAGAGCTTCAGCTGGAAAAAAGTAGTTACATTCAACTTTGTGTCAATTCTAACCAAATCTGTTGGATATTTAGCACCTTGCCTTCTCCAGGAGGTGAGGAGATAAATTAGTCAAGTGTCTGCAACTTGAGCTCCTAAAACAGCTACAGTCAGGACTCCAATATCCTCAACACACCAGGATATGCCCACACTAAAAAGTGGACTGGAACTAGAATTCTGTTTGACTGGGGCCCCAGCAACCTGCTTCAACAGATCTTCTCTCTGTTCTGGAACTTTCAACTGCTGACTGGTGTCTTGCTTCATCCTGGACACATTACCTTTTTGTTCGTTCATTTGTTTGTTTTGAGACGGAGTCTTGCTGTCTCCCAGGCTGGAGTGCAGTGGCGTGATCTTGGCTCACTGCAAGCTCCGCCTCCCGAGTTGAGGCCATTCTCCTGCCTCAGCCTCCCGAGTAGCTGGGACTACAGGCGCCTGCCACCACGCCAGGCTAATTTTTGTGTATGTGTGTGTGTGTAGTAGAGACGGGGTTTCACCGTTTTAGCCAGGATGATCTCGATCTCCTGACCTCATGATCTGCCCGCCTCGGCCTCTCAAAGTGCTAGGATTACAGGCGTGAGCCTCTGCGCCTGGCCGACACATTACCTTTTATCCAGAACTTTACTGAAACCAGCCCCTAAGTATTGTGTGGTCTCCTCCTGCTCTGATCCCCACCCACTATATAAAGTAATGTGATCATTATATAATCAGAGTTATTATACAACTTATTGGACAAGATGACTTAATTGTTGTGTCAGTCCAAATGACCCAGCTAATCCGCATATTCTTTATTCATCATTAAAATGAACAGGAATTTCCCAGCTCTAATAGTATTCTATTGGGTTGACTCAAATAAAATCTGCACCAGCAAACCCACCCTCTGACCCAATAGTCAGAAAGAACATTTGTTACATTTCTCATAGCAATAATAATATTGTGGATCATTCCTCTTCCTTTCATAGAACACTTGCCAAAAATGTTTTATTCTTCATTTGTCTCCTCTGACTCTTTTGCTGTTCAATGGCAGGCAGGGAAATTTAAAGTCTTCTCTATCCAGCAAGGATTGCTAAAATGAGAGCTAACTCAAGCATCTGACACTTACTGCCATGTTCTCTCTAGCGCTCCTAACACCCAAGAAACTCACTCCATAAATTCAGCAGTCTTGACAGACAGATGGAGTTCTACATAACATGTTCATTAAACTAAGTATTTCTATGCCCATTATGTAAACGTGATATATCATTCCCCAGCTCTGAGGCAGCTACATGATATATATATATATTCACCTAAAGCCTCAGCTTTATGAATTGTATTCCTTGGAGATACCAGCAGCTCCAACAACTAGGTACACAGTCAATAATTACTTTCATCTTCCTCCTTTTATTTACTCTTTAAGAGATTCATTAAGATGAAAAATGACTGCATTGCTTTGCTAAGCCTTTTTGATTACTTTCCTAATTCATTTATCATGAACTTTGGAACTATTAGTTTAGTTTTCACTACTTCTAGTCATCTAGAATCTTGTTTTATTTAAACAAGGTTCTACATCCTCACTGGTTTTCTTCGGACAGGCCCTTTGGCTTACACACTATTTATTCAAAGTGACATATGGTAGAATTTATCTTTTATAAAGATACACAAGAGTGTAATATGCATGGTTACTGAGAGTTGCTATATGCGTTAAAATTGGTACTGGATCACTTACAAAAGTTTTTAAATGTCTATTCAATGCTATAGTCTCAAATCCCCCCACGAAGGGGAGTACTAAAGGGAGAAGGGTGGAGAGCACATACAACAAGCTAGGCCCGGTTCCAGGTGCCATTGCACACAACAGGGCACTTAATTTTCACAGCAACCCTGCAAAGTACGTAATACTACATCTACTTTACAAATAAAGAAGTTATGGCTCAAAAACAACAGTGACTTACTTAATTTCATGCAGTAAGTACTGGGCTTAGAATAACTGCACTAAGTGGCTGGTGCCTGGTTCTGTTGACCTCTCCCCTCCCCTTTAATAATCCTAAGTACTCGAGAGTTCACCATATGCTAGATATACATGTAAGTCACTTGCATGAGATAAAGGCAGAGGTCCACATCACTTACACTTCTCTCTTCCTTTACCTTTTCTTCAGAGGATACCTACCAAGCACCTCTTACTCATGACAGACATGAATACAACTATATCAATGACAACATTAAATGTGAATGGATTACAGAATCCATTCAAAAGGGAAAGACTGTTAGACTGCACAATAACATAATTCAACTATATGCTATCTACTAGAGACACACTTTAGACTTAAAGGTATTAATAAATTGAAAGTAAAAGGATAGAAATGGTTATATCATGCAAACTACAATCAAAAGAACACTGGAGTGCTATATTACTATCATACAAAATATGCCTTAAAACAAAAAAGCTAGAAATAAAAGGAACAATTTATAAACATAAAAGGGACAATCAGGTAGATATAACAATTATAACTATATGCACATAATAGTAGAATACCAAAATACATGAAACAAAGACTAACAGAAACAGAGAGAAAAATGAACAACAATAATAGCTGCAGACTTTAATATCCCACTTTGAATAATGAATAGAACAACTAGACAAAAGAGTAACAATTAAATAGAAGGCTTGAATAACACTATAACCCACTAGACCTAAAGGATATTTATAGAACATTCCATCCAACCACAACAGAATATATATTCTTCCCAAGTATACATAAAACATTCTTCAGGATAGAGCACATGTTCAGCCATAAAACCAACTGCAGTAAATTTAAAACAACAAAAATAATACAAAGTGTATTATGACCACCATGGAATGAAATTAGAAATCAATAACAGGAAAAATTTTGAGAAACTCACAAATATGTGAAAATGAAACAACATGTGCCTAAATAATCAATGGGTTGAAAAAGAAATAAAATGGAAAGTCAAAAATATTTTGAGATTAATCAAAATGAAGATACAACATATCAAAATTTATGGGATGCAGCTAAAGCAATGCTTAGAGAAAAATATATAGCTGTAAATGCCTATATTAAGAAAGACGATATCAAATCACATAAACTTTCACCTTAAGTTACTGGAAAAAGAAGAGCAAACTAAGTCCAAAGCAAGCAAAATAAAGTAAATAATAATGTTTATAGTTAAAATAATGAAATAGAGAATAGAAAAATAATATGGAAAAATTAATGAAACCAAAAGTTGGCTCTTTGACAAGATCAATAAAACTGACAAGCCATTAGCTATTAATATATTGACCACAATACAAAGGAGAAGAAGCAAATTACTAGAATCATAGATGAAAGAGGGGACATTCCTAATGATCCTACAGAAATAAAAGAGTATAGAAGAATACTATTAAAAATTGTATTCCAATAAATTAGATTAAATGACAAAATCCCTAGAAGCACACAAACTAGTGAAACAGACTCAAGAAGAAATACACAATCTGAATAGACCTAACAAGTGAATAGATTGAATTAATAGCACAAAAAACTACACACTAAGGAAAGCCTAGGCCGAGATGGCTTCACTGCTGTATTCTATCAAACACTTAAAGAAGAATTAATACCAATTCTTATCAAACATTGCCAATAAAATGGTAGAGGAGAAAATACATCTTAGTTCATCTAATGAGGCCAGCTTTGCTCTCATACCAAAACCAGACTAAAACATCACACAAAAAAGAAAACCATAAATATGGATACAAAATCTTACAACAAAATATTAGCAAACAAAATCTAGCAACATATCAAAAGAATTATATATCATAACCAAATGGGATTTATCACGAGAATGCAAAGCTGGTTTAATATCTGAAAAAACTTCGTATCTATAGAATAAAAAACAAAAATTACATGATCATGTTAATAGATGAAGACAAAGCATTTGACGAAATCCAACATCATTTCATGACAAGAACATTCAACGAACTACTAATAGATGAGAACTTCCTCAATCAACAGGTTAAGGTTTATCAAAATGGCATGTACAAAAACCCACAGCTAACTTATCACACTCAATGGTGCAAGATTGGATGCTTTTCCTCCAATATCAGAAACAAGACAAGGATATCCAGGCTTACCAATGCTATTCAACATTGTACTGAAGGTTCTAGCCAGGGCAACAAGGCAAGAGAACAACTGGCTTATCAGACATTAAAATGCATCAGTGCGAGCTGCAATTAACATTTAATGGCTGGGCGTATGGCTCACGCCTGTATTCCCAGCACTTTGGGAGGCTGAGGCAGGCAGATCATGAGGTCAGGAGATTGAGACGATCGTGGTTAATACGGTGAAACTCCATCTCTACTAAAAATACAAAAAATTAGCCGGGCGTGGTGGCAGGCGCCTGTAATCCCAGCTACTCAGGAGGCTGAGGCAGGGGAATCGCTTGAACCTGGGAGGCGGAGGTTGCAGTGAGCTGAGATTGTGCCACTGCACTCCAGCCTGGGCGACAGAGTGAGACTCCATCTCAAAAAAAAAAAACAAAACAAAACAAAAAACATTTAATGTAAGTTGTTGGCTCTTTGAGAAGACAATCACTTTAGAGCTAAAATTCTACTCCAAAACACAAATTTCCCAAACTAACCCTACCCCAGCTTTAATTCTAACCTACTTTGTATGCCCTCATCAATACTTTATCCATTCAGCAAATATAGATCTACATTATAACTTAATACCTCTTATCCAAGCTGTTTTCTTAACTTCTATTATATTTCTATTCAACAGAAGCTATTACCTACTTTTTTTCATAACCCCACAGTTGAATAAATGAATTAAAATTTTATGATCTTGACTTCCCATTTTGTATATTCTTGACTTCACAGAAAAACTCTCTAAATTTACAGAGCTTCACTTTCTCTAAAAGTAAAAGGTAAGCACTCTTTCTGTCACTCAGGTGCTCCTTTTTCCCTTAAGCACCAGTGTCTCAGAATCTGCACTCAGCCAAAAGTGTGTAAGAGAAATACCATCTAATGAATTCCATAATAGTTAATGTGCTTCATTTACTTTATAATGAAATGAGAAACTTATGCTTCGTATTGAGCCTGTCATTTAAAAATATTTGTTGAGTGGATACTATATGCAGAATCTATACTAAACCCCCAGAGAATCAAATACAGTAAATAATAATAATAATAAACTGGGGAATATAAAGAACTCAGTAGACTGACAGATACCAATCTGGGATGTAGTCACAGAGCTGTGATGTGATTTGAGCCAAGTCACATAATCTCTCTTTCAGTTCCCTTTTCTGAGAAAAAGAATTGTCTGTCCCTGGGATGGTAAAGAAATTTCATCTCAAGTGTCACATCCAGTTGATTGGTAATGATGCCTTGAGTTGTGGAAAGAAATATGAGGCTCAGTTCAGGTTCCATAGAAACAGTGCTATGATCAATTTGTGATGTCTAAGAACAGTCATAAGTGAGAGTCTTGAAAAGAGCAGGTTGACTACTCGCCATCTCTAAACTATTCACGTGTAAAGACTATTCATTTTTAATAAAACATGATCTGACTCATCATGCATTATAACTTATATCATCTTATATTGATGGTAAAGTTATTAGTAGCTGCTTTCCTTGATTTTAACTTGCCATTAATTATTGGTTTTACAGGGTACAACATTTTCTGTAAATGACTCAGAACATCTTGAATATTATTTTTATAATATATTCAGTATTTAACTAAAGATATCAATTGCATTTAATTATCCAAGTGAACAAAAAAATTAGGACAACATTTATAAGAAGTGTTGAACAAAAAATCCTCTTTGATAAGAATGCTCATTGTCTGAATTCAAAATATCATTTTATGTCTCATCTTAAAACATCAAATTTCTCCATTTTTTTCCTGTGGTTTAATTACAGACCACAATTTGCTATCAATATAGACTATAACTATGTAATAGTTTGATGTCTTGTTTTTTAATGTGAGATATATATATATATTCCACAAATATGTATATTTAAAGCTTTAATTTGAATGCCAAGCAAATGATTTTTTCATTAATCAAGTTGCAAAACTATGAACAAAAGAGATGAAATGGTGTAGTTTTAAAAAGTTATTATTTTGTCACAATTTTAATTTTGAGACATTTATCAATGGTTAGCCAAATGTGATCCACCTAGAATTGTGAACTGATGTCTGATACACTGATCTCTTGAATAATGCAGTATTAACGTTATTCAAATTCCATTGGTTCAATAAGACATCAGTAATTTCTTATTTCCCCAAGTAAAACCACACTTGTTCTTTAAAAGAATTACCTTATTCTATTTCAACAAAACATTATTAATGTTATGTTATTTCTCTTTTTCTCTTAATAGGGCCTTTGAAAAATGTTATTAGTATATTTTCTATTTTTTCATGGGAGAAGATAACATGTACATTTTTGTACATATTGACAGGAGTTATTTTTTACACAAACAGAAGAAATTTATTAAGATTGCTATTAAATTCATTACAACATTTATTTTGAAATTAAAATTAAAATATTTCTTACTTATTTTACATGAAAATTCAGTAAGTGTATTTATCTGGCAAAATGGAGGGATTCTAGTATATCAAAGTTTCACTATTTTCAGTTTATACTGCCCCAATGGTCCACCCTTTTTTATTTCCTTGGCTCTTCCATCAATTATTTAAAATAAATCATTTACATGCCACTCATTGCAACACTGGTTAAAATAACTATAAGCAGGGATCTCACTTTTTTTTTTTTTTTTTTTTACTAAAAACAAAAGTCACAATTCAGAAATCATCTTCTCACAACCCTACTGGTAATCCTAAGAATCTAATCAGGCTAGTCAGATGTTTCTCCAAATTTGTGCAAATTACTTAATTAAAAATGAACAGTAGAGAATATTTAGAATTACCTGTAATGGCTATAACCCTAAATGACAACAGAAACTTTCTATTGTCAAAGTGTTTTCTTTTGAAAACAGCCTTTACTAAATTATCAGTTGCTCATGAAGCTTAAGATTCACTTGCAACACTTTAGTTCCCCAGGTTGTACTAATTTTACAGCAGCATAGGAGGCAAATACGGTGATTTCTCATTGTGGTCATTTATCTTGTGTTTTTATAGCATTAGTTCCTGTTTCCAAGATGCCCAACATTTTTGCCAACAGATGGCTGGAAAATGCCTCAGTCAACAAAGGAGCAACGTCTACAACAAAGGGACAATGGATTGAGCAATCAGGGAATCACCAAGCCAGACAGCAGCTAACACTTTTAAAATAACTGTAAATTATTTACAACAAAGCTCTACATTTGAAAAACTAAAAGATCTATTTCATATAATCAATTAATGCTGAATAATAAAATTTTAATTGTATTTAACATATTGTAGTTGATAAGTATCAACTACATCTCCATTGATGATTGAACCTTAACAATTCATTCAATACAAAATTGGAACAAGACACTCCCTGACTTCAAGAATTTCACAATGAATTGGGATAGGCAGATGGGTCAGGTAATTATCTCAGCTCTTGCTTGAGTAGCAAGAGGTATGTAAATCAGATTAGGAGCACCAGGATTCCTTTCAAGGGAGGTGATATTGAGCAGAGATGTGATGGTAGAGTACACATTAATTAGGAAAACAGGTAGCGGAAGTCATTCTGAGCAGAGGGAAGAACATGTGGGAAGCCATAGAGCATCATAAGGCATGACCCTATCCCAGCACTGCTAGAGGTTCAATATATCTAAAGATGATGCACGAGCCAGAACTAGGGGCTGGATAATAGAAAAGCTTCCATGCTAAACTTATTGCGAGCTTTATTTTGAAAGTAGCGGAACGTTATTGGACCACTTCAAAAGCAGAGTGTTATGTTCAGGCTTGAATTTTAGAAATATCTCTCTGGTAGCCATGTGTAGGTTGGTTTGAAAGGGAGGCATCAGACATGAGATGAATGAAAAGCTGCTGCAATAATCTGGGTGAGAAACAAATGAGGGCCTAAACTAAGATGGCGGCTGGAAACTACAGCTGGAGAGGGGAAAGCCTTCTATATCCATCCACTTCTCTCCACACCCACCATTTAGGCAGAAGCCTAAGCCTTGCTCATCCCTTACTTAGGCTACATTTTCAAAAGTCAGAAAAAACTTTTTCCTGAAGAAGGGGTTTCTGAGACAAGTAGGTAAAAGAAAGGTCAGTGTGTGGGAGTGTGTGTGTGTGTGTGTGTGTGTGTGTGTGTGTGTGTGTCCCTGAGTAAAATTACAAGCCAAAGAGGAAGGCAGCATTATGTATTCTCTGTAGGTGAGCAGGAAGCTTGCTACTCTACACAGTGCTAATGTAATGAGTCCATCCTGTGCCTATTCATTCAAAATAGGATTGAGACACCAACTTGACAAAGCTTTCTCTCTTTGCAGAACTCCTATTTGTTACCAATTGTAAGATAATCTGAAAATCAAGTCCAATTGCTTGGCCAGGCTGGGTTGGGTGCTATGTGCCCTTGTAACGCCAAAGTTTCCTGCTTTAGCCACGCCAAAGATTTGGTGTGATGGCAGCCCGCAGTGACAGAGAGACACGGATCGGACCAAGAGAAAAAAGCTGTGGGCTTTATTGAGCAGAGTGACAGTACGAAGCTTCCACAGTGTGGAAGGGGTCCCGAGCGGGTAGCCAGTGTTAGATTTTTTGATCACCTTTTAAACTCTTTAAGGTGGGAAATACGTGCCATGGGAAGATGTTACCAGAGCAAGAAACAAAGACAATTAACATGTCTTAGATCTTGAGGAAAACCGGCATTGTAACTTAAGTTTTATCTGCTTTATGACCTTGCAGCAGCATGGCAAAGGAGACAGGATCTCACAGGACTTTACAAATTGTGTTTACAAGGAATTGGAATTGGGACATGGATAAGGTCTGCTGATCACAGAAAAATGGGCTTTTAACATTTCTTTTAGTTTCAGGGGAGGAGGAAGGGAGAGAGGGAGCGAGGACACAGGGAAGCTTACAGCAAAAGTTTCACTGTTTATAGCTGTCTTGGGGGAAGAAAACACATGCACAAATTCTGATGTTAGGAATATTTTAAGCACATATCTTTAATATCATTCATCCAGGACCAAAGTAAGTCCTGATGCAGGAAAGGAGTGAGTTTCACAGCTATGGGAGCCCCTATTCAACCCAGGAAGCCCAGCTGGAGCCTCCTCTCAGTCCCCCATCTAGACTGGACACCCCAACTGCTGTTGGGAACTAGGCGGCGGTCGTTCTGGCTACTTTTTGCTGATTAGGGGCCAAGAAGAGGCCCTGCAGTTATGGTCTCCTCCAGAGGGGAAATTTTTAGGCTAGTGAGGGACCCGCGGGTCGATCCAGGGGTCCTCAACAGAAGCCATGAGTTGAGCTCATTTGAGGTTTCATTTGTAAAACCATTTGTAGCTTGATGGCCTCCATCCTGGAGGAAACAAATTTGACAAGGAGGTTAAAAATGCAAGGCCCGAACGCAAGTAATAGTAGGATGGCTGTTGCAGGGCCTAGAAAGGGGAGGAACCAAGGTATCCATTAGTTAAATGTATTCCAGGGCCCTGAGTGTTCAAGCTCCTCTTTTTTACTTTTTGTTTTTTTATTTCTTTGACCTTTTTAGTAACGATTCCGGACTGGTTAACAAAATAGCAACATTCTTCTCTTAAGAAGAGGCAGGTTTCTCCTCTTTCAGCTGTTAATAAGTCTAGGGCTCTCCGGTTTTGAAGGACTGCTGCAGCTAGAGAAGTAAGCTGGCTTTGTAGGGTCATTAGGGAGTCGGCAACTCGTTTTATGTCATCACTTAATTTTCGTGATAATTTATAACAGAATTGGGTGGAGGAGGTTATGCCTCTAATTCCAGTCCCAAACCCACCCAGTATTTCAGCTCCTACAATAAAAGGGACATTAAGAGTTTGCGTGTGGCGAGATTGGGGTATAAGGAGACTTTGTAACTCTTGTTCAGTATATATGGACATAGGAGGTGCTAGAAAGGAGAGAAAGCATAGTTCTTTTGGAGTGTCGTTTAGACATTGATAGGCTGAGTTATCACAGATGAAAAAAAATGCCTGAAGTTAGACAGGTGAAACCTGAGGTTATTGATATCCAGGACTGACATTGGGAGGTGTTTTTATTGAGAGCCATGCTGAAGTTTATGCATGTGAGATTTGAGGCTGTGTGGCTGGCAAATTGGTGACTATGGGACTGATTAATTTGGTGGTGTTTAGGACTGGGATGGATAAGTTCTACTGTCCGGGGATAGGGACTAGGACATGTGGTTGAAAACGCAAGGGGAGACACATCCAACAGTTGGTTGGATTACTAGGAGAGGCTTTTTGTATTCTTTTAAGAGTGGTGTTAAACAGGCTCTAGAGATGAGAATGAGAGTTAAGGGTTTCTTGTAGCCTGGAAAGATCCAATTTTTTGTATGGACTGGGAGTACTGGAGAGCTGGACTAAGTTTTTAATTACTTGTTGGATATGCTGTTCTTTAGCCTCATCTTGGACACCTCCTCTGTCAGACATACCTATATGGGTATAATATGTACAACAAGCGTTGGCCCCCCATTTCTCAGGGCAGTCACCTCAGATTTTTTTTTTTGGGTGATATGTATGGCCATTGTTAGAACAGAGAGAAGCAGTTTTATAACATTCTTTTTTTAATGTAAGTATATGCAGCAAAAGATGTGGGTGCTCGGAAGGGGCTACCTAATCTTCAAGAGTTTTTGAGAGAATGCTAGTTGACTCTTTCAGGGGCGTCACACTGGCACGGGGCAGGGTCGGGGGTGGGTGTTGTAGTTGGAGAAATGGACATAAGTACGAAGAGGGTGGCCGGAAACCTAAGAGGAGTCATGACATGTTGTAGGTGGAACGGTCATAGGAAAGAGGAAGGAAAAAGGAGTAAATTGCTGTTAGAAGGAAGGATGATAGAAGAAAGGTTGATGTGATTAGGATTTTTGTCCTGGCCAGAGCTATAGTATATAATCCTACTGCAAAGAGTATAGTTAGTATACTGCTTAATAATGTAATGAAACAGTAGAAGGATTCTATTAGAGAGAGCAAGGAGAGATGTCAAAGGTCATGTAGGTTTTTTACTTATCCTCTTTTAGGTAGGAGGAAGTTCCTCTCTAGGATTAACTGCGGGAGTTTTTCTGGTCGGAGGTTTTTTTTTCCGAAGTAGGAAACGCAGGCCCTCTAGTGGCTGACAGGTGTATTGAGGCTGGTCTGGCTGACCTTGTGACTCCTGAGTTGATGATCTGTAAGTTCCTCAGGAGGTGTCCAAGGTTTGACTCAGGTTTAGTGAATCCAGGATTACACGCTTACCACTTTAACTGCAATGGGGGTAGAGAGGATTACCGAGTATGGTTCCTCTCATAAGGGATCTATAGATGGAGAGGTAGAGGGGAGAGACTTGACCAATACTAGATCTGGTTGAAACAACTCTAATCCTTTTTTCCTGTCACACCTTTCAGGTAAAGTTTTAAGATTTTGTTGATATTTTGCCAGAGAAGTTATATCTTTGACTAAATTGGCCGTTTCCTGATCGAGCAGGAGGTCATTTGTGAGAGACATTTCAAATGTCTCTTAAGTGTTTCATTAGCCTTTTTGACTTTTTTTGAGGATTGTGACCTCCAGGCACAGTGAAGGTGATATTGTATTCCTAGTGCCTCGGAAATTTCTTGAGTTATTGTAGCTTTAAAAGCTGGTCCATTGTCGCTCTGTAAGCTTTGGGGAAGTCCTAATCTAGGAATTATTTTATGAACTAAGACTTTATCCACCTCTTGGGCCTTTCTTGTTTTACAAGGTTAGGCTTTCACCCAATTTGTAAAGGTATTAACACAGACCAATAAGTAGTGAAATCCTCTTGACTTTGGCATATGGGTAAAATCTAACTGCCAGTCCTCTCTAGAATAATGTTCTGTTCTTTGTCCTTTTGGAGGGGCTTTACGGTGGGCTAAGGGGTTATTTTTTGGGCACACTTTACAGGCTTTGACTACTTGCTGGATGGTTTTGAGGAGGTGTGGCCCTGTAAATTGGGATGTGGCCATCTTATGGGTACTTTTAATACCTATATGAAAAGTTTGGTGGAGGGTTTTAAGTATTTTCCACTGGCTGGCTTCAGGTATGAGCACCCTTTTTTCCTCTGTTGTTAGCCACCCTGAGGGGAGAAAACTACGTCCTCGTTAAAGTCCCCATTTTGTTTCAGCTGGGGAATACTGTGGCTTAACTTCTTGAAGGGGGCTGCTCCATACCAGGAGTCCTTTTATGGACATTTCTGGAGGAAAGTCCTGCCTGGCAGCAAGTTTGGCCTCAGCGTCTGCTTGGCGGTTTTTTGTTTTTTTTTTTGCTTCCTCTCCTTCACCTTTTTGATGGCCTTGGCAGTGTAAGACTGCCACCTTTTTAGGTTTTTGCACTGTGTGCAATAACTCCATGATTTCTCTGTGGTACTTAATGGGTGTTCCTCCAGAGGTTAGGAATACTCTTTCTTTTCGTATTGCCGCATGTGCATGTAAGACTAGATAAGCATACTTGCTATCTGTGTACACATTTTTTTTTTTTTTCTCCCAGCTCTAAGGCTCAGGTAAGTGCCACTAGTTCTGCTAACTGAGCACTGGTCCCTGGGGGAAGAGGCTTACTTTCAAGTACTAATGCATCACTATCTATGGCATAGCCTGCCTTTCGTACCCCATTTTCTACAAATGAACTTCCCTCGGAGTAGAGGTTAAGGTCAGGGTTAGCTAAGGGGACTTCTAAGGGATCTTCTCGGGCGGCATAAGTCTGAGCTATAATTTGTTGGCAGTCATGTTCAATTGGTTCCTCATCCTCTGGGAGAAAAGTGGCAGGGCTGAGGACCGCACACGTGCGCATTTGAAATACTGGTCCCTCAAGGAGTAGCGCCTGGTATTTGAGTAGGCGGTTATCTGAGAGCCACAAAGTTCCTTTAGCATTTAATATGCCGCTTATATCAAAAGTAGTCTAGACAGTGAAATCCTTTCCTTGTACTATTTTAATAGCCTCTGACTCTAACACGGCCACCGCCGCAACTACCCGTAAACAGTGAGACCAGCCCTTGGCTACTACATCAGTTTTTTTGCTTAGGTATGCCACTGGTTGTGGGGCTGTCCTATGGGTCTGAGTAAGAACTCCAAGAGCTATTCCTGCTGTCTCGGTGACATATAAAGAGAAATTTTGTCCTGTGGGGAGGCTCAGAGCTGGAGCTTGTACTAGGGCCTGCTTTAAAGTTTTGAAGGCTGTTTCTGCCTCTGGTTCCTATTCCACTAGATGAGTGTTTGTCTTTTGAGTCTCTTTTATCAGGATATAGAATGGCCTGGCCACTTCACTGTATCTAGGAATCCACAGTCAGCAAAAGCCAAGGAACCCCCGCAACTGTCTCAATGTCTTAGGGCGAGGATAGGCCAGTATAGGCTGAATATGCTCTTTGCTAAGGGCCCTAGCTTCTTTGGCTAGGACTAGGCCTAGATATTTAACCTGTAGACAGAGCTGGGCTTTTGTCCTAGACACTTTGTACCCCAGGTTAGCTAGAAAGTTCAAGAGGACTAGAGTAGCCTGCTGACATGAGGCCTTTGAACTGGTAGCCAGAAGTATATCGTCCACGTGTCGGAGGACTAGAGTGCCTGGACTTGAGAACTGGCCCAGGTCTTGAGCCAATGCCTGATTAAACAGATGAGGGCTATCTCTAAACCCTTGGGGCAAGACCATCCACGTAAGCTGGGACGTGGGGTCTGTAGGATACTCAAAGGCAAAAAGGAACTGGGAGTCAGAGTGCAGGGGAATGCAGAAGAAGGCATCTTTGAGGTCTAGAACAGTAAACCATTCTGCTTCCTCTGGTGTCTGACAGAGCAGAGTATAGGGGTCGGGTACAGCAGGATATAAAGGAATTACTGCCTCATTGATGATTCTGAGGTCTTGCACTAGTCTCCACTGACCATTGGGTTTTTGTATTCGTAGGATTAGGGTGTTGCAAGGACTGCTACATTTTTTTACTAAACCTTGAGCTTTAAAATTTTTAACAGTATCCTGTAATCCTTTGAGAGCTTTAGGCCTTAAGGGATATTGCCTTTGATAAGGAAAAGTAGTGGGGTCTTTTAGCTTGATTTGGACTGGATGGGCATTCTTTGCCCTGTTCTTCTAAGGCCCAGACCTCAAAGTTGATTTCTTCTTCAAGTAGGGGACAACAACTGAGTAATTTTTTCCCCATATTCATGTAGATAATGGCCCCAGCTTTGGCTAATATGTCCCTCCATAATAAGGGTGCGGGACTTTTGGGCATAACAAGAAAGGCATGTGAAAAGAACAAAGTCTCCCAATTGCAGCTGAGGAGGCGAGAGAAATACCTGGTTACAGGCTGTCCTAAGTTTCCTCAGATAGTAACGGACTTTGAGGACAGTCATCTGGGGCAGGAGATTAAAGCTGAGAAGTCCGCACCAGTGTCCAGGAGGAAGTCCACTTCCTGGCCTTCAACAGTCAAACTTACCCGGGGCTCTGTGAAGGTGACGGCATGAGCTGGTGCTTTCCCCAGACACCCTCAGTCCTGTTGCTGAATCATCCGGTTGGGTGCTTCTGGTCCAGAGGGCCTTTGTCCTCTGGGGCAGTGTGCCTTCCAGTGATTGCCTTGGCATATTGGACATGGGGGAGGGGGTGGTTTGTTTTTTGTTGGACAATTTTTTTTAAAGTATCCTTGCAAACCGCACTGATAACAAGCCCTACTAGGCAATTGGCCTTCTCCTCTCTTGGTTCCCTCTGAGCCACCAACGTCTGCCTGCCTGAGGGCCATGACTAAGGCTGCAGCCTTTCTCTTATCTTGCTTTTCCCTTTCGGCCTGTTCCTCTTGGTCCCTGTTATAGAACACTGAGGTTGCTAGGTTTAATAATGTCTCCAAATTTTGTTCTGGGCCTAAAGCAGACTTTTGGAGTTTTCTCCTAATGTCAGCCATTGATTGGGTGATAAATTTATCCTTTAAAATAAGTTGGCCTTCTACGGAATCTGGAGTTAGGGAGGTGTGCTTTCTTAGGGCCTCCCTTAGCCTTTCTAGAAAAGCGGAGGGGTTTTCCTCTTTTCCCCGTGTAATTGTGGATAGCATTGAGTAGTTCATAGGCTTTTTCTTAGTCTTCCTCAACCCTTCTAAAATGCAAGTTACCAAATGCCTGTGGCTCCAATCTCCATGATCTGAGTCAGTATCCTAATTAGGGTCTACACTGGGGACTGCCTGTTGCCCTGTGGGGAATTTTTCCCTCTCCTCCAGGTTCATTCGATCATTTACCTGGCTAAGGTATCATAGATCCTTAAATTGCTGGGCTCCTACTAAAGCTGCTTCTTTTTCAGTAGGACTTAAGGTCTGATCGAGAAGCAACATGATATCTCTCCATGTTAGATCAAAGGACTGCCCCAGTGCTTGCAGGACATCTATATGGTTATCAGGATTATCGGAGAATTTTCCTAAATCTGCCTTTATTTGTTTTAAATCTGAGAGTGGGAAGGGGGCATGCACGTGAATAGGCCCAAATTCTCCTCCTACTGCTTGTAATGGACATAGTTTGGGTGCCTGGCTCAGGAGTTTACGTTCTCTTTCCAGTATGCCTTTAACACTTCAGTGGGGCTGGATGGAGGAGAGTCAGTGGGAGAGGAGAGTGGGGCTGAGGGAGGAGGCCCTGAGTACAGAGGCAACTGTGGGCCTCTGTCATTTGGGCAAAGCTTACAGGCTTGGCCCAGGGCAGTATTGTCACGAAGGCAAAGAAAGCCTGTACATAAGGGACTTCACTACATTTACCTTCCTGTTTACAGAAAAGATCTAGTTGTAGAAGGGTGTTATAATTAATACTTCCCTCGGAGGTCCAAGTTTCTCCATTTTGTAAGGAATACTGTGGCCAGGCAGTGGTACAGAAGAAAATCAGCCGCTTCTTTTTTAAGGTTTCAGGGTCAAATTTGTCCCAGATATTCAGGATACATCTTAAGGGAGTGTCCGGTTTTGAAGGTGTGATGCCCATCTGGAATTTTAAACACAGGGATGCCTGCACCCCTGGTTAGTCCTGGGACTTGTCTTCCCTTAGGGCGTCCCCCAGGGGTCAGGTCCAATTGTGCTCAAAGCTCATGGCCACTTTTCCTGAGCCCTCCATCTACCGTATTTAACCATGCTTACCGGCGGGATTGCCCCTGCTGTGTGCCCATTGACCACTAAATGGAGCACAAGGACTGTTGGATTTATTGTGGTCCTGCCAACGTGTCCCACCTGTTCCAGGGTGGCAAGGCCTGGGTCGGGAGCACCACTGATGCTTGCATGCTAAGGCCCAATTTACATGGGCCTGGCCATAAAACTATCCTTCAAGGAGGAATCTCTGAATTAGCGACAAGAGGCTTAGTAAGCTTTAAGGGGGTGGTGGATGACCTGTAGGCCAGGGCCGAGAGAACAGCTGCTGTACTCTAGCCTTCTGTCCCCACTTGCTATCATAGGAGTAAGCCCCTCTTTTAAGGCAGTACCAGTATCCTGTGTCCTAACTGACTGTATTTTCTTCCTTCCAATACCAACTATTGAATGGTTGAAATAGCAATTCAACGGCTCTAAGAGCTGTACCCATGCACCACAGATTGTACTTGAGAGGCCCCAAGGAAGAGGAAAGTCTCTCTGGGGAGCAATGGAGGAAATGCCTTAAAGCTTCTACTATCCACATGAAAATTACAGACCTGTCTTTAAATTGTCCTGATATGGAGGACCATACACTATGGTGGGGAACTGGCCCTTCAAAATAGCCATCAAACGGGGACACCTGCCTAAACCCCGGAGGGCACCATGAACAGGGATCTTCTGGGCACCACCCCGAGAATTTAAGACTTCTAAATAGGGAATCTTGACCTGCCTAGTGGGAATAACCTTGCTTGCGAGATGAGGAAAGAAGTCTAGCCGGCAGACATTAGGACCCAGGAGGCAGGGGTCAGACGATGTAGCAGTCTCACGCTCAGTAACCCTTGCAGGGGGAGCCTCTGGCAGGGCCTTGATCTCAACCAGGAAATCTGGGAAGGGAGACTAGAACGTCCGCTGATAACTCCCGGGTGTACTTCGGGACTGCCACGGAAAGTGAAAGAGTATGAACTGGATCCAGACTAACCAACATTCCCAGCCCCGGAGGGTCAGGGGTTGTTAAGAGAGCCCTTTTCCAGACAGCCTGACACCCGTGTCTTTAGTCCAGCGGCCGCGCTAATCGCGTTTAAGTGGCCGACAGATGCCCGGTTTAGCCTCCGAATTCTAAGAAAGGACAGGACACAATAGCAAAGGAAAGAGGTCCGATCGTACTCACCACGTGACGATCTAGACGCCTTTCCTAGAGATCTTCCTGGCTGGCTCGCCAAAACTGTAACGCCAAAGTTTCTTGCCTTAGCCATGCCAAAGATTTGGTGTGGCGGCAGCCTGCGGTGACAGAGAGACACAGATCGGACCAAGAGAAAAAAGCTGTGGGCTTTATTGAGCAGAGTGATAGTACGAAGCTTCCACAGCGTGGAAGGGGTCCCGAGCGGGTAGCCAGTGTTAGATTTTTTGATCACCTTTTAAACTCTTTAAGGTGGGAAATACGTGCCATGGGAAGATGTTACCAGAGCAAGAAACAACGACAATTAACATGTCTTAGATCTTGAGGAAAACCGGCATTGTAACTTAAGTTTTATCTGCTTTATGACCTTGCAGCAGCATGGCAAAGGAGACAGGATCTCACAGGACTTTACAAATTGTGTTTACAAGGAATTGGAATTGGGACATAGATAAGGTCTGCTGATCACAGAAAAATGGGCTTTTAACATTCCTTTTAGTTTCAGGGGAGAGGCAAGGGAGAGAGGGAGTGAGGACACAAGGCAGCTTACAGCAAAAGTTTCACTGTTTACAGCTTTCTTGGGGGAAGAAAACACATGCACAAATTTTGATGTTAGGAATATTTTAAGCACATATCTTTAATATTATTCATCCAGGACCAAAGTAAGTCCTGATGCAGGAAAGGAGTGAGTTTCACAGCTTTCTGAGCCCCTACTCAACCCAGGAAGCCCAGCTGGAACCTCCTCTCACTGTTAGGCTAGATTTTAATTACATCTAAGTGACAGTAACTTTCCTTATTCCTATTTGACCTGGTATTTTCTGGTTTCAATTTCTCTCGTTGAAAGGAACAACATTCCTAAGGCAAAATTCACAAGGCAAATATCTAATAATTTGTTTGGGTGCTGTTGAAAGAAATTAACGAAATGATCCATCCCTGCCTCAGCACTCCCACATGTGTGCACGTACACACATCCCCACACATTGGCTTTCTTCCAATTCTTTAAATCTCAGGTTCAGAAAGAGATGCAAATGGCTGGTACATTAATCCTGGCTTATAAGCACCTACACACCAGGAAATGAATGTTCACAATAAAAGGCACAGTAAGGTGAGCATCAGTTCAGAACAGCAGAAGTGGAAATGTATACTCATTTGTAAATATTAGAAAGGATTTCATGGCTACATTGGCACTTGAGATCATTTCGAAGAGTATCAATAATTACAGACTGGTGGAGAATATTCCAGACACAGGGGAAAACATGCAAAGATGATGAGGAAAGACAGACTGATATGTTCGGAAAAGTGTAGGGAAGAGGGAGATGAAAAGAAATTTATAAATGGGTACAAATATGTGATATGATAGAAGAAATAAGACATAGAGTTAAAAAGATTAGTAGGGTCATTCTAGTTCACAGTCATCTATTGTATATTTCATAATAAGTAGAAGATAATTCAAATAGTTCTAGCATAAAGAAAGGACAAATGTTTAAGGTGATGGACATCCCAAGCACACTGCTTGGATCTTTACAAATTATATGAATGTATTAAATTCTCACAAAACTATGTACATCTATTATGCATCAAAAAAATAAATTTAAAAGAAGAAAACTGTAGGGAACCCACTCTGGCTGAGGCATACAGCATGGGGAGGGACGGAGTTGAACTGTCAGAGCCATTAGGTCAAACTAGAAATTGTCAGTGAGGTATTAGTGTTTAATCCTGGCAACCACAGGAAATGATTGCCTAGTATTTAAGCAAACTGGCGATGTGAACCATGCTTCAGAGTTTAGTTTTTATTCTAAAAATAGAAAAAAAAAAAACCTGTCTAAACCTTCTGGCCACTATTTTATTTCCCCAGTGAAAATGGCAGGAGTCATCTCAGGGTTTACATGGAAAAATCACTTTTAAAAATACATTTGCATATATTTTCCCATTTAGTCGTCATGGAAACTCTGAAGCAGGTACTGTCCTGGCTCTCCTGTTTACTAGATGTATGACCTTCGGCAAGATACCTAAGTCAGCATTCATCTCTAGCATAGTAATAACAGTAGTACTTACTCCCTGTGTTTAATGTATAAAAGACACAATGGATGTAAAAGCACTTGGCACCATACCTACTGCATAATAAGCTTTCAATAAATATTAGATTTATAATTATCATCATTATTATTACTTTATAACAAGGAAAATGAGACAGAAAAGTTGAGTGATTTGCCCAAAGTTGCTGGGCTAGGAAGTGGAAGAGTTAAACTTGACTGCAAGCTACTGGCATGATGTTTCAAAACTGCAAATCATATCATGCTCCCTGTGAAAGAGTAAGTAAATTATAGGTCCAATAATGGAGAACTGACTAGGTAAATTGTGCACCTCTATCATGAGGAATTCTACAAACCAATTATGGTGATGTTCAAGAATTATGTTTTCCAACATAGAAAGAGTCAAATATATTATTACATTTTTTAAAAGTTAACAATGTACACTAAGACATTTTTATTAAAGATGAATAATAGAAATATCCTTTCAGGGTAGAAAATATCCTAAAAGGATGTATGCACCGAGGCTCTCGGTGACTGAAAAAGAGTGAGAATGGATTTTTCTTATTCCTATGCTCACTCATCTGTGAGCATAGTAATATGTGCCATGTTTGACATATCCATGTTGAACACAATTTGTCTTAAAATACATCTTTTAAACTTCCACCTGTCTCCCCTCAACCCTAAAACACCCTTCCTCTCCATAGCACACCTGTCTTGGTGTCAAACACACAAAGCCTTCTTTTCTAAGATGATATATCCTACCTAAGATCCTGTGAGGAATAGTCCTTGGCAGAACACATGACTCGCCCATTATTTAATCGTGTTACTGTCTGTTGTTTGTTGCAAAGGGCTAATCTTTTTTTTTTTTTTTTTTTGTTCTTCTTTTTCTTTTTTTTTGTTCTTTTATTATTATTATTATTATTATTATTATTATACTTTAGGTTTTATGGTACATGTGCGCAATGTGCAGGTAAGTTACATATGTATACATGTGCCATGCTGGTGCGCTGCACCCACCAACTCGTCATCTAGCATTAGGTATATCTCCCAATGCTATCCCTCCCCCCTCCCCCCACCCCACAACAGTCCCCGAAGTGTGATGTTCCCCTTCCTGTGTCCATGTGTTCTCATTGTTCAATTCCCACCTATGAGTGAGAATATGTGATGTTTGGTTTTTTGTTCTTGCGATAGTTTACTGAGAATGATGATTTCCAATTTCATCCTTGTCCCTACAAAGGACATGAACTCATCATTTTTTATGGCTGCATAGTATTCCATGGTGTATATGTGCCACATTTTCTTAATCCAGTCTATCATTGTTGGACTAATCTTAATCATAGAAAAGTTTAATGTTCTATAGATCTTTACTGTGGCCTATGTAGAATGGTAAGAAAAAAATTTAATTTCCCACTTTCCCTTGTTCTCTGTCATAACCGTGGATCTAAATTTCATCCCAAATCTCAAAGACCTTGAGTTTAGTCTAATATCTTTTTTTGAAATGTATGTATGTAAAATATACATAACTTAAAATTTACTATCTTAACCATTTTAACTGTAATTTTCAGTGACATTCACATTGTACAACCATCATCACCATTCATGCACAGAACTCTTTTCATCTTGCAAAACTGAAACTCTGTACCCATTAAACAATAACTCCTACCCCCTCCTCCAAGCCCTGGCCACCACCATTCTACTTTCTGTCTCTAGAGATTTGATTACTCTAGATACTTCATATATGTGGAATCATTGCTGCGTTTGTCCTTTTGTGAATGGCTTATTTCACTTAGCATGATGGCCTCAAAGTTCAACCACGTTGTATGCAGCTGGAAGCCATTGTCCTCAGTGAACTAACTCAGAAACAGAAAAACAAATACCATGTGTTCTCACTTATAAGTAGGAGCTAAATATTCGGTACACATCGACATAAAGATAGGAAAAATAGGCACTGGGGAGTACAGAAAGAGGGAGGGAGAAAGGGGCAAGAGTTGAAAGCCTATCTATTTGGTATTGTGCTCCCTACCTGAGTGACAGACCCATTTGTACTCCAAACCTTGGCATCACGCAATATACCTTTGTAAGAAACCTTCTTATGGACCCCCTGATTCTAAAATAAAAGTTGAAAAAAATTGATTACATTAAATTAAATTTAAATTAAAAGGACATACCATTTGACCAACATCAACAAAAAAATTTCATCCATGATGTAGCAAGTGTCAGAATTTCCTTCCTTTTTAAACTGAACGATAGTCCGTTGCATGAATTTGCCACATTCTGTTTATCCTTTCATTCATTAATGATGACTTCAGTTGCTTTCATGTTTTGGCTATTGTTAATAATGCCACTATGAACATGGGTATACCAAAATCTCTTCAAGTTCCTATTTTCTATCCTTTTGGGTACAATCCAGAAATGGAATTGCTGGATAACACTATTTGTTGAAAGACTGTCTTTCCCCCCACTGAATGGTTTTAACAACCTTGTTGAAAAATCATTTACTATATATGTGAGGGTTTATTTTTGGGCCCTCTATTTTATTCCATTGGTTTATATGTCTGTCTTTATGGCAGTACCAAACTAATTTGATTACTGTAGCTTTGTAGTAAGTTTTGAAATCAGAAAGTGTGAGACCTCCAATTTTGTTCTTCTTTTTCAAGATGATTTTGGCTACTTGGGGTCCTTTGAGATTCCATTATGACCTTTAGGATGGATTTTTCTATTTCTTCAAAATTATCAATGGGATTTTAATAGAGACTGCATTGAATCTGTAGTTCACCTTGAATCTATAGTTCATCACTATCTTAATAATAAATCTTCCAATTTGTGAATACTGGATGTCTTTCCTTTTATGGTCTTCTTTAACTTCTCTAATGATTTTTCTTTATTTTTCCAGCTCAGTGGCTTATAATGCCCTTTCCTAGACTTTGCCTTTTTCCTCTGTAGTGGTTTGAGGCCCTGTTGACTTAATCTGACTGTGTTTGATATGCAAAAATAGGCAATTCGAACTCTTTGATATGTAATGTAAGGAGTGATGATACATTATGGCAGAGGTCCTGGGTGTTCTGAATAGTTGGTGACATCATTAATTTAGCTGTCTAAATTGGTGAAATAATCATTATATAAAGATGAATGAAAAAATATACTACATAAGACTCCTAAAAAAGCAAATATCAGAGTTCTCCCACCCTATGTCTTTTGCCAATGGCTATAACTGTCCACTGTGGAATGTGAGTGGCCATGGAGTTGGCAGAGGGGAGCATTGGAAGAACATGAGATAAGATATCATGGACACAGGCAGGGTAATGTAAAAATTTTTATAAGTTTCCTTACTTGAGCTTAAGTTTGGGTATAACCTGTTTCAATGTTTGCTAACCTTCAAAAAGTTTTCGATAAAATCCCCTGAGATTCTTACGTGCCCTAATGTTCTCTCTCCTATGTCTCCTAAGAAGTCATGAGTACAGAAGTGAGCATCCAGGAACGTATTTGACAAGGGATTTGAAACTGAGGGCCAGGACGCAATAGCCCATGAATGCATGAGAACACCTGGTGCTCCGTGAGATATTCTAGTGATAACAACAACAAAAAAGCTCTATTCTCATGAGAACAATCTGAATTGATCCAATTCTTGATCTCTGACATTGTAATTTGAAATTACAGAAGTATTCAGGCCCTCAGGAGCGGTAACTAAAATGGAGAAGCTGCACTGAAAGGTGCCGTGGGCAAGTCAAAATTAAAAGTAAGTTGAGTTACACAGTAGTAGAAATTGCTACTGTACTAGCATAGTATCTCATAGCAGTAGTCAGTACTAGTCAGGATGAAGAGCAGGAATCAGAGCTGTTAGGTAGAAGACACTATCGCTAAAGGAGCTACTCAAAAGCTAATCCAGTCATGCCACCCACCAACTTAAAGTTAAACCTCCTTTGGGATCCATTATGATCTGCCCCCATCTTTTACCTCCGTCTCACAACTCCCACCACTCACTCCTGTTGTCTTTCAGCCACAGTGATCCCCCATACTGAACTATAGTGCTCCTCTGCAATCTGCTTTTGCTTTACAGATTTCAGTTTCCCGTGATCAACCGCAATCTGAAAATATTAAGTGGAAAATTCCAGAAATAAACAATTCCTAAGTTTTAAATTGCACATCGTCCTGAGTAGCATAATGAAATCTCATGCCATCCCACTGCATCCCACCTGGGATGGGAATCATCCCTGCGTCGGTGTCTCCATGGTGCCTCAGGTCCCCACCTATTTATTACTCAGCAGCCAACTCGGTGATCAGATCAACCGTTGCAGTATTGCAGTGCACATGCTCATGTAAACCTCATTTGACTTAATAATGACCCCAAAGCACAAGAGGAGCGATGCTGGCATATTGTTATAATTGTTCTATTTTATTACTATTGTTTTTAATCTCTCACTGTGCCTAATTTATAAATTAAACTTCATCATAAGTATGTATGTATAGGAAAAAAGCATAGTGTATATAGAGTTTGATATTATCCATGGTTTCAGGCATCCACTGGGGGTCTTGGAATGTATCCTTGTGGGTAAGGGGGGGACTATGTACTTGTGGTTTCTGAAACAGATCACGTGCTCTCTCAGCTCTTGGCCAGAGGACATGCTGTGTCCTGTCTACCCAACACCCATCTCTGTCTGCCTGCCTCATCTAGTTGATCACTCCTACTTATCTCTCAGGGTTTAAGACTACGTCTAGACTAGGAACCTTTCCTTTGGGCTTCATTTGTGCTTTGTCAGTTTCTTTATTTGCGACTCCTGCAGTGAACTGCAAGCTCCTTGAGGAGCAGTTGTCCTTTATGCCCAGGCTTAGCCAGGCAGCTGGCACATAGTAGTGAGGTGGGAAAATGCGGTCTGGAGGCAGGGAACATATGGCTGATTCACACTTCAGCTATGACAGAAAATATCTTCTCCATAGGGCATACACCAAGTAACTACTGAAAACCTCTAGAGGGCATTTAAACCCCCCAAAATTTTGTTAACAGGGCCCTTGAGCCCCTATGCTCGGGCCTGCTCCCACACTGTGGAGTGCACTTTCATTTTCAATAAATTTCTTCATTCCTTCCTTGCCTTGTTTGTGCGTTTTATCCAATTCTTTGTTCAAGACGCCAGGAACCTGGATACCCTCCACCGGTAACAGTAGGAGCTCAGTATCTGTTTTACTAAAAGTCATACTCTCAGGTTAAATTTTATAAGAAAATCCAATATATGCAGCATACAAAAAAATGGAAATATAGTGGCAAAATTGTGAAATGAAGTACAATTCAAGAAGAAATAATGAAACAAATCAGAGAATCACTTGGACGAAATCATGCAATTCATAAGAAGGCAATGTCTCCACTGGGTGATACTTCCTCCAGGAGCTCTCCTCTCTCCATCCAACCTGGTTTAGGTTTCTGCCTAACCCCCTCACCTTTCTTGCAACCCTCTCAACTGACATCATTTGTCCTGGTGGGGTTCCGCACAACTCTGTAGTTCTTCTAGAGGAGTGACCATGTCTTTTTACCTTTTTATCTCCAGCATTTGATAAATGGTGAATGGATGAATGAGACAGAGGCATGAATCTTTTGCAGAAAATAACATGACATCAAAATATATGGCGAAAAAACTATAACAAGTGAAAGTAGAAATGACAGTTATACAATCATGAGATATTTTAACACACTATCCATCTTTGAAAAATCAATTGAATAAAAAATAAGTAAGGGCATAGAAGAATTGAACTATATAACAAAGTTACATTAATAAATACTGAACTTTGTAACCCAGATATAGAAAATGCTTCCATAAATCAGATGTTTACAAAAATAGACCATGACCAGCCCACAAAGAAAACTTCAATTTACTGCACAAAGCCCAAATTATGTAGAACAAGTTCCTGAAGGAAATACAAAAACAAAAAAGAAAGAAAAAGGAAAGAGAGATATAGCAGAAGCCACTTAGCAATTTAGAAAGCTTTACCAATGGTCCTATAAAGGTTGACATTATTTGAAGCAATAATACCCTTTCCAGAGATCCAGCTCAAGGAAATGATCTCAATTCCATACTCAGATTTCTATGTACAAATATTATTTTATAACATTTTTATAATAGAAAAGAATAAGAATTCCTTAAGTGTCTAACATTAGAAAAATAGTAAATTATAGTGTGTATATCTAATGCAATATTATGAAGCCATCAAAATTATGTTTATAAAGATTTTAGCAGCATGAAAATATTTCTGTTTCAGTCAGGTTGCTATATAACAAATCACTCCAAAACCTAATGCCTTGAAACTATAACAGTTTATTATTTCTCCCAGTCCTATGGGTTGACTGTGTGACTCTCCTGCTTTGCATGATTTTGGCTACAATTTTGGGATGTCTGGAAGGTCCAAAATGGCCACCCTCATGTGCCTGGACCTGGGTTATCTTCCATGAGCCTCTCCATGTGGCTCCTTACACTCCCTGGAAGAATGGGGACTAGAACGCAAGAAGAGCTGTTCTAAGCAGCAAAGGCAGAAGCCATTGATCTCTTAAGGCCTAGTCTCAGAAATTACACAGCATCACTTCGGCTGCTGTGTTTTATTCGTCAAATTAAATCCCAAGGCCAACCTTGTTTCAAGGGAAGGGAAAAGAGATTGTTTCTCAATGGAAGTGTTAAAGCAAACTAAATATGGCCTGAGAAGGACTTGGTACTTCTACATTTGAGTCCTTGTGGATGAACTGCAACCTAACTTAATAGGTAGACAAGATTGAAAACCTAATTTAGGAGTATGCCCTGTAACAATCCCTTAGTCATCGCCAATCCCAGCAGCCATACTTCAACCAGTCATACACTGCTGAGTGTTCAAACTCTGTTCAAATAAGGCAGACGCCAAGCTGTAACCAATCCAGCTGTTTCTGTACCTCACTTCTGATTTGTGTACATCACTTTACCTTCTTTGTCTATAAATTTGTTCTGACCATAAGACACCCCTGGAGTCTTTCTGAATCTGCTATGATTCTGGGGACTGCCCGATTTTGCAAATCATTCACTGCTCAATTAAACTCCTTTAAATTTAATTTGGCTGAAGACTTTCTTTTAATAGAAGGATTGGCAAAGGATCTTTAATCCGTCATAATAATATAACATTAAGGGAAAAAATCCTATTTTTTCACTTAATTTTAAATATATATGTATGTAAATATAAACTCAATTCTAATTTGTAACATTATATGTATTTTTATATTTCCTATGAATAAAAATGTATATTATACATAGATTTATATTTTCCATATGAACTTTAAAAGACCAGACGGCAAAATGCTAACAAGGATTATCTCCAGATAGTGAAAGAGGCCTAATTATAATTTTATTCTTTAAAGGTTTCTGTTTGTTCCAAAGTTATGGAAATGTATTACTTTTAAATTGGAGCAGAAATGTTATTTTAAATATATTTTATTCCCATATAGAAACATTTAAAGCAATTTCCTACAAAAGGCTAGAAAGCGCTAAAGGAAATTGAATCAGAAGTGGATGAAAACCAACATCAGATTGAAAAGCAAACAAAATACAAAAAAGATAGTTCCAGATAGCACCTGTATAATTCCCTTCTTGACTGTACAGAATATTAAGCATTTGAATCATCAAACATTTCATAGCAGATTTATGATGGCATTGAACAAATGTATAAATGATTTTCCCCTTTCATTATACTTACAGTACATATTGAATATTTTTCTGCCTCCAAAAAGAAAAAAAAGAAACAAACGTTCCTGTTTTCTATGTATGGATCTAAGCTAAGATAAAGGGATGCAACAGAAACCTTGAGGCAGAGAATAATAAAAATTGACATTCTTTTCATGTATTATACTAAACCCTAGAATAAAATAGATGTGCTTTAAAAATAGTTTTACTGTTGTTTCTCTTGACTCTATGATTTTATAAAGTTAAAATAGTGAGTGTCTTTTTTAAACAAAGGCAACACACAATTTTAATGCAGCATCATAAATTATTGCATGGTTTTGATGGCAACTTTAGGTAACATAGAAACACTAAGGAAGAAAGAAACATGCATTCCTCTTATACAGATAGAAGTTATTTTCAAGGACACAGACCTGCTGTCTAATAGTTTGCCTAGCCTTTCCAGAATTGTCAGGAGAGCCCAGTTTTTATCTTTGCATCCTCACTCCCAGAAGATCTGGAAATATTCTTGACTCACACCAAAAATTATATACTCCAGGAAAGAATTTTGTCTCCCTCCCAGAAAGTGTCAAAGATTCCATAATCCAACACAGTTTCAGAAGAAAGAGAAATATTAGAAAAGCATTAGCCAAAAAAAGTGTGTACATGTACTCTGTTTATAGATGTGCAACTGCTGAACTTCAAAACAGCACCCCTAGATAGACGTCTACTGATGTATGTATACCAGATGAAGCCTCTATTTTCTCACAACCTGAGATTTCTAACCCCAGACAGAGTGACTCTCAGCTCCATTCCACAGACGAATTCTTAGCGGTCTTTCTCAAAACATGTGCATATGCTGTAGTGATCTCTTTGGCACTAACAGGTAATGATATGTGCCATGCAGAAGATGTTTGTGACATATGAGATTATTCCTAAGTCATGAAACATAAAGCTTTTCCTTTGAATCATTCTTTAACAAATAAGGCCAATTAGGTAGCAAGTGTTCCTTTGGGTCCAGGTAATTACATATAACATTTTAAAATACTTTTCTATAAAAGTGAAAACAATCCTATCAAAGCTATGATAATATCTATTCTAGACTCAGTTATGCTGTTTTAAACTCCATTACATATTTCTATAGACTAAGAATTTCAGCATCTTTAAACAATAATGAGACCTCAGGAGATGATTTCAAAAATGCCTCTAATCCTTCCCCATTGTTTCATCACTTGCTTATACACGGGTCTTTTACCTTCATTAAGCTTCAAAGGTTTTATTAAATAATTATTTTCATTGTCCATGGACTCTGAGTGCATCGTACTGAGAAATAAAACAGTTTAATTTAGTTTTTGTTGTTTTTGTTTATCTCAGGGATTTATTTTAGGTCTTTGAGATGTTTTCCATTTTCATGACCTAATGGCTAATTAATCTCATTTGAGTTCAAATATTTATTCAGTTGCTACCTCTTTCCAGGAAAACCTTCGTGTGTGTTGGATGGCTTATTTTTTAATGATTGGGTCCTGCTATGCCTAAAAATAGAAATGAAAATTCAAAGTTTATGACATATTTAAAGAAATCCATTAATAAATATTCCTTTAGGTTCTGTATGGCACAAAGATTTTGTTCACAGTCCTATTCTAGATAGCTCATCTGGTGCACATTTTTTCATATACTTTATATTTTTTAAAAAGTCATAGAATAAAGTGGAATCAAGGCCTTATGAAGCAACAGGGTAAGGACAAACCCAGAAGCAATGGCCCGCTAATGTGACAGGGAACCTGGGTCGGTTAGGGATAAGCCTGATCACCAGACAGAAGCCTCTGGAAGTTTAACTTCGTGCTAAGTGTTAAGTCTTTCTCTATGTCTCTCTCCTTCCTCCCTCCCTTTTTCTTTTTGTTTCTCAGAAATGCACAACTAATCATCCTTGCTGGCCCAAAGTTAAAATTTAGTTAACAAAAACATCCACTAATAAGAACACCATATTTCCAAATCCAAGGAATGACATAGTTCCTGGGTTCGACATTTGAATCGGGAGTTTCATTTTTATGTAAGTTTTTTTATAGCTAGAGTTTTTGTTGTAGGAATGAATATCATTTTCCATTATTGCAGATACTAAATTAAGAACATGCTCAAAATTAGCTCATTTTAGTGTTACAGACAGTGATAGGAGTAAAATGTGTTTCCACTTTTTATTATGATCTTATAGTCTGCCACAAAATTTTATTATATTGCTTTGTGTGGGCTTTTTTTTAATACATATCATCTGATTTCCACAAAAGGCACATTTCCTTATCTTTAGACAGCAAAATATAAAGTTATATTTGGAAGGCAGAATTTCTGAATATTCTTCCTTAAAGAAATGGAACCCTCTGCTTTTATGTTTGATTAAGAACATCACATGTATTTTAAGCACATGTAAATATCTCTTTTCCCTTGAAATGCTAGAGTTTCACAAGATTGGAAATGGAAAGAGGCATTTTAAAACTATCACTGTGATGATTACTGCTGATTTCTTACGTAAGCTATACCAAAGTTCAAATTTTTTGCCAAAATTACTCTATAAAAAGTTATATATTCTCACTATAGACTTGCTAAAGTGTCTCTTGCTAAAGGGACTCAAACTGGTTCATAAATATTGTTCCTCTTTTAATCTCCCAACTCCCCTTTGAGATAGATGCTATAATTACACTAGAAAGAATTTTATTCTGCTGTCCAAAAAAATATATTTATTATTTCTATTTCAGTGCTTGAAGAGGGTTCTATTGAAGATGGTTCATTGTATTCAGTCCCACCATGACCCAAGATGAGAGAGTTCTTCTCATTACTTTCTTTTTTCTGAGACAGAGTTTTGCTCTTGTCGCCCAGGCTGGAGTGCAATGGAGCGATCTTGGCTCACTGCAACCTCTACCTCCCAGGTTCAAGCAATTTTCCTGCCTCCACCTCTAGAGTAGCTGGGATTACAGGCACGTGCCACCACACTCGGCTAATTTTTGTATTTTTAGTAGAGGCAAGACTTCACCATGTTGGCCAGGCTAGTCTCCAACTCCCGACCTCAGGTGATCTGCCTGCCTCGGCTTTCCAAAGTGCTGGGATTACAGACATGAGCCACCTCACCTGGCCTCTTCTCATTACTTTCATGCTGAAATGTTTTATAACATATACTACAACAAGTAGGAATATCAAATATCCTGCTTTAGGATCTCTATCTCAAAAGAAAAGAAAAATAGCTCCTAAAGTGATTGACCCCTGTGTGATGGTTAATATAGAGTGTCAACTTGATTGGATTGAAGGATGAAAGTATTGTTCGTGGGGGTTTCGGAGAGGGTGTTGCCAAAGGAAATTAACATTTGAGGCAGCGGACTGGGAGAGGCAGACCCACCCTCAATGTAAGTGGGCACCATCTAATCAGCTGCCAGCGCTGCTAGGATAAAGCAGCAGAGGAACATGGAAGGAACGTGAGTCTTCTGGCCCCCATCTCTCTCCCGTGCTGGATGCTTCCCACCCTCAAACATCAGACTCCAAATTCTTGAGCTTTTGGACTCTTGGACTTACACCAGTGGTTTGCCAGGGGCTCTCAGTCCTTCATCCACAGATTGAAAGCTGCACTGTCAGCTACCCTGCTTTTGACGTTTTGGGAGGCAGACTGGTTTCCTTGCTCGTCAGCTTGCAAATGGCCTATTGTGGGACTTCCTCTTGTGATCGTGTGAGTCAATACTCCTTAATAAGTTCCCTTCATGTACACATCTATCCTATTAGTGCTGTCCCCGTAGAGAACCCTGAGTAATACACCCTGAAATAAAGAAGTTTAGCAAAGTTTATGTGAATCATTTTTGTTTTGGTTTGTATTTGTTTTAATCAATTACATTCAAATTTTAGCTCTAGTTTATTTAGAATAGAATGATTTAACTTCATTTCTTTAGCTGAGGCATTATGAAATTATGAACAAGCTTCTGCCATATTTTTATTCCTTAATATTTTATAATTTTAAAACCATTTTCATATGAAGTAAATTGACTTTTCAAGCAATCTTTTGTTAAGCAGGGCAGGAACTGTTATACATTTTCATAATGAGAAAATTAAAGTTTAGAGGAGGTTAAATACAGCCCAAGGTCACATTACCAGCAACTGGCAGTGTTAAGCCTCGAAGGCTAAGCTATGCCCATAGTTCTTTGTGCTGTATTAATGATGCATTGATAATTCCATGGTTACAAGAAAAACATATTAAGTGCCTAGTAAATAATTCATTGTACAATTTTTCAAAGTATGAAGTAAAAGAAATAAAATGTACAACTTTTGTTCATGAGTTTACATTCTAATGTTAAGAGAAAATATTAGAAGGAAAATATAGAAATATGTCTTCTACATCGAAACATGAGGAGTGTAGAAAGAAACATTTGAGATATGCAATCAGTGTACTTTAATATGGTACAAAGTGATTAAATGGGCCCTAGAGAAGCACAAAGTTTTCTCTTGGTTTGCTAGAGAAGCAATGTCTACATTGTTCCAATTTAGTCAGTTAGTGTCAAAACTTAATGTTTCTCTTACCAGAGAAATATGCCTGGTTTCAAGGTTACCAAACTGACTACTGTAAACAATTTCTGCAGTCAATTCACAGGACCTCCACAGTGTGCCTTTTGCTGGGTAGGAAAATGCCAGGCAGCTTGGAAAACAAGAAGACACATTTATGTCTACCACGAGCATTGGCATCAGCCAATTATCCCACTCGTTTTCGGCTAGCCAGTGCTGAAGAGAGCAAGGTCAGTACTCTTTTAGCTGAAAGGCCTAGGAGTTAACTAAGTGTGGCACTTTCTGTGTCAATTTCAAAGTATTTTATAATACTAAATAGTCACTAAATACAATTTATGGAATTTCACACTTGGAGCATAAACTTTACGATCCTTCTCTTCCAGACTATTGTCATTTTCTCTTTGGCAAAGAATCAGATTTCTTCATTCCCTCTTTTCTAGTAATTCAACGAGCACTTATGCCTTCTATTTACATAATGGTTTATCGACAATTCTTTTGGAGGTGTTCTGCAAGCCACTTACTTCACCTATGGGTTTCAAGGCTTTGGTTTATCTTGCAAAACAGAGACAATATCACCCACATCACTGCTCTCCAACTATTTGTGGGAAAGAACCAGTATTTTTTAATTATTATTTCAACTCTGTCACAAACCTCTATGTAGTTGTACTGTGCATGGCTGGTTCACAGTGCACACATGCAAGTCTGACAACACACAATCCAGTCTATACGTAATCAATGGAACAAGGCCACTGATCCCAAGCTTGAATGTCATAGAAATGTCAAATTGCTACAAAATTTTCTAAGTGTTTATTCCTTATTTCTGTAACAGTGTGCATTAAATTTAGCTTCGATCTACACTTTCCACAGAGATCCATGACCCTTAGTACAAAACTGTGACCACCTGAGGAGCTCAATTGCTACTATCTAGTGGAATGACTCTTCTGGAGAACTCTTTCAGCCTAACCAACTACACATTTTCTTCAAGCACTGAACCTTCTACTTCATTTCCTTGCTGTTACAGTCTGTTTCCTTCTACGTACTACACATGTCCAGGAATGGACATTTCTGATACAGTTTTCTCTATATTTGGAAGACAGAGCTCATTTTTATTGTTTATTTATTTTTGAGACAGAGTCTTGCCCTGTCGTCCAGGCTGGAGTGCAGTGGCACAATCTCAGCTCACTGCAACCTCCACCTCCCAGGTTCAAGTGATTCTCATACCTCAGCCTCCCAAGCAGCTGGGATTACAGGCGTGCACCAACACACCCAGCTAATTTTTGTATTTTTAGTAGAGATGGGGTTGCCCCATATTGTCCAGGCTGGTCTCAAACTCCTGACCTCAAGTGATCCTCCCACCTGGGTCTCCCAAAGTGCTGGGATTAGAGATGTGAGCCACTGCACCCACCCAGAGCTCATTTTTAAAAAGATATAGTCTCTACCCCAGGTTAAAAGCTGTATGTCAACATGTTAGAAGTATCTTAAAGATAGAATGCCCATATTAATGCTAACAACTTAAGTGACCAACTTAAATCACATGTGTGGCCCAGGAGGCTCACAGCAAATATTTGACCAACTAATAACAGGAAGCATCAAACGGAGAGAAGTGAGGTGACCACATAATTTAACATCTAAAGTAGTTTATAATTCAGAACTCACAAAAAATTTTATTATACAGACATACCTCACTTAATTGTATATCCCTTTATCACACTTCCCAGATACTGTGTTTTTCACACATTGAAGGTTTGCAGCAACCCTGCACTGAGAAAACCTATCAGTGCCATTTTCCCAAGGGTGCGTGTTCACTTCATGTCTCTGTGTCACATTTTGGTAATCCTCACAATATTCTCACAATATTTCAGACCTTTTCATTATTATTATATCTGCTATGGTGATCTATGAACACTGATCTTTGATGTTACTTTAATTGTTTTGAGGCACCACAAACCATACCCATATGACAGCAAACTTAATCAATAAAGGTTGTGTGCGTTCTGAATGCTCCACCGACTAATCATTTCCCATCTCTCTCCCTCTCCTCTAGCCTTCTTATTCCCTGAGACACAACAATATTGAAATTAAACCAATTAATAACCGTCCCATGGCATCTAAGTGTTGAAGTGAAAGGAAGAGTCACATATCTCTCACTTTAAATGAAAACCTAGAAAAAATTAAGCTTAGTGAAGAAGGCATATCTAAAGCTGAGACAGGCCAAAAGCTAGACTTCTTGTGCCAAATAGCCAAGCTGTGAATGAAAAGGAAAAATTCTTTGAGAATATTAAAGCTGCTACTCCAGTGAACACATAAATGACAAGAAAGCAAAACAGCCTTATTGCTGATAGGGAGAAAGCGTGAGTGGTCCAAATAGAAGATCAAACCAGCAACAACTTTCTCTTAAGCCAAGGCCTAATCCAGAGCAAAACCCTAACTCTTTTCAGTTCTATGAAGGCTGAGAGAGGTGAGGAAGCAACTGAAGAAAAGTCAGAAGCTAGCAGAGGTTGTTACATGAGGTTTAAGGAGAGAAGCTGTCTCCATAGCATAAAAGAGTTACAGTAAATAGACATGAACAGGGTAGGAGAGGGCTCTCCACTCACCAGGAATGTCAGGCAATCATCAGGTGATGGTCAGGTGGTTGTTAAACTGTCTCGCTAAGATAATAATTGGTCACAGCTGGCACCAGAAAAAGGCCGTCTCCAAGTAGGCAGAAAACACCTGAAGCTAGTGATCACCCGCTTCCTGATAAGATCTCAGGAATTGGGTGAGTGGGCTCCAGCATGTGTACTAAAAGGCAAAATGGCAGAGTTTAGCTGGTATATGACCTTCTAGGAACACTTGACTGGTAAGGGAAGAATGCCTCAAGTGAGCATGCGTACAACTCCAGTAATTACACTGCACATACAGCCCCTCCCAAGTGCTGACAGGCCACTGCACACACAGACAGCCCAACCCAAGAAAAGAATCAGGAGAGAAGAGACACAAGAACCCAGAAGTATGCCAGCATATAAAACCCTAAGTCAAAGGTCAAACTGCACACTTGAATCTCTCAAGTCACCCGCTTGGGCCCCTTACAAGTGTACTCTGCTTCCTTTCATTCCTGCTCTAAAATTTTTTAATAAAATTTCAAACCTGCTCTAAAACTTGCCTCGGTCTCTCCCTCTGCCTTATGCTCCTTGGTCAAATTCTTTCTTCTGAGGAGGCAAGCACTGAGGTTGCTGAAGACCCATACAGATTCACCACTGCTAACAAAACTACAAGGTACAGAAGCAAATGCTGATGTGGAAGCCACAGCAAGTTATGAAGAAAATCTAGCTATGATCATTAATGAAGGTGGCTACACCAAACCACAGATTTTCAAGAGAGACAAACCAGCCATCTATTGAAACAAGATGGCATCTAGGATTTTCATAGCTAAAGAAGGGAAGTCAATACCTGGCTTCAAAGCTTCAAAGAACCGTCTAACTCTCTTGTTAGGGACTAATGCAGCTGATGACTTTACATGAAAGCCAATGCTTATTTACCATTCTGATAATCTGATGGTTCTTAAGAACTATGCTACATCTACTCTTGCTGGGCTCTAGAAATGGAACAACACAATCTGAATGACAGCACAGTTTGCTGAATATTATAAGCCTAGGAGTGAAACCTACTGCTCAGAAAAAAAGATTCCTTTCAAAATACTACTGCTATTGACAATGCACCTGGTCACCCAAGAGCCATGATGGAGATGTATAAAATTAATGTTGTTTTCATGCCTGCTAACACAACATCCATTCTTTAACCCACGGGTCAAAGAGTAATTTTGACTTTCAAGTCTTATGATTTAAGAAATACATTTCATAAGGCTATAGCTGCCAAAGATAGTAATTCCTGTGCTTGATCTGGGCAAAGTCAATTGAAGATATTTACCATTCTAGATGTCATTAAAACATTCATGATTCATAGGAGGAAGTCAAAATATCAACATTATCAGGAGTTTGAAAAAAGTTGATTTCAACCCTCATGGAAGGCTTTGAGGGGTTCAAGACCTCAGTGGAGGAAGTCACTGCAGATGTGGTAGAAATAGCAAGAGAACTAGAATTAGAAATGGAGCCTGAAGCTTTGACTGAATTCCTGCAATCTCAAGATCAAACTTTAACAAATACAAGTTACTTCACATATACAAGCAAAGAAATTGATTTCTTGACATGAATCTACTCCTGGTGAAGATCCTGTGAACACTGTTAAAATAACAAAGGATTTAGAATATTATACTAACTTAGCTTATAAAGCAGCATTGGGATTTGAAAGGATTGACTTTAATTTTGAAAGAAGATCTACTACTGTGGGTAAAATTTTATCAAACAGCATCACATGCTATAGAGAATTCTTTTTTGAAAGGAAGAGTCAATTGATATAGCAAATTTATTGTCTGATTTTAAGAAATTGCCAGAGCCATCCCAGCCTTCAACAACTATCACTTTGATCACTCAGCAGCCACCAACATTGCGGCAAAACCCACCAGCAAAAAGATGATGACTCACTGAAGACTCAGATGTTCATTAGCACTTTTAGCAATCAAGTATTTTTTATTAATGTATGTACATTTTTAGATATAATACTACCACACACTACATAGACTATAGTACAGTATAAATATAACATTTATATTCACTGGGAAACCAAAAAATTTGTGTGACTAACTTTATTATGATATTCACTTTGTTGCAGTGGTTTGAAATCAAACCCTCAATATGTCTGAGGTATGCCTGTAACGTAACATAATAAATTTCAATTGTGAAATATATGGACCTAAACCTTCGCTTCTTTCAGGAAAAGTTACAAACAGTATAATGTACTTACAAAAAAAAGTGTTTAATAATCAGTGAAAGAATACAGGCACTGGTGGACAACATTTAAAGTAACATTATCTTCCTTGCCAATGATTTGGTAGAGATAAGGGAGGATGCTGGAAGAAGGTGGTTATTGCCCTCCTAAAATCCTCCTTGTGGTCCTAGGAGGCAATGGAAAGTTCTAGATGCTAACTCTGAGTGGTAATAGCAGGAACACTACTGCTGTCTTCACCCACCTCTTCGTACAAACAAATATTCAGAGATTCACTTGAATTTTAGGCAGATTTGCTTTCTCTGCTTTCTCTGTTCTGTAAAGAATCAAGAGTCAAAAAGTTGCCCTAAGATCCTATGTCCCGACCAGTATGCACTGAATGAGAATTCTAAATTAATGTATTATTATTGTCAACTGCAAAGGGAGCTTCCTAATATCCACTCTAATGAGAAAAGAAGAACAAAAATACAACAAAATAAGGGAAAACAATAGCTTTTGCGCAGGAGAGATTATAACAGAAAGATTTGACATTTATTTTACCAGAAGTTATTATCTAATATATTCCAAGGTCAGACCTGTATGAATGATAAAAATCAGAGAATTATTAAGGCTCACAGACCATGTCTTCTATTCTGAACAATGAGTGTTTGGGATACAACAAAACAAAGGTACTTTACACTTAAAGAATATTTTTCCCTCATTTAAATTTCATTCACTCCTTACCTAAATATCACTGACTCTTTTATTGGACCTTATTCACTTGTCATCATTGTTGCTTTTTTCATCTCCTTACTATGGAAATAAAATATACATGCAAGAACCTTGGGCTGAACTTACATCAAGTCCCACTGGAACATTGTAATAATACAAAATAAATCCTGAAATATAGACTTAAAAATATAGATAGTTCTATGAAGCTGGAGTTTACAATTTTTCTTTTCTAGAATCAGCCCTTAATCATACACCTCTTCTTTTCTTTTACTTATACAGACTTTCAACCCTTCTTGCTACATTCAAGGCATAGAAATCCAGCCAGAAGACAACTCAAGATATCTTGTGTATCTAAGCCTTGCCTTCAGAAAAGCAAATATCTACCATAAAAAACCACTGGCCCAATATTCACTTCTATAAGAAATGCAGGAGCAAATAAATTATGGATTTTATTATTGCTAATAGGGAGAGTCACTTAACCATTACCCCTTACTACATTCTGCTTTTCTAACAAAATTTCGACTGAATATTCTCCCTCAGAGCCTCCAAAAGGAACCAACTGATGACAACTGATTTTGGACTTCTGGTCTCCTGAACTATAACAAAATAAATATCTGTTGTTTTAAGCAAGCCAGGTTGTGATTGTTTGTTACAGAAGCTCTAGGAAACTAAAATACTTAATATCTAAGTATCTTAAAACTAAGATACCTTCTTATACCTTCTTATCATGCGATCATAGAAAATATGTCCAGTTAGTCACAAGTGGGATTGGGCAAGAGAAGATGGATAAGGGGTGTAAATCCTTCACCACAGTTAAGAAATTATACGTAGAAATTGCATCCTATTGGTGAAGCAATAAAATCATTGTTGGGAATAAGAACAGCATTACAGTGTGGTGGCTCAAACCTGTACTCCCAGCAATTTGGGAGGCAGAGGCAGGCGATTCACTTGAGGTCAGGAGTTCGAGACCAGCCTGGCCAACATGGTTAAACCCCATCTCTACTAAAAATACAAAAATTAGCAGGGCATGGTGGCATGTGCCTGTAGTCCCAGCTACTTGGGAGGCTGAGAAGCAGGAGAACCACTTGAACCTGGGAGGTGGAGGTTGTAGTGAGCCAAGATCATGCCACTGCACTTCAGTCTGGGTGACAGAGTGAGACCCCATCTCAAAAAAAGAGAACATCAATATGGTATGGCTTACTACAGAATATAGAAGCCTGGGTTTCAATCCTACCTTTACCACTTGCAATGTGTACATATCTTTTTATTATTATTATTTCAATAGATTTGGGGGGGAACCAGTAGTGTTTGAATACATGAATAAGTTCTTTAGTGGTGATGTCTGAGATTTTGGTGCACCCATCACCCGAGCTGTGTACAATGTATCCAATGTGTAGTCTTTCATCCCTCACCTCCCTCCTACCCTCTCCTCTAAATTCCCAGAGTCCATCATATCATTCTTATGCTTTTACATCCTCATAGCTTAGCTTCCACATATGAGTGAGAACATACAATGTTTGGTTTTCCATTCCTGAGTTACTTCACTTAGAAAAATGATCTCCAATTCCATCCACATTGCTCTGAATGCCATTATTTCACTCCTTTTTATGGCTGAGTACTATTCCTTGGTGTATATATACCACATTTTCTTTATCCATTCTTTGACTGATAGGCATGTGGGCTGGTTCCATATTTTTGCAATTACAAATTGTGCTGCTATAAACATGCATGTGCAGGTATCTTTTTTGTATAATGACTTCTATCCTTTCATCTGGGCTAGATACCTAGTAGTGGGATTGCTGGATCAAATGGTAGTTCTACTTTTAGTTATTTAAAGAATCTCCACACTGTTTTCCACAATGGTTTTACTAGTTTACATTCCCACCAACAATGTAAAAGTGTTCCCTTTTCACTACATCTACGCCAACATCTATTTTTTTTTATTTTTTGATTATGCCATTGTTGCAGGAGTAAGGTAGTAATGCATAGTGGTTTTGATTTGCGTTACCCTGATAATTCATAATGTTGAGCATTTTTTTTCTTATGTTTGTTGGCCATTTGTATATCTTCTTTTGAGAATTGTCTATTCCTGTCCTTAGCCCACTTTTTGATGGGATTGTTTGATTTTTCTTGCTGATTTGTTTGAGTTCCTTGTAGATTCTGGATATAAGTCCTTTGTTAGAAGTACACATTGTGAAGATTTTCTCCTACTCTGTAGGTTGTCTGTTTACTCTGCTGATTATTTCTTTTGCTGCGCAGAAGCATTTTAGTTTAAGTTCCGTCTATCTTTATTTTTGTTGCATTTGCTTTCGAGTTCTTGGTCATGAAATCGTTGCCTAATCCAACGTCTAGAGGGGTTTTTCTAATGTTATCTTCCAGAATTTTTATGATTTTGGGTCTTAAATTTAAGTCTTTGATCCATCTTGAGTTGATTTTTTTATAAGGTGAGAGAAGAGGATCCAGTTTCATTCTTCTACATGTGGCTAGCCAATTATCCCAGCACCATTTGTTGAATAGGGTCTCCTTTCACCACTTTATGTTTTTGTTTGCTTTGTCAAAGATCAGTTGACTATGTGTATTTGGTTTTATTTCTGGGTTCTCCATTCTGTTCCATTTGTTTATATGCCTGTTTTTATACCAGTACCATGCTGTTTTGGTGACTATGGTCTTATAGTATAGTTTGAAGGCAGATAATGTGATGCCTCCAGATTTGTTCTTTTTAATTAGTCTTATTTTTGGCTATGCAGCCAGGCCCATTTTGGTCCAATATGAATTTTAGAATTGTTTTTTTTCTAGTTCTGTGAAGAATGATGGTAGTATTTTGGTGGAAATTGCACTGAATTTGTAGAGTGCTATTGGCAGTATGCCCATTTTCACAATATTGACTCTACCCATCCATGAGCATGGGATATATTTTGATTTGTTTGTGTCATCTATGATGTCTTTCTGCAGTGTTTTGTAGTTTTTCCTATAGAGGCCTTTTGCCTCCCTGGTTAAGTATATTCCTAAGAATTTTTTTTTTTTTTTTTTTTTTTTTTTTTTTTTTTGCAGCTACTGTAAAAGGGGTCGAGCTCTTGATTTGATTCTCAGCTTGGTTGCTGTTGGTATATAGCAGAGCCACTGATTTGTGTACATTAATTTTATATTCTGAAACTTTGCTGAATTCATTTACCAGTTCTAGGAGCTTTTGGGATGAGTCTTTAGGATTTTCCAGGTATATGATCATGTCATCCACAAACAGCAACAGTTTAACTTCCTCTTTACCATTTTGGATGCCCTTGATTTCATTCTCTTGTCTGAGTGCTCCAGCTAGGACTTCCAACACTATGTTGAATAGAAGTGGTGAAAGTGGGCATCCTTGTCTTCCTCCAGTTTTCAGAGGGAATGCTTTCAACTTTTCCTCGTTCAGCATAATGTTGGCTGTGGGTTCGCCATAGATGACTTTTATTACCTTAAGCTATGTCCGTTCTATGCTGATTTTGCTGAGGGTTTTAATCTTAAAGGGATACTGGATTTTGTCAAATGCTTTTTCTGCATCTATTGAGATGATCATGTGATTTTTGTTTTTAATTTTGTTATGTGGTATATCTCATTTATTGACTTGCAGATGTTAAGTCATCCCTGCAACCCTGGTATGAAACCCACTTGATCATGGCAGATTATCTTTTTTATGTGCTGTTGGATTCAGTTAGCTAGTAATTTGTTGAAGATTTTTGCATCTGTGTTCATCAGGGATATTGGTCTGTAGTTTTCTTTTTTTGTTATGTCCTTTCTCTGTTTTGGTATCAGGGTGATGCTGGCTTCATAAGAATGACTTAGGGAGGATTCCCTCTTTATCTATCTTGCTGAATAGTGTCAATAGGATTGGTACCAATTCTTTGGATGTCTGATAGGATTCAACTGTGAATCCGTCTGGGCCTGGACTTTTTTTCTTGGTAACTTTTTAATTACCATTTAAATCTCGCTGTTTCTTATTGGTCTGTTCAGAGCTGCTATTTCTTCCTGGTTTAATGTAGGAGAGTTGCATATTTTCAAGAATTTATCCATATCCTCTAGGTTTTCGTGTTTATGCGTGTAAAGCTGTTCATAGTAGCCTTGAATGATCTTTTGTATTTCTGTGGTATTGGATGTACTGTCTCCCATTTTGTTTCTAATTGAGCTTATTTGGATCTTCGCTCCTCTTTTCATGGTTAATCTTGCTAATGATCTATCAATTTTATTTATCTTTTCAAAGAACCAGCTGTTTCTTTCATTTATCTTTTATATTTTTTGTTTCAATTTCATTTTGTTCTGCTCTAATCTTGGTTGTTTCTTTTCTTCTGCTGGGTTTGGGTTTGGTTTGTTCTTGTTTTTCTATCTGCTTGAGGTGTGACTTTAAATTGTCTATTTGTGCTCTTTCAGACTTTTTGATGTAGGCATTTAAGGCTATGAACTTTCCTCTTAGCACCACCTTTGCTGTATCCCAGAGGTTTTGATAGGCTGTGTCACTATTATCGTTAAGTTCAAAAAATTTTTAAATTTCCATTTTGATTTCATTGTTGACCCAGTGATCATTCAGGAGCAGGTTATTTAATTTCCATGTCTTTGCATGGTTTTGAGGGTTCCTTTTGGAGCTGGTTTCCAATTTTATTCCACTGTGGTCTGAGAGAGTACTTGCTATAACTTCAATTTTCTTAAATTAGTTGAGACTTGTTTTGTGGCCTATCATATGGTCTATCTTGGAGAATGGAGAATGTTCCATGAGCTAATGAATAGAATGTATATTCTGCAGTTGTTGGGTAGAATGTTCTGTAAATATCTGTTAGGTCCATTTTTTCTAGGGTACAGTTTAAGTCCATTGTTTCTTTGTTGACTTTCTGTCTTGATGACCTGTCTAGTGTTGTCAGTGGAGTATTGAAGCCCCCCGCTATTATTGTGTTGCTGTCTATCTCATTTTTTTAGGTCTAGTAGTAATTGTTTTATAAATTTTGGAGCAACAGTGTTAGGTGTAAATATATTTAGAATTGTGATATTTTCCTGTTGAACTAGTTTTTTTATTAATATATAATGATGTCCCTCTTTATCTTTTTTAACTTCTGTTGCTTTAAAGTTTGTTTTGTCTGGTATAAGAATAGCTACTCCTGCTTACTTTTGGTGTCCATTTGCATAGAATATCTTTTTCCACCTTTTAACCTTAAGTTTAGCATATTCCTGGACTGTAGTAAGTACTAAATAAATGCTTATTACCTCTTAATGTCATGTTTTTAACTGTTATACACCAGCAAACAAAATAAGCACACAAAAAATCTATTCTGACATTTCCTCAGGGGAATATTATAGTAAGTAAGGATATGGTATAAATATCTGAATGGCCAACTGGTGGAAGGACAAGCCACTTTTAGTAGCAAATAAGCTATTAACACATTATAAGGTAATTAGACTGATCCAGCCAGATACAAAGGAGTACTTGCCTCATGTAAAAGGAATTTTTTTTCAGACTTTTTAGGCAGGTTTTTTATTCAGACATAGACACAAAAATATGTTTTCTGAAAGATTGTACACAAAAAAACTGCCCTACTGAATCCTTGCCCATATACCTGTGAAAAGAGCTCTGAACTGAGCATTGGATTGACTTCAGACTCTGCTGTTCACTAGCTCTGTGGCTTCCCTAAATCTGTGTCCTCATGATTAAAAAAATAGTGGGTAAAATATGTATCTTTTATAATTTTTGTAAGGATTGAATAATAATACAAGTGAATTAGAACTTTGTCGATTATAAGTTAATACACACTATACTGTATTCTGTAACTGTGATGAAATGCTCTGAGAGCTATAAACAGAAGGGTCAGGCCCAGGGTTCGAGCCCTACCCTAGGAGGTGATAATCCTGGAGAAGGCTGAATGTCATGTCCAAGTTCACACATCTAGGGCAGAGGGAGCAACGTGACCCTGGTCCAGTTACTGTGAGAAAACATTTCTAATGGTCCATTTTTAAGGTATAATAAATCTAAGTATTGGCAGCCTCCTTGCAGATGTAACAAACCACGCAGCTCATGCTCCTAGAAAGTCACAATAAGTGAACAGAATGTAGAGAAGGCATCAGCCCATAAAAGAGAAGACAGTTTTGTTATTGGGAAATCCAAACTTAAGCGGTGAAGGAGACTAGGGTATAACTTTATAAGGAAGATAATGAGACTTAGGCAACGTCCGGGAGGATTGTAACCCCATAGTGCTCAACCAATGAGGAACTAGGGGAGGGACTTGCGTGCTGGGGGATAAATTACCTGCAGTAACTGCCCCAGGTGTGCCTGCCTACCAGACACCCAATCTTGCAAGACCACCATTAAAAGACTTGCTTCCACTGTCCTTCATGTCTCTGAGTTAATTCTTCGCGTTTGGATGGGTAAATGTGTGTTTCTCACAGTCACTTATCTCCTTCAAGCCTCTTGCAGTAACAGATAACTCTGGGTGACTGCCCAGATCACATGCATCCCTTCTTGAGAATGAGCCTGATTCAAAGAAGCAGGTCATCAGGATGCAAATCTATTCTGTGTGACCCTGTTCTCTGAGCCATAGGTGATTGCTTCAGGAGTACAGACCCAACCAAAGCAGTCAATCCTATTCTGTCTCATTTAAACTAAGGAACACAGATATGCAGAGCCTTGGAATTGCTGGATCTGGGTATCCCTGGAGATAGGTGTTCCAGAAGGAAGTCCAAAAATGGCTGCTGCCAAGTCTCTGGAATCTCCCAGATTTCTTTTTTTCCTAAATCAACTTTTCCTTTACTTTCATGACATAAGCCAATAGCTTTCTACCAAATTCTTCACTTTTATTTAAGTCAATTAGGTCTTCATCCTCGGTCATCATCATGGTCATTCATCATCAGAAATGCAAGGGACTGATATTGCATTATTCTAATTTTACAGAAAATGTATGCACCTATTTAAAATACTATCTATAAGAAATAGTATAATATTATATTTTATAAGCAATACAAGTCTAACTGACAAATAAACCCTGAATTCCACATTATAATGTATTTTATTTAAGGTGGACAATTGGAAACTTACTAACCAAAAGAAGTAGGGAGACAAGACAACGATATTTCTTGTTTATGTTCTTTTTGTTGAGGTTTTCAATAAACTGAAAAAGAATCAAACTTTCTACTAAAAGAAAAAAACCCAACTGTGACACTATCTTTTGCACTTTTTAACTACATATTTTTTAATTATAGGCTGAGGCGGGTGGATCACAAGGTCAGGAGTTCAAGGCCAGCCTGGCCAAGATGGTGAAACCCCATCTCTACTAAAAATACAAAAATTAGTCGGGCATGGTGGCGGGCACCTGTAATCCCAGCTACTCGGAAGGCTGAGGCACAGAATCGCTTGAACCCGGGAGGCAGAGGTTGCAGTGAGCCGAGATCGCGCCACTGCATGCCAGCCTGGGTGACAGAGTGAGACTCCATCTCAAAGAAAAAAAAAAAGAGAGAGTCTGTATGCCTATTTTGTTTTTATATATATATATATATATATATATATATATATATATAAATTGTAAAAAATAGATCTGGTTATTGCTACCAAAAATTTGTGAGGTTTTAAAATAGATCAGGTTACCAAATGAACATAATTAGAGTAAAATGCATAAACTGTTAACAAGACAATATACTAGGCAATGTAAACACTATACATAAAATCAGAGGCAATAAAGAATATCTCAAGAATAAGGTCAATTCCCATGTCAAAATTTCACTGCTGAAATTTCAGAGGTCTGTAACAGTTTTCCTTAATGACAAACTTTTAAAAAATTGATTAAATTGTTGTAATAGCCTGGGACACAAAGACAGTATCAAAATCATATTTTTCACTAATTTACCCTGAAATTATAAGTTTTATAAATCTTCTTTAAAAATGGCTTTGTTTCCATCTATATAGATCTTAACTCTTAACAATTGTCTTCATTTAAACACTCTTTTAAAAATAGGCAGGTGGTATAAAATGTATTTAGAAATGCAAAGAAACTAGAATAGTGAAACAATCTTGAAAAATAATAACAAAGTTGGAGGCTTACATTTCCTAAAATAAAGATTTGCTATAAAGCTGCGATCATTAAGACATTGTGGGATTGGTGTTAAAACAAACAAGTAGATCAATGGACTGTGCAGAAATAGACCCATACATGTATGATTGCATTAGTCAGCTAGAGCTGCCATAACGAGGTACCACAGATTAAGTGACTTAAACAACAGAAATTAACTTTATCACAGGGCTGGAGGCTGGAACTCCAAGATCAAGGGGTCTGCAGCATTGGTTTCTGGTGAGGCTTTTCTTCCTGGCTTGCAGGCAGCCACCTTCTCACTGTTTCTTTATATGGCCTTTTCCTCAGTGCTCAAGCAGAGAGATAATTCTCTGGTGTCTCTTTCTCTTCTTCTAAGGATACTAGGCCTACTAGATCAGGGAGTCCCGACCTTATGATCTCTTTTAACCTTAGTTACCTCCTTAAAGACCCTCCCTTCAAAAACAATCACATTGGGAGTTAGGACTTCAACATACGGAATTTGGAGAGAAATAATTGCATTCATAACAATGGTCAATATTTTTTGCAGAGATGTAAAGGAAGTCCGTGTAGAATGGATAGTCTCTTCAACAAATGGTACTAGAACAATTGGATATCCATAGCCAAAGGGTGGGGAAAAAAGTACTTCAATCCATACATTGCCTCATATACAAAAATCAACTCAAAATGGATGATAGGCCTAAATGTAAGAAATAAAACTACAGAACTTCCAAAGTCACTGTTAAAAATGAAAACAACAAACTGAAAGAATATCTCTGCAAATAACATATCTGACAAAATAGCTATGTAAAGAACTCTCAAAACTCAGTAAAAAGAAAACAAGTAACCCAATCTTTAATGGGAAAAAGCTCTGAATGGACTTTTACCAAAGAAGATGCATGGATGTCAAATAAGCACATGAAAATATGCTTAATATCATTAATCATTAGGAAAACGGAAATTAAGACCACGATGGAAAACCACTACACACCTATAAGAATGGCTAAAATTTAAAAACTGACTTTACCAAGTGTTGGTGAAAATGGAACATAACCCTGTTCTGCTTAATGTCTACCCAGCATCTGGTAGGCCCTGGCACCACCCACCCCACCAAAAAAAAAAAAAAAAAAAAAACTGTTCTTAAATTGAAATTGTAGGGTCAAAGGAGAATGTCACAATAAAGCATGAATTTTCATCAGTATCATGCTGCGTGGATGCAAACTAGAATGAAAAGAAAAGTTCTAATTCACCAACTTTTATTGTGTGGATCATGTTTTGCTGTCTTATTTAATAAACTTTGCTTAGCCCAGTGTCACAAAGGTCTCCTGTGTTTTCATCGATAGGACATAATACACGCCTGACCAATAAAAGTCAGATCTGAACCCGTTTCTAGAATCTAGGCACTCCCTTTTCACTGATTGGTAACTGGTAAAATGTTAAGTTTAGATCTAATATTGTATTTGCTACTGAGTAGAAAGTTCCTGCTTGATAATGAAGACAACATACAAAGAGCTGCCTCAAGAGAGAGAAAGGGAGGTTCCTGACCTGTCAGAAACCAACATAAATCCTGCACTCAAACTGACTTAAGACAGTTTGAGTTTGCTTCCCTCATTAGTTATTAAGCAGTCCTAACTAACAAAGTGACCATTTCTGGAGTAATTTCAGTATAAGAAACATGGAATTTCTAATATCTACCCCTAGATTGCTGTGAGGAATGAATGATAATGTACATAACTTGCTTAGCACAGTGCTCAGAAAATATTGATTCTATAAAAGTTAGCGTAGTAGGACCAGTAACCAGACTGCAGTGGATGAAGAAAAAAATTGGAAGATGAAGAGAGAAACAGGTATGGGTAATATTCCAAGTGTTTTTGCCAGAAAGAGAAATAGAGAAGGGAAGTAGGGCTAGCAGAAGTAAAATTCACAGATAAGGAAATTTTAAGCTGAACTTCTCTTATGCTATTCCATTGAGTTTGTTGACAAAAATGTGTTTTATCATGTTCAGTCAATATCATAATAAATTTGATTTTGGTTGTTTTCCTAACACTTTCAGATTTTTAATTATTATTGCTCTAAGGCTTGCTGAACTTATAAAATTTTATTACTCACTTAGAGAGAATATATGAGAAAAGTAACAATGTTTATGAATTAGACCTTTGGATTGAAGAAACTTTAATGAAACTTTCTCTTTCTTTCTAATTAGTAAAATCTCTTTTAGATGTTGCTGCGATTGATCCATGTTTCTCTGATAACTGTTAAGACAAAATTATATTAAGCTGTTACGTATTATTCTTTCAAAATGAAAATGATCATATTAGAATATCATCAAATTATCATTCTATTTTAATGAGTTCAAAAAATTAAGGTTTAGGTTAATAAACACCATATAAAATGGTAAAAATGTGTCTAAGTTATAAGGATGATATCATCCTGAACCTTATTTCTTTTGCATAAAGTGTTAATTATGTACAGATCACAGGTTATTTTGTTATTCCTCCCACCATTGCAGTATTTGAATTTTAGTAATGGACTCTTGTATGTACAATGTCTCCATTCAAAATACTGACTCACTCTTGATGTAACTTGTGACACTAAATTAGAAACTCAAAAAACTAAATTAATGTTGTGTGCTGCTCCAATTACCAATGAGAAAATGTTTTATCCTATCACTATAATTTTCCAGTGGATGTTGGTACGGAAAGTGGGAAGTGTCAAAGTATGAACTAATTAAGCAGATCTACAATAACTACATTTTCATTCTCATACTACCAAGAATTATAACAGTATAACTGAAAAATATTGCCATCCACTTTTGAGCACAGTAACAGATCATTGATTCTACTTTCTACAAACCCCTGGTAAATTCTCTAGACTGTATTAAATATGACTAACATACATATCTCTCATTGCTTACACAGTCTTTTACATAAATAACTCATAGGATCTCACTCAACTCAGTGAAGTAAATAAGACCCTTCAAAGGTGTGAGAAAACTAAACTTCAGAAACATTTACCGACACCTAAAGTGCAGAGTTACCAAGAAATGAAACTATAATTCAAATGCATCATCCAACTCAAAATTTCATTGTTTTCAGTATACCACACGTATATTTATAGACATTATCATATGTATTATTTCTTCTAGCAAGAAATTGAGTGAAATTCCCTCACACAAATTTTAAGATGGTAAAAATGAGAACACCATAAATTCCTCCAATCAGATCAAGCTTCACATTGATCTTCTGTCTCTCACAGCCAAAGCTGTCCCTTCACAGCCTTGTTTTAAATTTTGATTGTCTATAAGAAAACCACAAACTTCCAAGAGCATTACTCTGACCCCACGGCAGCGGGCATCTTCCAGAGGATATTGACAGAACATATCCCTCTTTGACCTCAGGTGTCTGGGAACATGAATTGTGACTGCTTACCTCCTGCTAAGCCCCTGAAACCCACTGGGCTCCAAATTTTGCTGTAACCAGCAGGTTGCCCTGCTTGAATTACTCTTTTAATGAACAGAGCCAGATGGTGGCCAGTGAGTTTACTGAACAATAGAAGCTTCGTTTTCCTTGAAATCTGACTTTTTCATAATAGAAATGCTAATGTCTTTTCTGTAACTTCCCAGAAACCCACATTCTTATAATAGTCAATCCCTGAGAAATTTCCAAAAAATATTTCTCATCCAAAACAACTTTTTATGGGTGTATATTCTCATGTCATTACATACTCTATATCAACTAGATCATACAAATTTTAAACTCCAGGGGCTGAGGCAGGACTGCATGGTACCGCTCTCTACTTCCACTAAGCAGCTCTGTCAACTCTACACACATTGCCCTGGTATATTCCTGGATATTTAGTAGACACTTAAAGATCTTGACTGATTGTAGTAGTCACTGTGCAGACTGAGTCAACAGAAGAAGGCCTTCCCCCAAGGAATGTAAAACGTAAGATAGATAGCACAGGTTTAAATATACATTATATACATAATAAGAAATTCAGTAGAGAAGATGCTTTACAAATATACACAGAATATATTAATCTTAAGACATTCATATTATGTTCAAGTAAAGGTTTGATTTTTCTATTGTGAGATTGTAAATGAATTATTTCATTTATAGCTATGTATACCTAGGGAAATAAAGGGTAATTTTAGCAGGTCTAAGGTAAGCTACATGTGAAAGATAAGAATTTGAGAGAAAAGGAAAATGAGAAACAAACAAGGGTAAGGAACGACATTGTAGCCTCTGAATGAAGGAAAACCTGAGAGACCCAAGTAGGAATGCTGCCTGCTCATCATTAACGTGTTCTACGTTAAACATTACAAACTTAACATTTTTGTAGGTCAAAAATGGCCAAATATTGGCAATTTTGTATAGTTTCTTCTAATAAATACAGTGGTATATTCATCAATTATTCGACAAGTATACTTGAAAACCTTCCAATGAACAGAGAATATTGATGCAGGATCCAGTAGTTGAATTGATAAGACCATATAAAAAAGATTATCCCAAACCTAAAGAGACTTGAGCAATAAGTTCTTGAGAAGACAAAATTTCTATAGTAAATATCGGGAAATAATATAAAATATTTTCCCATCAATCCAACTGAAAATTAGATGCATTTCTAAAAGTAAAAAATCACTGCCCAGATTACTAGAGCTAGTATGTTTCTTACTTAAAAATTAGACATATAATAATATGAGATAATAAGTGATATTTAGGTTCAGAAAAAGAAATAATTTTTGGGCTACTCATTGGATAACATCAAGTTCTCACCTAAGCCTCTATAAAAGTTACTCAAATTATGATGTTTTTATTAATCTATTGAGGATAAAAAGAAAATTATACTTTAAAAAATTCCATCTCCCACAATGAATGTGTGTGTGTGTGTGTGTGTGTGTGTGTGATGATTGCCTCATTATTTAACTCTATATTATCTGGTTTTAAACACACACATGAAGACATTTAAGGACAATTTTATTCTTATTACTAATTATATTCATTAAACCATGTTTCTATAGCTGAGTGAACAAGATACATATTTACCCATTTCTAAATGACTAGATAGATTTTTTACTGTATGACTTATTTTCACAAGTGTTTTCCTTTCATAACGTTGACCCATAAAGCATGTAGCCTAGTTTTAGAAAACATTCATATTTTCACCCACTAACAACTAGACTTAAATTTAAATGTGTATGCATACAATTGGTATTTTTTATTGAGTTAGGAGACATGGAAATCACTGTCACTTCTTCCTTAGCAGCTTCTCACAGCCCCTTTTATTTCCTGCTCATTCAAACTTAAGATTTCTAAGCTGGATTTGGATTAATTTCTTTTAAAAGATGAATGGAGGCCAGGCACAGTGGATCACGCCTGTAATCCCAGCACTTTGGGAGGCCGAGGAGGGCGGATCACGAGGTCAGGAGATCGAGACCATCCTGGATAACACGGTGAAACCCCGTCTCTACTAAAAATACAAAAAAATAGCCGGGAGTGGTGGCAGGTGCCTGTAGTCCCAGCTACTTGGGAGGCTGAGGCAGGAGAATGGCATGAAGCCAAGAGGCAGAGTTTGCAGAGATCGCACCACTGCACTCCAGCCTGGGCGACAGAGCGAGACTCTGTCTCAAAAAAAAAAAAAAAAAAAAAAAAAAGATGAATGGAAATAATCAACAGAGAATTTGCCACCTCTGTCTACGTCATATATGCCAGGGGGTTCCAGTCTCTGTGTTTCTTCAAAAATACTTTCTAAACCTGTCGATTTTTATCATTCTTAAATTTAAGAATAAGAGTACCATTATAGCTTTTGGATGAAATAGATTTCATGTTGTCAAAAGTCCAACACAGTGATAGTTATAGAATTATTCCCCAAAGACAATGTATTACTAACTGTAAAAAATAAAATAAAATTTCATTTAAAGCTTTAAAAAGAGCTTTTTATTAAAGCATATTGCTATCTTTAAAACAGGCAATTAGGGACTTACAGCTATAGTGGTGGGAAGTTGATTAATCCTTCCCACACACAAAAAAGTATATATATACTTTTTAACATTCACTTTTGTGTATATTTATTTATTTATATATTGTATTATATATTTTGTGTATATAGATATATATACAATATATACATATAGATATATACAATATGTACATATTTTATGTATATACAGATATGTACACAAAATATTTTGTGTATATATACACAATATAGTGTATATATACACAATATAGTGTATATATACACAATATATACATAGAGAGAGAGATATACACAATAGTGTGCATATATAGAGATATATACACAATATATACATATAGATATATATACACAATATATACATATTTTCTGTATATATAGATATATACACAAAATATAGATAATTATATACACAAAAATATATATATAAATAAATATATATGCACAAAAATATACACACACACACACAAACTGAAAAAATACAATCATGTCAGGGCTCTTAAAATCTATCAAGCCAGATGACAAATTGAGAAGTTTTATTCTTGAAAAACTACTGAAACTTTGGTTAAGAACAATAGTAGTTGGTGGCTTTTTTTGCCTGTGGCTGCTGGCATTCACTTGTCAGCCCCCACCTCAGGTCAGTTACCAAAAGCAAACAAATAGCTTTATCAGGTGGGGCTAACCTAAAAAAGCCTCAGTTTTACTCCCAGAGGGGATGTGGCATTAACTTGGGAGAGCAGGAAGGAAACTTATGGTTTTGTCAGTTAAAGACGGCAAAGTTGGAAGAAAACAAACTAGGGAAACCTGCAGCTTTACTAGCCTGAAGTTACCCTCCTGGATTGGGCAAGCATAGATCAGCCAGTGTTTTAATTGGGAGAACCTGAAAGTGAGAAAACATAGAAAGGTTATGTAACTCTCCCAGATCCCTTGCTGACTGGAGAACCACTGCATTCATTAGAAAGACTCAAGCAATCTGGGCAGAAGTTAAAAGCTAAAGGAGATTGGAGAACTAGATAACTTTCAATATGCTCCCAAACCCACAACAAGATAAATATACACAAAAGTGAATGTTAAAAAGTATATATATACTTTTTTGTGTGTGGGAAGGATTAATCAACTTCCCACCACTATAGCTGTAAGTCCCTAATTGTCTGTTTTAAAGATAGCAATATGCTTTAATAAAAAGCTCTTTTTAAAGCTTTAAACGAAATTTTATTTTATTTTTTACAGTTAGTAATACATTGTCTTTGGGGAATAATTCTATAACTATCACTGTAGATAGTAGATAGTAGAAGAAAAGATAGTAGAAGCCTTACTGGCTAGAAATGTTTGAACATATTATATTTCCATAATTGGCTAACCTCTAAGCTATCCAAACTTGTACTTTCTTGGGTGTTTTTGTTTGTTTGTTTTGTTTTTCGAGACAGGGTCTCAGTCTGTCACCCAGGCTGGAATACAGTGGCTCAATCATGGCTCACTGTCACCTCGACTTCCCAGGCTCAAGTGATTCTCCAATCTCAGCCACCTCAGTAGCTGGGACTACAGGCACACATCACTGAAACCAACTAATTATTTTTTAATGTATTTTCTGTAGAGACAGGCCTTCACTATGTTTCCCAGGCTAGTCTCAGACTCCTGAGCTCAAGCAATCCTCCTGCCTCTGTCTCCCAAAATACTAGGATTACAAGAATAAGCAACTGTGCTCAGACCAAATTTGGACTTTCTAAGGCAGCCTGGAATAAAATTTTAAATTTAAATTTAAAAACTGAGCAATTAAAATTTTAAAACTATGAAGCCAGGGTAATAAAATGTGGAAGTATCATTGGATATACCATGGGAGGGAGACAGATTTTGCATTGTAAGTCAATACAAGGTATTAAAAAGAAAAACAGAAAAGAAAAATTTCAGAAAACAAAACATAATCTAGAGGTGAGATAACATATTACCTAAAATATTCAGTTCTTAACAAAAGAAAATGAGTTATGAAAAAACAAGAAAGTGTGAATCATACTCACTATAAGTTAACTTTAAGTGGATCCAGACATTGGATTTGCAGACAAATACATCAAAGCAATTAAACAAAAGTATAATCATAATGAATCAATCAACAGGAATTCACAAAAGAGGAATTAAAACTACAAAAAGAAATAAAAATTCTATAGTTTGCAATTTATATAACTGAAATGAAAGTGTTACTATATGGGCTCAAAAGTGGATTTGAGATGGCAGAAGAGAATTAGCCGAAAGATCAATCAATATAAACTTTCCAATCCAAAGAACAAAAAGGGAAAAAAAATTTTAATGAACAGAACCACAGAGTATTCTGAAGAATGGTCGAAATAGATCTCACAAAAATGGTAAGAAATTACAGCCCAAAACTTTCTAAATTAGATGAAAAACACATATATCTAAAGATCCAAGAGTCTAGTGAACTCTGGGTAAAATAAACACAGATATCCAAGCCTAGGCATATCTTAGTGAAACTACCGAAAAACAAATCAACTTATAATGTATGGAAAACAACAATATGATTAAGAGCTGATTTCTCAACAGAAAAAAATAGAGGCTTAAAGGAATTGGAGTGACATAATCAATCTTCCAAAAGGAAGAATAAAAAAAAAAAACCTGTCAACCAAGAATTCTATATATAACAAAACTATCCTTTAAAAAAAGAATGTGAAAAAAGACAGAACAAAAGTGAAATAATTTGTTGATAAAAGATGTATCTTATAAGAAATTCTAAAGGAATTGTTTCAGGCTGAAAAAAAAATACCATATGATAACTTGAATGCAGAAGAAGGAATGAAGAGCACCAGAAATGGTATCTATGGATAAATATTAAATAAAGCATTTTTTCATTAATTATTTTGATTTTTTAAATAGATAAAAATGTTTAAAGTCAAAATTATAATAATGTATTGTTGGGTATGTAACATAATTAACATAATATATATAAAAATAGTAGAACAAAGGAAGGGAAAGGAAATAAGCTATAGTAAATAAGAGTTAATATATCTTACTAAAATAAGCCAATGTTTACCTAAAGGAGATTACAAAAAATAAAAATGCATATTATAAACTTTAGAGGAATTATTTTTTAATTAAAAATATATAGATAAAAATTCCAAAGTATAATGGAACCTTAAATATTCTTTATTTAACACAAAGAAGTTGGTAGAGAAGGAACAGAATAACAGAAAGTGACATGAAATGTATAGAAAACAAATATCAAAGTGACATATAAAAATGTAACCAAACAACAATTACATTAAATGTGAATGGACTAAACATTTCAATCAAAAGGCAGAGATTGACAAACTGGATTTGAAAACTAAGATCTAACTATATGCTATATGTAAGAGGCATTCTTTAGATTCAAAGACACAAATAGGTCCAAAATGAAGAAGCAGAAAAAAGAAGGATCTTTCATAATCATAAAAGGGTTACTATATACATCAGGAAGATATAATAATTATAAATGTGTATGCACCTAACAACAGAGCCTACAAATATATAAAGCAGAAAAATAAGAGAACTAAATGGAGAAATAGACAACAACTGTAGCTTTAGGTTTTAGTAATTTCAAAAACTGATAGAACAACTAAGCAGAAAATCAAGAATATAGAAGACTACCAACCTATTTCACCTAACTGAAATATACTGAATATTTTACCCCAAAATAGAAGAATATTCTTTCTTTTTAAATGCACATGAAACATTCTCAAAAATAGACTATGTCTTAGTCCATAATCAAAATACTGAAATTATACAAAATGTGTGTTCTGAATTCAATTTATTTAAATTGGAAATCAACAAAAGAGGGAAACACAGCAAATTCTCACATATTTGGAAAATAAAGAACACACTTTTAAGTAGCAAATAGGTCAAAGAAGATATCAAAATTAAATTTTAAACTATAAAATTATTGAAAATAGTGTACAACATATCCAAATTCATTGAATAGAGTATCTAAAGAAAACTTACCACTTTATATGTTTATATTAGAAAGGAAGAAAGATCTAAAAAAATCTAAATTTCCACTTCAGGAAGCCAAAAAAAGAAGAACAAGTGATGCACAAAGTAAGTAGAAGGAAGAAAATAAAATTGGAGTGAAAAACAATGAAATAGAAAACAGAAAAACAATAGAGGAAATTAATCAAACCAAGTTGGCTCTTTGAAAAGTTCAACAAAATTGATAAACCTTAACTAGATTGAAAAAGAAAAAAAAAGAAAGAAAAGACAAAAGACAAAATTACCAAAAGAAAAAAAGGGCCATCCCTAAGACCCTAAATAAATTAGAAGTATTTTAAGGGAATATTATGAACAACTTTACACCAATAAACTATTCAACTTAGATGAAATGAGCAAATTTTTAAGGGGGTTATCAAAATGTTATCAAAAGGAAATGGAGGCTGGGCACAGTGACTCACACCTGTAATCCCAACATTTTGGGAGGCCAGGGCAGGTGGATCACCTGAGGCCAAGAGTTCAAGACCAGCCTGGCCAATATGGCAAAACCCCATCTCTACTAAAAATACAAAAAAAAAAAATTAGCTGGGCAAGGTGGTGGGCACCTGTAATCCCAGCTACTCAGGAGGCTGGGGCAGGAAAATCACTTGAACCTGGGAGGTAGAGGCTGCAGTGAGCCGAGATTACGCCATTGCACTCTAGCCTGGGCAACAAGAAGGAAACTCTGTCTCAAAAAAAAAAAAAAAAGGAAAGGAAGTGGAAAACACATACAGATGTATATCAAGTAAAGAAATTAAATAAGTAATTTTAAAATTTCTCAGAAAGAAAAACCCTGACCCAGACTGATTCCCTACCAAATATTTAAGGAAAAAATATTACCAACCCTAAACAAATGCTTTCAGAAATTAGGAAAAGAGAAAAAATGTTCTAACTTATTTATTGAGCCAGTATTTCCATGATAACAAAACTAAAGACTTTCTTAATTTTTATTTTTTTCATTGATACATATTTATTGTACATATTTCTGTGGTACATGTGATATTTTGATTCATGTATACAGTGTAATTGACATATCAGTCACCTTTTGACAAAGATGCCTTTATGAAAAATCAGTTGGCTGTAATTGCATGGGTTTATTTCTGGATTCTCTATTCTGTCCCATTGTTCTATGTGTCTGTATTTGTGCCAGTACTATATGTTACTACTATAGCTTTATAGTATATTTTGAAATAAGGTATTGCAATGCTTCCAGCTTTGTTTCTTTCTGCTCAGGATTGCTCTGGCTATTTGGGGTCTTTTGCGGTTCTATATAAATTCAGGGGTTTTTCTCTATTTCTGTGAAGAATGTCATTGGCATTTTTATAGAAATTCTATTAAATCTATAGACCACTTTTGGTAGTAGAGAAAGACTTTTTTAAAATAAAAATTACAAACCAATATCTCTCATAAATACAGACATAAATATCCTTTATAAAATATTAGCAAAACAAATCCAGGAATACATGAAAGAGAACATACACCTTGACCAAGTTCTCCTAGGAGTTCTCCCAGGAATGCAAGGTTGGTTTAACATCTGAAAATTAATTAGTGTGATGTACCATATTAATATTAATAGATATGAGGACAAAAGCCCGATGATCTCTCAATCAATTTAGAAAAGACATATGACAAAATCCAACATCCTTTCAAGATAAAAACACTCAATAAACTAAGAACAGAAAGGAAATTCTTCAACATGATAAAGGAAATCTATGAAAAACTTATAGCTAACATCATACTTAATGGTGAAAGAAGTTTGGAAATGAGGCCACATTGTCTGCTCTCATCATGTTGCAAATAACATGATTGTATAGATAGAAAACCCTAAGGAATCTACAACTTTAAAAACTTCTATAACTAATAAGTTTGGAAGATCACAGAATACAATATCAATGCACAAAAAGCAGTTGAATGTCTGCATACAAGCAATGAAGATGCAATTAAGGAAGCAATTACATTTGCATGTCATCAGAAAATGAAGTATTTAGAAAAAAAGTTAACAGAAGGTTAAGACAAACCTCTGAAAACTATAAAAGAGCTTTTTCATAGAGCAAAATTTAAGATCGTCTTAAAAAATGGAGAACTAGTCCATATCCAAGGATTAGAAGACTAGATATTGTTTAAAAGGTAATTTTCTTTTTTTTTTTTTCTTTTATTATTATTATTATTATTATCATTATTATACTTTAGGTTTTATGGTACATGTGCGCAATGTGCAGGTAAGTTACATATGTATACATGTGCCATGCTGGTGCGCTGCACCCACCAACTTGTCATCTAGCATTAGGTATATCTCCCAATGCTATCCCTCCCCCCTCCCCCCACCCCACAACAGTCCCCGAAGTGTGATGTTCCCCTTCCTGTGTCCATGTGTTCTCATTGTTCAATTCCCACCTATGAGTGAGAATATGCAGTGTTTGGTTTTTTGTTCTTGTGATAGTTTACTGAGAATGATGATTTCCAGTTTCATCCATGTCCCTACAAAGGACGTGAACTCATCATTTTTTATGGCTGCATAGTATTCCATGGTGTATATGTGCCACATTTTCTTAATCCAGTCTATCATTGTTGGACATTTGGGTTGGTTCCAAGTCTTTGCTATTGTGAATAATGCGGCAATAAACATACGTGTGCATGTGTCTTTACAGCAGCATGATTTATAGTCCTTTGGGTATATACCCAGTAATGGGATGGCTGGGTCGAATGGAATTTCTAGTTCTAGATCCCTGAGGAATCGCCACACTGACTTCCACAAGGGTTGAACTAGTTTACAGTCCCACCAACAGTGTAAAAGTGTTCCTATTTCTCCACATCCTCTCCAGCACCTGTTGTTTCCTGACTTTTTAATGATTGCCATTCTAACTGGTGTGAGATGGTATCTCATTGTGGTTTTGATTTGCATTTCTCTGATGGCCAGTGATGGTGAGCATTTTTTCATGTGTTTTTTGGCTGCATAAATGTCTTCTTTTGAGAAGTGTCTGTTCATGTCCTTCGCCCACTTTTTGATGGGGTTGTTTGTTTTTTTCTTGTAAATTTGTTGGAGTTCATTGTAGATTCTGGATATTAGCCCTTTGTCAGATGAGTAGGTTGCGAAAATGTTCTCCCATTTTGTAGGTTGCCTGTTCACTCTGATGGTAGTTTCCTTTGCTGTGCAGAAGCTCTTTAGTTTAATTAGATCCCATTTGTCAATTTTGGCTTTTGTTGCCATTGCTTTTGGTGTTTTAGACATGAAGTCCTTGCCCATGCCTATGTCCTGAATGGTAATGTCTAGGTTTTCTTCTAGGGTTTTTATGGTTTTAGGTCTAACATTTAAGTCTTTAATCCATCTTGAATTGATTTTTGTATAAGGTGTAAGGAAGGGATCCAGTTTCAGCTTTCTACATATGGCTAGCCAGTTTTCCCAGCACCATTTATTAAATAGGGAATGCTTTCCCCATTTCTTGTTTTTGTCAGGTTTGTCAAAGATCAGATACTTGTAGATATGTGGCATTATTTCTGACGGCTCTGTTCTGTTCCATTGATCTATATCTCTGTTTTGGTACCAGTACCATGCTGTTTTGGTTACTGTAGCCTTGTAGTATAGTTTGAAGTCAGGTAGTGTGATGCCTCCAGCTTTGTTCTTTTGGCTTAGGATTGACTTGGCGATGCGGGCTCTTTTTTGGTTCCATATGAACTTTAAAGTAGTTTTTTCCAATTCTGTGAAGAAAGTCATTGGTAGCTTGATGGGGATGGCATTGAATCTGTAAATTACCTTGGGAAGGATGGCCATTTTCATGACATTGATTCTTCCTACCCATGAGCATGGAATGTTCTTCCATTTGTTTGTATCCTCTTTTATTTCCTTGAGCAGTGGTTTGTAGTTCTCCTTGAAGAGGTCTTTCACATCCCTTGTAAGTTGGATTCCTAGGTATTTTATTCTCTTTGAAGCAATTGTGAATGGGAGTTCACTCATGATTTGGCTCTCTGTTTGTCTGTTATTGATGTATAAGAATGCTTGTGATTTTTGCACATTGATTTTGTATCCTGAGACTTTGCTGAAGTTGCTTATCAGCTTAAGGAGATTTTGGGCTGAGACAATGGGGTTTTCTAGATATACTATCATGTCATCTGCAAACAAGGACAATTTGACTTCCTCTTTTCCTAATTGAATACCCTTGATTTCCTTCTCCTGCCTAATTGCCCTGGCCAGAACTTCCAACACTATGTTGAATAGAAGTGGCGAGAGAGGGCATCCCTGTCTTGTGCCAGTTTTCAAAGGGAATGCTTCCAGTTTTTGCCCATTCAGTACGATATTGGCTGTGGGTTTGTCATAAATAGCTCTTATTATTTTGAGATACGTCCCATCAATTCCTAATTTATTGAGAGTTTTTAGCATGAAGGGTTGTTGAATTTTGTCAAAGGCCTTTTCTGCATCTATTGAGATAATCATGTGGTTTTTGTCTTTGGTTCTGTTTATATGCTGGATTACATTTATTGATTTGCGTATATTGAACCAGCCTTGCATCCCAGGGATGAAGCCCACTTGATCATGGTGGATAAGCTTTTTGATGTGCTGCTGGATTCTGTTTGCCAGTATCTTATTGAGGATTTTTGCATCAATGTTCATCAAGGATATTGGTCTAAAATTCTCTTTTTTTGTTGTGTCTCTGCCAGGCTTTGGTATCAGGATGATGCTGGCCTCATAAAACGAGTTAGGGAGGATTCCCTCTTTTTCTATTGATTGGAATAGTTTCAGAAGGAATGGTACCAGCTCCTCCTTGTACCTCTGGTAGAATTCGGCTGTGAACCCATCTGGTCCTGGACTTTTTTTGATTGGTAAGCTATTGATTATTGCCACAATTTCAGCTCCTGTTATTGGTCTATTCAGGGATTCAACTTCTTCCTGGTTTAGTCTTGGGAGGGTGTATGTGTTGAGGAATTTATCCATTTCTTCTAGATTTTCTAGTTTATTTGCATAGAGGTGTTTGTAATATTCTCTGATGGTAGTTTGTATTTCTGTGGGATCGGTGGTGATATCCCCTTTATCATTTTTTATTGCATCTATTTGATTCTTCTCTCTTTTTTTCTTTATTAATCTTGCTAGCGGTCTATCAATTTTGTTGATCCTTTCAAAAAACCAGCTCCTGGATTCATTTATTTTTTGAAGGGTTTTTTGTGTCTCTATTTCCTTCAGTTCTGCTCTGATTTTAGTTATTTCTTGCCTTCTGCTAGCTTTTGAATGTGTTTGCTCTTGCTTTTCTAGTTCTTTTAATTGTGATGTTAGGGTGTCAATTTTGGATCTTTCCTGCTTTCTCTTGTGGGCATTTAGTGCTATAAATTTCCCTCTACACACTGCTTTGAATGCATCCCAGAGATTCTGGTATGTTGTGTCTTGGTTCTCGTTGGTTTCAAAGAACATCTTTATTTCTGCCTTCATTTCGTTATGTACCCAGTAGTCATTCAGGAGCAGGTTGTTCAGTTTCCACGTAGTCGAGCAGTTTTGAGTGAGATTCTTAATCCTGAGTTCTAGCTTGATTGCACTGTGATCTGAGAGATAGTTTGTTATAATTTCTGTTCTTTTACATTTATTGAGGAGAGCTTTACTTCCAAGTATATGGTCAATTTTGGAATAGGTGTGGTGTGGTGCTGAAAAAAATGTATATTCTGTTGATTTGGGGTGGAGAGTTCTGTAGATGTCTATTAGGTCTGCTTGGTGCAGAGCTGAGTTCAATTCCTGGGTATCCTTGTTGACTTTCTGTCTCGTTGATCTGTCTAATGTTGACAGTGGGGTGTTAAAGTCTCCCATTATTAATGTGTGGGAGTCTAAGTCTCTTTGTAGGTCACTCAGGACTTGCTTTATGAATCTGGGTGCTCCTGTATTGGGTGCATATATATTTAGGATAGTTAGCTCTTCTTGTTGAATTAATCCCTTTACCATTATGTAATGGCCTTCTTTGTCTCTTTTGATCTTTGTTGGTTTAAAGTCTGTTTTATCAGAGACTAGGATTGCAACCCCTGCCTTTTTTTGTTTTCCATTTGCTTGGTAGATCTTCCTCCATCCTTTTATTTGGAGCCTATGTGTGTCTCTGCACGTGAGATGGGTTTCCTGAATACAGCACACTGATGGGTCTTGAGTCTTTATCCAATTTGCCAGTCTGTGTCTTTTAATTGGAGCATTTAGTCCATTTACATTTAAAGTTAATATTGTTATGTGTGAATTTGATCCTGTCATTATGATGTTAGCTGGATATTTTGCTCGTTAGTTGATGCAGTCTCTTCCTAGTCTCGATGTTCTTTACATTTCGGTATGATTTTGCAGTGGCTGGTACCGGTTGTGCCTTTCCATGTTTAGCGCTTCCTTCAGGAGCTCTTTTAGGGCAGGCCTGGTGGTGACAAAATCTCTCAGCATTTGCTTGTCTGTAAAGTATTTTATTTCTCCTTCACTTATGAAGCTTAGTTTGGCAGGATATGAAATTCTGGGTTGAAAATTCTTTTCTTTAAGAATGTTGAATATTGGCCCCCACTCTCTTCTGGCTTGTAGGGTTTCTGCCGAGAGATCCGCTGTTAGTCTGATGGGCTTCCCTTTGATGGTAACCCGACCTTTCTCTCTGGCTGCCCTTAACATTTTTTCCTTCATTTCAACTTTGGTGAATCTGACAATTATGTGTCTTGGAGTTGCTCTTCTCGAGGAGTATCTTTGTGGCGTTCTCTGTATTTCCTGAATCTGAATGTTGGCCTGCCTTGCTAGATTGGGGAAGTTCTCCTGGATAATATCCTGCAGAGTGTTTTCCAACTTGTTTCCATTCTCCCCGTCACTTTCAGGTACACCAATCAGACGTAGATTTGGTCTTTTCACATAGTCCCACATTTCTTGGAGGTTTTGCTCGTTTCTTTTTATTCTTTTTTCTCTAAACTTCCCTTCTCGCTTCATTTCATTCATTTCATCTTCCAGGGCTGATACCCTTTCTTCCATTTGATCGCATCGGCTCCTGAGGCTTCTGCATTCTTCACGTAGTTCTCGAGCCTTGGTTTTCAGCTCCATCAGCTTCTTTAAGCATTTCTCTGTATTGGTTATTCTAGTTATACATTCTTCTAAATTTTTTTCAAAGTTTTCCACTTCTTTGCCTTTGGTTTGAATATCCTCCCGTAGCTCGGAGTAATTTGATCGTCTGAAGCCTTCTTCTCTCAGCTCGTCAAAGTCATTCTCCGTCCAGCTTTGTTCCGTTGCTGGTGAGGAACTGCGTTCCTTTGGAGGAGGAGAGGTACTCTGGTTTTTAGAGTTTCCAGTTTTTCTGCTCTGTTTTTTCCCCATCTTTGTGGTTTTATCTACTTTCGGTCTTTGATGATGGTGATGTACAGATGGGTTTTTGGTGTGGATGTCCTTTCTGTTAGTTTTCCTTCTAACAGACAGGACCCTCAGCTGCAGGTCTGTTGGAGTACCTGGCCGGCCGTGTGAGGTGTCAGTCTGCCCCTGCTGGGGGGTGCCTCCCAGTTAGGCTGCTTGGGGGTCAGGGGTCAGGGACCCACTTGAGGAGGCAGTCAGCCGGTTCTCAGATCTCCAGCTGCGTGCTGGGAGAACCACTGCTCTCCTCACAGCTGTCAGACAGGGACATTTAAGTCTGCAGAGGTTACTGCTGTCTTTTTGTTTGTCTGTGCCCTGCCCCCAGAGGTGGAGCCTACAGAGGCAGGCAGGCCTCCTTGAGCTGTGGTGGGTTCCACCCAGTTCAAGCTTCCAGGCTGCTTTGTTTACCTAAGCGAGCCTGGGCAATGGCGGGCGCCCCTCCCCCAGCCTCGCTGCCGACTTGCTGTTTGATCTCAGACTGCTGTGCTAGCAATCAGCGAGACTCCGTGGGCGTAGGACCCTCTGAGCCAGGTGCGGGCTATACTCTCCTGGGGCACCGGTTCCTAAGCCCGTCGGAAAAGCACAGTATTCGGGTGGGAGTGGCCCAATTTTCCAGGTGCCGTCTGTCACCCCTGGAAGGGGAACTCCCTGACCCCTTGCGCTTTCCGAGTGAGGCAATGCCTCGCCCCTGCTTCGGCTGGCGCACGGTGCGCTCACCCACTGACCTGCGCCCACTGTCTGGCACTCTCTAGTGAGATGAACACGGTACCTCAGATGGAAATGCAGAAATCACCCGTCTTCTGTGTCGCTCGCGCTGGGAGCTGTAGACCGGAGCTGTTCCTATTCGGCCATCTTGGCTCCTCTAAAAGGTAATTTTCTAAAGAACAACAGAATATTCATGTACAAAATAAAAGAACTCACACTGTTACCTCACATTATATCCTTTCCTCACACACCCCCACACACCACAGACCAAAGTAACACAAAATAAATTGTAGGCCTAAATGTAAGGAATCAGTTATAAAACTTGTGAGAGAACACAGTCTTAGGTAAACAAAAATATCTTTAATAAGGCATCAAAAACATGATCCATGGCATAAAGAATTAAAATTTGAAATAAATTGTACCTTATCAAAATTTAAAACTCAATCTTCAAATGACATCATTAAGAAAATGAAAAGACAAGCTACAGGACAGGAGAAAATAATTGTAAATCATATATCTGAAAGAATATATTTAAGGAAAAACAAAAGCTCTTACAATTCAATAACAAGAAAATCACCTAGTTAGAAAACAAATGGGCAAAAGATTGGAATAGACATTCACCAAAGAAGATATGTGGATAGCTAATAAATGCATGAAAAGATACTCATCATCATTAGTTATTGCACAAAAAAATTAAAATCACGAACATATACCATTGTACACACACAGTAGAATATCTCTAATCAGAAACACTGGCAATATCAAGTGTTGGCAATGATGCTGAAAAACTGAAACTCTCATACATTGCTGGTGAAAATACAAAACGGTACAGCCTCTTTAAAAAACAGTTTGGTGGTTTCTTTTAAAAGTATAAAGCATAAATATGTCATATAACACAACAATTTCAATCCTAGGTCTCTAGCCAAGAAAAATAAAAGCATTTGTCCCTAAAGACTTCTACATGAATATTCATAGCCTAGGTATTCGTAATAGCCAAAAACTGGAAACAATCCAAATGTCTATCGACTGGTATGTACATAGATAAAATGGAATTATACTAACAACAAAAAGTAACAAACTACTGCTATGTGCTGCAGTATGGATAAACCTTGAAAGAGATCCTAAAAACTAGATATTGTTTGATTTTATTTAAATCATAAATTTAAGGATTTTGTTTAAAAAAAAAGTTCAGAGAAACCAAAAGCACATCAGTGGTTGCCTGGGGTTGGGGGTGGGAGCAGTGATTGATTGCAAATGGACACAAGGGAAGTTTTGAGAGTGATAGACTGTCCTAAAACTGGATTCAAATTTGGTTTGTTTACTGTGATTGGATTCTATAGTAAAGAAATTATACTTTAATAGAGCTGTTTAAAAAATTATTTGTCACCTGAGGCCAGGCACAGTGGCTCACGCCTGTAAACCTAGCACTTTGGGAGGCCGAGGCAGGTGGATTGCCTGAGCTCAGGAGTTCAAGACCAGCTTGGGCAACGTGGTGAAATCCCGTCTCTGAAAAAATTCTACCAGGAGAAGAAATAAAAACTGTTTCTGTAAATGTATTTAATATTATCACAAAATATTATCACAATTCAATATTTATTGAAGATCATTATTAACCAGATATGTACCTTACTAGTTAGAGTAGGAAGTTTGGCTATTACATAGTCTTACTATAATATAAACTATGTAGTAAACTATGAGTAGTATAATATAGCAGAGAAAATTGAAGTCCTAGAAGATAGAGGTAATGCATCTTGTCTTGGAACTAACTCTGAGGAACACATATCAAAGGTATATGATAGTCAAAAATGTTTCCCTAGTCATCACCATTATATTTCCATTGACCCCTAAAGTATTTTAAGCAAATGACAATGAAACTTTGAATTACTTTTTTACGCTCCTGATGAGTAACAGAGTGAAGTGAAATGTCATCCCAGTGGCCCCAGGAGAAAAGTGCACCTACGGCCACTTTGCTGCTTTGAGTCTTGCTGTCGCTGATTTGTTCTAGGACTCTTTCCATCTAAACTTAACCACTCATCACTCTCAACCCAAGTAGCAACTTTAGAGCCATTTTAGGGTGCTGAGACTTGGGGTTTTTTGCTACCAGAGTATAACCTAGCTAAGCCTAACTGATGCACTCTCTCCATAAAGAGACTATAAATATATTCTTTTTTGCTACTGAGCCTGTTCTGAAGGACCTACCCAGAATAAACTGTGAACAGCTGCCAAGTCAGTTATGTCTTTCAAATAAACTCTGGTGATCAATGGAGCTGTAAATGTCATCACTAAATTACCTTCACTCCAACACCAGAATTATAATCCCCAACTCAGAAAGTGAAAGATCAGACTACAATGAGGGACTATGGTTTGGACACAGCTCTCCGGATTTCTCAATGAATAGCTTATATCTGTTCCAGCTACTTTGCCTAAAATCCTCTTCCTCAGTCCTCAAACACTCTCCAATCAGTGAAAGCCTTGCAAAAGGTTTTTATCTTTTCTGTTTTTCAATCTCAATTGAAAGAGAACTCACAGAGAAGTAGGAGTATATTTTCTGGGTTTTGCAAGGGCTGCTTTTACCATCATAAAATGAAAATTATTATCATTCTTACATATGCTTTACACAATTTAACATAGAATCAACAGAAATCCAAAATACTAAACTTGGAGCCAGAGATATTCACAGTTAATGAAATTAAAGAGTATGACAACTAAGAATTACTTTCTCATTTGTGCTCATTTAGACAAATCTGTTCAATATGGAGTAGGCATTTCTTCGTGGTTTTGGCACTAAATAATTTTAAGAGCTTTGTGTATCAATAATGAAAAAATCTCTTTTCTGTTACTTCATTATTAAAACTCTCTTTTTGTTTTTTTTTCAAATCTACCTAAACCTAGCAAGTAAAAGACTCTATACACTGACAATGAATGAAACCCATCTCAGTGAAGGTCACATTTAGAATGAAAACATTCAATTGTTGAATGTTTCTTTCCTCTGAAAATACTGTAGAAGAATTTCAACATTACAATTTGAATGACAATCATTATTCTACTTTGCAAACTACATAAAATTTCTGTAGAATGACAATCAAGGTCAACAGCTTCTTTGCACAATCCAAGAATAAAAATTAAACCCTAACATTATAGCATTTTAGACGAAGGAAAACGTAAAAAGCTTTCAGTAATATGTTTTAAGTTTTAAAAAACTTTATATTTATAAACTATAAAAACTCAACAAATTTTGAGATATCCAGCTGTTTCTTGAAGGGAATTCAAATATTTCCTTGAGGATTTTGTATTATATGAAAGCATTACTTCCTGTTTCTTCTAAAATCTAGGAAAATCTTTCTAATTCCAATTGGAAACTCTTCTTCATTTCACTACCACTCAATTAAAAAGAAATGATGACTTATGAAATTGTGTTTGGTTTTATTTACATTAATCAACAATGATCCCAAGTAAGTTCTTGCTCTTCTAAAGTTTATATTGTATTTCACATACTATTTTTCTTCTCTGATATAATAAATATTTATACCTAATTTATTTTTACATTATGTTATACCCTTTTCCTACCATTTAGGAATCCATCTTATTATTATTAGAAGAGGTTCTTTTCTCAACCACCTCTATTACAGACTTCAATCAATACATTTATTTCTCAGATTTCTTTTTAGCCTCCCTTGACCAAGAACAACAATGTTTTAAGTAAAATAACCCTTTTTTATTAATGTTGTGGTGACCAAGTAATGTTCAGCTTGAATATTATAAGTTATCTTATATTACATACATCTTGTATTTTATAATTGAGGCTCAAGTTTAGCACCTTTTTTATAATTGGTTAAACAAGAAAGAATTAGCAAAATCACTAATTAGAACACTGATTTTTGGAATTAGCTATATGAAATAGAGAATCTCCACGTCTTCAGCCTTTCTCTAAACTTTTCTGTATTTCCACATGCCTGTCCCTTTTTAGTCCTGTCTGTTGATTAATTATAATAGCCCAATAAAGAAATGGCAGATTGCATTAGGTTATACAGAACCAAAGAGGTCTGGAAAAAACAGAGCGTGATCCATACCTACACGAGTTCTCAGATGATATCACGTATTGCCAAGAAATATTACTACATTAATACCACAACAACATAAAAATTATCAGTAAAAGCCACTAATACACAGCAAAAATCCAAACCTAAGGCTTATTCATGTGTGGGGTGTGGACGCGTGTGCATGTATGTGTGTGTGCATGCGTGTGTGTGTGTGTGTTTCTGTGTAGAAGAGAGACATGTGAGAGGTCAAAAATAGAGAAATGAGAAAGAAAAGGATAAAAGATAGATGATAGAAAGCCAAAGACCATTTCCCTTGTTCAGAACTGATCTCTTCCCCTGGAACCAGAGAGCTTTTGAGACTGGAAAATATGGGAAAATAGACATTTTACAACGAGGCCCTGTCACCTCCAGAAGTGTTTCGATAATGAAGAGAGCTCCGGCACTGCTGTAATCCCCATCCTGGGCAACTTTCATCTCCCTGCTAAGACTGCATGGTCTCGGGTTATTTTTAGTGGTCTGCTTCCTTTTTTAACTTACTTTTGTGGTGATGTGTGTATAAAGGTTATATAGATGATCAAAGGAAGAGATCTTTAAAAGGCTGAAACCCTGCTGAGCATAAACAAAAAGAATTTTTGTCAGTATCCATGGTAGTTCTCTGTGACTTTAAAAAAAAAAATAGCAGCAGCTAAGACATACATTTCAAGCGATGAGAAGCAGGTTTGCAACTGAACTGCCTTGATCAACTTCTAAATTAATATTTTATGTGACAGGGAAGTATCCTCTCTTCTCCAGCCCAATCTGAGAACTTATTACTAGCTTTCCCCATGAGACCAGCTGGAAGCTCGGGCATGAAGGTAGAGGAATTGTCCCTGGCTATTGTCTATCAAAGCCTCCTCTTCTAGCAGTAGATGTAAACCAGCAGATGTGGAGCAAAATAAATCCAATTCAGATTTTCTTCCCTAACCTATATATCCCTCTAAGGGAAATGGCCTGCATATCAGTAAAACCAAGCTGGAAAAATGTCCTATTGTTTCATCAGCCTCCAGTTAATAAACAAGATTTTAAAAAATCATGTTCACCAACACAACCCTGCACTGTCCCAAGGGACCTGCCCTGAAGGACCTTCAAAAGGTGACTGTAAGAGTGAGTTTCCACCTTTGGGCTGAAATGTGGTGAATGGGCCAGTGTCTTTGGAAGGCTCCATTCTAAGCAGCACCTTGCATGCCACAGGCTGCACAGATGGCATTCCTCTGCCACTCTTCTCAAACCTACAGGCCTCAAACCTCTCTTCCTCCCCAGAAGCTCTGAGTGCCTGACCAGAGGTTACTTAGGTCCACTGGATAGTTCCTTATGGAGACAAAAAATAAAAGAGAAAATACAAAGGGGAAAAGTGGCAGAACTGGAAAATTCATTTGTTTCCTCAACCCTCAAAGCATGACCACCCAGAAAGAGGTTGAGTTGAGAAAATAATAACAAAGAAAATTTTACTGGAAATGAGGGTGGGAGGGGGACAGAGAAAGGAAGCTCAGTCTAAAAAAGAATCTATCTAGCACCTTTTCAAATAATTCTATAAATGTCCTTCCAAAATGACTAAACCGGAAAGGAAATGTCTCCCCTGACCCCTTGCTGGTTGATATTTAATGTTTGTTTAACACCCTGCACAAGCTTGCTGCTATTCTGTAACATTTGAGAAAAGAATTACACACTGATCATAATATATTGTTTAATTATATGTATATCTAAAGTTTTCAGTTATAACTAAAATAGAAAATGTGATTGAGAATTTTTTTAATTGCTAGAAGATAGATTACACAGGTGCATTCATCACTGCATTAGGCTTTTTTGTTTTTGTTGTCGTTGTTTTTACTATAGCATAGCACTTTCACAGATAGAGGCTCAGGAAAGGCCTTCTAATGTGACAGTTTTCAGGCAATAAAATGGGACTCTTCCAGAAGAGACATTCTTGCATGTTAAAGACTATGCACATGTTAGGGCAGCCGGTACATGGAAAATCTCTGAACCTTCCACTCAATTCTGCCGTGAACCTAAAACCGCTCTGAAAAAAAAAATAAGAAATAAAAAATAAAAAACTCTTTAAAAAAATGACAGCAACCTTTTGGGAGATACGCAAAACAGATGAATAAATGGATATTAACTTTGCAAACTAGAAAAATCTGAATCCTAAATTGTCAATGGAGGAATATTCAGGGCAGTGAATTGCTCTGTATGGTACTCCAATGGTGGCTACATTTGTCCAAACCTATACAATGTACAACACTAACAGTTAATCAAAGAACCAGATAGAACATAACAGGGAAGATAGAAATACGTAATTACAAAACACATCCAAAAAGTGGGTAAATGACTAAGAAGAGAAGGAGAAACAAGACTGTAGTTGATGAAGACACGAGAAAGTAAAAGTATTTAAAAATAACTTTGATTTAAAAGGAGAAAAAATGTAAGAGATTACAAAGTCAGAAACTAAAATGTAAGCAAACTAAATTCTACATGGAAAAAGGGTTATGACTGTTTTTACGGTTGACTTTTTAACCAATTATGACACCACATGCCCTTTCTAAAAAATTTAGAAAATGCATCAAACTAAATAGAAGTAATAGTATCCATAATCCTGCAATTCAAAACCAAATATAATAAATATTCAAATGCATTTCTTTCTATATTTTAAACACATTTATATAGTTATGAAATGATCACATTTACAATTTAAATTCTGTTATTATCCCTTAACACAATCACATGAACCATTTCCCATGTTATTAGAAATGCTCTGCAAATGTTTTTAATTATTATATAATATTTATTGTACAGATATACCATGTTTTATTATCCTTTTTCCATTTGGGGGTATTTATACAGTTTTTCACTATTATAAGTTGGCTGCAAATAGCATTTAAGCATCAGTTTTTTAATCTGTATTTTAAGTTCTTTCTTTAGGATGGATTTTCTTAAACAATAATATTGCATCAAAGGGCTTCATTGTCAAAGCTATTGGTACATATTACTAAATTGCATAAGTTTCTAAGATATGCTATCAGAGCCAATGGCAAATCTTCACTCTAGCGCCAATTATTATCATTTTTTATTTTCTGAATATGTAATTTTAAAAAAAGCTTTCATTCTTATTTCATTTTATGGTCCTCCATTAGAAAGCATAAATGTTTTCTCTCCAGTTGTGTTTTCTTATCTGGTTCCCTCCAGTATTTTGTAAACTGTTGGTTTACTTCACCAATTAATTTTAACAGATTTGTAGTTTTCCTTATGGGAAACCATAAATTTCCTGGTTTTACCATTATGTTGAGAGGGAAAACAACATTATGTCAATTTTGCAAAGAATTTCTAGATGATGCTAGCTTAAAAATATATGGAATTTTTTATGACCTGAAGCTTATAACAGATAAAACGGTGTTCAAGCTACAGCTAAATATTTAATAAGGAGAAAGATTTTCAGAAATTTCACCCTTTGATGCTACCCAGGGTGGTGTCACAAAGTAACCAGAACCAAAGATTAATTGAAGCACATCTATAAAGAACTATTGTTGTAAAATAATTACTACCCTAAGTTAAATAATCCAGAAATTTGAAATTTCATCACTAGAGTAGCCTAGGGATCCCTCTCTGAAAATGCAAATAACGCTAGTAGAAGTAGCACATGTAATAAAAGTGTGTGTGATTTGTAAGAGCTGCCTTTCTTCTCATGAGAAAAATCAAGCATGTGGGAAGCTTTGGATCCCTGAAGGGAGCATGAAAGACACCAAACCTAGGCATATCACAGGTAAGAGGCAAATCTCCCTCCGGCAAGCATTTTACCAATTTTTCCTCCTAACTCATAAGCTCCCCTTCTCTTCTTTTCCATCATGGTAATCCACTCTTTCTTCTTTAGGAGACCTGGGCCCTTGTCCCAATTCTTGCAGGAACAGAAAGAAAAGCTTAACGATGCCACCTCTCCCCCAGGCCTCAGGTTCCTATAAATTAAAGATTTGAATGAAATGATCACTTTGAAGTTCTATAATTTATAAGTGTTGAGTTTTTAATGGTGCTTTGAGGGAAAATAGCAAAATGTTCTATCAACTGTATTGGTTTTGCTTGAAGGCATAATGTTCACTTTCAATACTTTCTGTTTATGACAATGGAAAATTCTTAAGTGTATTACTGACTAATCCAAAGCAAAAATGAAAAGGTGCTGAAATCTGGCTTTTAACTCTGATATATTGATTTGTTATTTTAAGACTTATGAGACCAAATAAATATATATTTTCCTATTTTAAAAAAGATGTTTTCTCAGCCTAGTTATGTAGCAAATTGTTAGCCCCACTAACAGAACTGTAAAGGGGATTTTCTTAAAGAAATCATAAAACAATGGCAGAAGTTAGTGGGGAGGGAGAGATACAAATAGAGCACAGAGGATTTTTAGGGCAGTGAAATTGCTCTGTATGGTTCTATAATGGTGGATATATTTGTTCAAACCCATAGAATGTACAACACCAAGAGTAAACCCTAAGGGAAACTGTGGGTGATAACAGTGTGTCGATGTACATTCATCAGTTGTAACAAATGTACCACCCTGGTGAAGTGTTGATAATGAGGAAGATTATGCATGTATTGGGAAAGGGGGTATATGGCAAACCTCTGTACCTTCCACTTAATTTTGCTGTGAACCTAAAACTGCTCTTAAAAATAAAATCTATTTAAAAAAATACATAGCAGCAACATTTTGGGAGATGCAAATCAGAGGAATGAATCAATATTAACTTTCCAAACTGGAAAAATCTAATCCTAAATTGTCAATGGAGAAAGCTGAACAGAAACCTAATTCACAAACGAGAATCTTCAAATGTCTCAGAAATCAGCAGCAGCAGAAAATTCCAGTATTGGAAGTGAAGATACAGCTGAAAATGGAAACAAATTTCAAAGTTTGATTAGAAAGCCTCGAATGAGCTCCCCTTCTGTTAAACTGAGTAATTACCTCTCACTAATCCCTAGGGAAAGACAAAACAGAAGGATTCTGGATGAGCACACCGCATACAGTTGAAGTCAGTGGTATCATACTAAAGGAGGATTAAAACTGAGCATTTACACTGTTGGTGGGAGTGTAAACTAGCTCAACCATTGTGGAAGACGGTGTGGCAATTCCTCAAGGATCTAGAACTAGAAATACCATTTGACCCAGCCATCCCATTACTGGGTATATACCCAAAGGATTATAAATCATGCTACTATAAAGACACATGCACACATATGTTTATTGCAGCACTATTCACAATAGCAAAGACTTGGAACCAAGCCAAATATCCATCAATGATAGACTGGATTAATAAAATGTGGCACATATACACCATGGATACTATGCAGCCATAAAAAAGGATGAGTTCCTGTCCTTTGCAGGGACATGGATGAAGCTGGAAACCATCATTCTGAGCAAACTATCACAAAGACAGAAAACCAAACACCGCATGTTCTCACTCATAGGTGGGAATTGAACAATGAGAACACTTAGACACAGGGCGGGGAACATAATGCATGGGGGCCTGTTATGGGGTGGGGGACAGGGGGAGGGATAGTATTAGGAGAAATACCTAATGTAAATGACGAGTTAATGGGTGCAGCAAACCAACATGGCACATGTTATGCCTATGTAACAAACCTGCACATTGTGCACATGTGCCCTAGAACTTAAAGTATTAAAAAAAAAAATTGAACCTGAATATTGAAACCCCATCCCTCTTTCCTGACTTGGTTCACAGGACACTGGCAGGGGGAGCCTGGAAGATCCTTATCTGTAGAATCTCACCAACTCAAGAAAAAGAAATTAAAGATATTGATATTTGAGTGTATCCCCAATGAAACAGTCTGATCTGCTCAGTCTATTGTGAAATCTGTGGTCAACAAGCCCTGCACATGCAATGAGCTTCTCAGTGCACCACACTTGAATGTAAACTCACAGACAAGGAGTAATAGTCATTGGAAAAAAGACTCTAAGTTTTAGGGAAGAGACAAAACAAAGACAGAAAAAGGAACTTGAAGGAAATAGAGAACACTCAAGAAAAAGAACACTTTTTAAAATGTATCTTCAGTATTCTCAGAGAGAAGAGATTTTATATCAATGAAGCTTGAACACAATACTATAGAGTAAAAACTTTCAGAGAAGAAAAAAGAACTTTGAGAAATTTTTAATAGTAGTAGAAATGAAAAACTCAATAGAATGACTGACTGATAAACATGAGGATACCTCTCAAAAAGTAGAGCAAAAAGGAAACAGGTATAAAAAAAAAAAAAGAAGAAGAAATGATAAGAAAATGTGAGGCTAAGTCCAGGAGCTCCAACATCATAGTAAAAGAATAGAAGGAACATACCTCAAAATAATAAAGGCCATATATGACAAACTCACAGCTAATGTACCAAATTCATACCAAATGGGGAAAGCTGAAAGCCTTTCCTCCAGGATCTGGAACGAGACAAGGATGTCTGCTCTCACCACTCCTATTCATCATAGTACTGGAAGTCCTTGCCAAACAATCAGGCAAGCAAAAGAAATAAAAGGCATCCAAATTGGCAGGGAAAAGGGAAGTCAATTGTTCCTCTTTTCTGATGATATGATCTTATATCTAGAAAAACCTAAAGACCCCACCAAGAAAAGTTATAACTGATAAATGAACTCAGTAAAGTTGCAGGATATAAAATCAACATACAAAAATCAGTAGTGTTTCTATATATCAATAATGAACTAGCTGAGAAGGAAACCAAGAAGGCAATCCCATTTACCATAACAACAGAGGAAAACACCTAGGAATAAATTTAATCAAGGAGGTAAAATATCTTAATGAAGAAATCTACAAAACACTGAAAGAAATTGAAGAAGACACAAATTGAAAGACATCTCATGCTCATGGATTAGAAGAATTAATATAATTTAAATGACCATACTACCCAAAGAAATTTACAAATTCAATGACATCTCTATCAAAACACCAATGTCATTTTTCACAGAATTACAAAAAAGAATCTTAAAATTTGTTTGGAAACAAAAAAGAACCAGAATAGTGAAAGCAATCCTGGGCAAGAAAAACAAAGTGAAGTCACACTACTTGACTTCAAAGCATATTACAAAGCTATAGTAACCAAAACAACATGATATTGGTATAAAAACAGACACATAAACCAATGGAACAAAAATAGAGAGTCCATAAATAAATTCCCATATTTACAGCCAACTGATTTTCTATAAAAATACCAGGAACATACACTAGGATAAGGACACCTTTTTCAATAAATGGTGCCAGGAAAATTGGATATTCATATGCAGAAGAATGAAACTGGGACCCTATCTCTCCCCATATACAAAAATCAACTCAAGATAGAATAAGACTTAAGCATAAGACCTAAAACTATAACATTACTAGGAAAAAAACAGGGAAAACATTCAAGTCATCAATCTAGGCAAAGATTTCATGGCTCAGACCTCAAAAGCATAGACAATTATTACAAAAATAGACAAATGGGATTATATTAAACTAAAAAGCTACTGCACATCAAAGGAAACAATCAACAGATGAAGAGACAGGAAGAACAGGAGAACAGGAGAACAGGAGAAAATATTTGCAAACTACTTATCTGACTAAAATCCAAAATATACAAGGAACCTAAACAACTCAATGATTTAAAAAATGAATAATCCCATTAAAAAGTGGGCTAAGGACATGAACAGACATTTTTCAAAAGAAGACATATAAATGGCTGACAGGTCTATGAAAAAGTGCTCAACATCACTAATCAGGGAAATGCAAACCAAAACCACAATGAGATATCATCTTTCCCCAGTTAGAATGGCTATGATTAAAAAGACAAAAAATGGCAAGAATGCAGAGAAAAGGGAACTCTTATAAACTGTTGATAGGAATGTAAATTAGTATAATCACTATGTAAAACAATATGGAGGTTTCTCAAAAAATCTGAAAATAGAGCTACAGTACAATCCAGCAAGCTCACTACTGGGTACTTATCCAAAGGAAAAGAAATAAGTATTATCAAAGAGATTCCTGCACCCTTATGTTGACTGCAGCACTATTCATAATATCAAAGGGATGGAATCAACTTAAGTATCCATCAATGGATGAATGGATAAAGAAACGTGGTATATGTATACAATAGAATACTCTTCAGTCACAAAAGAGAATGAAATCATGTCATCTTCAGCAACATTGAAGGAACCGGAGGTCATTGTGTTAAAGCAGGCACAAAGAGACAAATATTGCTTGTTCTCACTCATATGTGAAAGCAAAAAGAGTTTATCTCATAGAGGTAGAGAAAAGAATGGTAGATACTGGAGGCTGGGAAGGGTGCGTGGGTGGGAGGCCCAGGATGCAGAAAGGTTGGTTAATGGGTACAAACATACAATTAGATAGAATATATAAGTTCTAAAGTTCATGACTTTAAATTCTAGAGTAGCATGACTACAGTTAGCAACAATGTATTGTATATTTCTAAGTAGCTAGAAGAGAGGTCTTGAGTTGCTCCCAACACATAGAAATGATAAACACTCAAGGTGATGGGCACCCCAAATACCCCGACTTGATCATTACACATTCTATGCATGTAACCAATATTCGCATGTACCCCATAATTACATAAAATATTGCATATCAATAAAAAACTATTGAAATAGTAAATTTTATATTATGTATATCTTACCATAATAAAAAAATAAAAAGAAAAAAGCTCCAGTAGGGATGTCTCCAAAAAGATGAAATAGATACATTACTTGACCTGTTTTAATTAAGAGGAAATTAAAGTTTCTGAAGGATAAATTAGGAATAAGAGATAAGTAAATAGAAAACAAAGCAAATTCAAAATGAGATAATTATTAACCACAGCAAAAGAAATTTTTAAAGCTGTGCAAGGGAGGAAAAGAATCGCAGGGTCTAACCTAGGTTAGCAAGTGGCTAACCTAGGCCCACTTCTAGCATTTACAGAATGGGGACAAGATAAATGAAGCCCCACTTATCATATGACTATATATTTTAAAAATATAAATTAAATTAGCAAAGTGTTAAATAAAATATATTCTATCCTCCTACCTTAGTAAATGACCTGGAAGTCCAGGACAGAATTTAAAATTCTCAAGTTTCTCGAAGTTCCACAGCAGAACTTTGCGGTGGAAGGGGAGAACCAGCCACTGGCCCCAGCTGAACAGCTCACCCTTTTTCTTCCAGTCCCAGGGCCCATCCCACATCTGAAGAGCCTTGTGGGCATGTGTCTGGACACACACCCATGTGTCCATGCTCTGACCACACCCTCACCAACACCTCCCTCCTAGGTACCCACATAGGTGGCACCCTCCACCTTTAGTAGGGCATGAGACACGCATGGGCCTTGGAAGCCGTTTCAGGCCATTTGGGTGGGGAATTCTAGGTCTCTGAACCCAGTGCAAGACCTGGAAAGGGGGCCTCCTTGACCCTGTGAATTTTTCTCCCCATGAGTAAGGGCCAGAAGAAGATCTCCCAAAGTGTGGCTGACAAGACACGGACCTCTTTGCAAATGTCTAAGACTAGTATTGGGCTCAGCTGAAAACAGCATTTATACAAGCATGGCAATGTACATAATAAATATTAATACAAAAATGTTAACATGAAATTATGAAGAGGATGATGGGAATGGGAAACATGCAGTGAAGTGCTTGGTATAAGGGGTAAAGGATTAAAGAGAAATAAGGCCTAATCTTTTATAGTAGGAAGTCTAAAGATAAATGCCTAAAAGTGAAGAACCTAGAAGTTGAATATAATCATGTTATTTAGGGATATAAAGAAAAAAAAGAAATAACTAAAAAGCATTGAGCTCTAAGAAATAAAATGGAGGAGAGCAGAATTGTAGGGGAATATTATTCCCTATATAAGACTTGTATAGGCCAGGAGTGGTGACTCATGCCTGTAATCCCAGCACTTTGGGAGGCCAAGGGGGGCAGATCATTTGAGGTGAGGAGTTCGAGACCAGCCTGGCCAACATGGTGAAACCTCATCTCTACTAAAAATACAAAAATTAGCCGAGCATGGTGGTGCATGCTTGTAATCTCAGCTACTTGGGGGCTGAGGCAGGAGGATTGCTTGAACCCAGGAGGTGGAGGTTGCAGTGAGCCAAATCACGCCACTGCACTCCAGCCTGGGCGACAGAGTGAGACTCCATCTCAAAAAAAAAAAAAAGAGAGAGACTTGTATAATTATTTGACAACTATATGCATTTCAACTTTGATACTAAAAAAATTAAAAAGAACGTAGTATAAAAATAATCTTTTCTAGTGCATTGAACCACTTGCACCTTAATATGAACTCTGGGAAACTTTTCATTAACCTGGTCCTTTCAGAATAACAAAAATGTAAGAGGCAGAGCTTTAGAGGAGAATATTAGCATGTAAGAGGAACATTGGTGATAGGAAAATGTTTCAGATTCACAAATGTCCTTTGGGTTTTTTTTTTTTTTTTCACCTTAAGTTCTGGGATACATGTGCTGAATTGAGGACGCTACATGTTTGAATTTATTCATTCAATAGATATCTATTGAGTAAGTATTTATTTATATGTGACAGGCACCATGTTAGGAGCTAGGGACACAGAGGCAAGAAAAAAAATTTTAACACGTTTCTGTCCTTGCAGTACTTAATGTCCAGACCAGGTGACATTATTGAATCAAATATTCATTCAGTGAATATAAAATATCAACTGTGGGAGGTGCTATAAAGCAAAGTTCTTGGTGCTAAGAGTGTGTAGAAGAGTAAACCTCCCTCAGTGAGAAGAGTGGGGAAATGTTCCCCAGAAATCACCCTCAAGTTAAAATCCCACTGAGTGGGCCTTACCTAGACAAACCTGTGTGGGTGAAAAGAGAGGAACAGAAGAGTGTTCTGGAGGAAGAAAGAGCATTCCCAATGGCATCCTTGTTGTTTTATTCCTTTTTGTGTGTGTGTGTGCATCTTATTGACAAATTTCCCTACTCTGCTGTGAACCTTCCTAGCTTGTTACATTTTCAAGCCATAAGAGGTGAGCAGATGTGTATGGTAAAGAGAACTAGAAGAGGTGCAGTGTCTCACGCCTGTAATCCCAGCACTTTGGGAGGCCAACGTGGGAGGCCAGAAGTTTGAGATCAGCCTGGACAACATAGCATGACCCCATCTCTACAAAAAATGTAAAATTAAAATAAAATAAAAGAGCTGAAAGAGACTAGTCCTGGTGAGTTGCAAAGTGAGATTCTGACCACAGAGATTGGTGAGATGATCACACAGTGATCAAAATTTCTCATTTTTTTCTCTGAGAAGTCATACAGGAAGGCTTTGCAGGGTCTTCACAGTAGGCTGGGTGCTCTGAAAACAGACACTGCGTTGGGATTAAACATGCAAGGATTTTATTAGAGGAAACCCCTGTGAGAGGAAATGGGATAGGAGGGAGGCTAGGAAAAGGTCAGACCATGATTAAGCTTGATCCTTCATGAAGGAGAGAGGGAAGGAAGGTTGGGTGGAAGTAGGGTTGCCTGGGACTGAGGGGCTTCTGTGACAAGATTGAAAGTGGGACAGTTGGGGCACATCGGGAAGATTGGCCACCCTGGGAGGAAGCACTAGACTGCCCTGCTGTGCAGTCTAGTGTCTAAGTCTAAGACAGGCTTGGCAAGGCCATCAGGGAGTCCTTGAGCCAAAGTGATCCATCGGGAGAGTCTTAGTACAAACTGCCACACTCCATCATTGGCAGGAGCAGCTCGTGGGAATTTCAGCCTCAGTGAAAAAGCAGTAAAGGATTTGCGAGCACCGCAGCAGGGGCCCTAAGTCTATTCTGGGCAGCACCCGGTAGCTGGGGTTCCATGAGGTGCATTCGCATGGAGGTCTTGGAAGCAAGTATTGGGAAGGGAGAAGGGGCCACAGTAGATCATTTTGTAAATATCATCCAGATGGCAACATGAACAATGAATTGGAGAACAACAATAGATGCAAGGAGGCTGTGTAGCAGGTCCACCAAAGATAAAAACAGGCTGCAGGTATACAAAGAAATGAGTACTTTACATAAGTAATTAATACACTACATAGTATTTTTATTACCCCTGATCAAAACTCTTTCACAGTCAGGAGTTTCAAGTTACCTTAAAACATAGTATCTTTGAAAGGTATTTAACTCCTAAACCCATGAAGAGATTCTCTTGTTATTTTTATAACAACATTTATTACCCATTGTGTATAACCATATAGGTTCAATCATCAGAAATGGGTAATAGCATGAATTGCCAGAAAAAAAGGCCAGCCTGGCCTCTAGCCTAGTCCAATCTTCTGTTTTCTTAGACTATGAATTGCTGGGCTGATTTACAGAACTTTGATGGCTTGTTTATTTTCACTTCAGGGTTTTAAAACTTCCTGGTAAAGTTCCCAGAGATGTAAGATGCCCTGTGACTGAGCTACTTTGATAGTCTGTTAGTTTTGTTCTTTATGTATGACATATCTCAACTAAAAGAACCACTTCTTGGTGCTTTATAACGCAAACCAGCAGGATGAGATCAACTTTGTTTTTATTTTCTGCAAATCAGTTATTTCATGGGAAAGAATTTATTTCACCATTTAGGTACTTTTATTGACAGCTGTAAAAAATACTTTAATATCCTGCCCAGGAAATCTTCCTACACTGTCATATTTCCATTTAACTTAAATGTAAGTTTAAACACAGACTTGACTCACAGAGTTATCTGCTCTGTTCAAAAGAACTCAAAATATCCGAGATATTCTGATTCTTTTTTACAAGAGAATGAATAAGACAAACACACAATAAATTAACATTTCTGACAAAAATGCTACTCTGCTCACTGTATTTTTTACCTCTTTTCTATTCTTTTTTTGCTGCCATTAAAGACAGAATCTGTTCTTTTAATTTATGAATTCATTGCATCCGTTTTCATACCAGAGTCAGCCTTCAGACTTAAACTCTGTGGTTACACTTCTCCAAAGTCTCCAATAGTCTCTCAGTGTATGTTTCACTTATTTTTTTATTATCATCCCTAAAAAAGCCATCCACTCATGTTTTACTGGAAGTTAATAACGGTGTTAAGATCCTTTATACGTTTGATATTTCAGTAAGAAGACTCTCTATTAATTCCCAATTAACTCGCTGACTGCCTTTTGCCACTCGCCAAATTTTCTTTTTTTTTTTTTTTGAGACTGAGTTTCACTCTTGTTGCCCAGGCTGGAGCGCAGTGGCGTGATTTTGGCTCACTGCAACCTTCGCCTGCCTGGTTCAAGTGATTCTCCTGCCTCAGCCTCCCAAGTAGCTGGGATTACAGGTGCCCGCCACCATGCCTGGCTAATTATTTGTATTTAAAGCAGAGATGGGGTTTCACCATGTTGGCCAGGCTGGTCTTGAACTCCTGACCTCAGGTGATCCACCCACCTTGGCCTCCCAAAGTGCTGGGATTACAGGCGTGAGCCACCTCACCCGGCCACCACCCACCAAAGTTTCTATGTCTTGACTATTCAGTTTAAAATAAAGAAGTATTTGACCTCTGCTCATGCATGAAAAGATCAGAATTTATCATTTCTGGCTGACCTTCAAATTTATTCCAATGTTACCTTTCAGCAAGAGGAACAAAGTAGTTGAAAAATAAATATTTCTTATAACTGAGCAAATCTGCTATAGGTGCTCAAAAGGCAAAGAAAAAAAATCTGTAAAGCACAGAACCACTTGCAAATGGCAAAAACCAAAATGTTTGTTCTTTTAAGGAGAATCACATTATCAGTGAAGAATATCAATCACATTTGCTACAAAAGCATTTAAAATATTTTCAGTTTGATATCCCAGTTCTCAAATTATGTTCCAAAAACTGAAACAATTCTTTCTGATATGTTTATGTGCCATAAAATGAACTAATGATTTATTCTCTACTAAAATGTTAACCAATATAGCTAATCCTAATGGAATAAACTATAACAAATTTTAAAATTTACAATCTATCTGCCCTAATAATTTTTGGCCCATGCATAATATAGGCATTTAAACCAGGTATTCTGGTTATTTGCTATGTTGCCTGTCTCCTCCAAGCCTTCTCGTGAGTAACCACTCTCTCCACCTCCCTGAATATTCTTTGTGCATTTACTAAATCAGAAAAGCAGAGCATAGTGCCTAATTGCTTTTTCGTTTTCTTGCTATTATTCTTTTTTCCTTAACTCAGATACAGGCTTCTTGAAGACATGGTACATACCTTTAAAGCCTTTTCTGATATCCCGATAATTAACCAAAACAAAACAAAACAAAACAAAATCATCTACAGAAGCCACACTTGCCTTCATTACAGAATTACCCAACCCCTAATGGCTCTCCTCAGGAAGTTCTGCACCTGTGGTTAAAGAGTTCTGTCTTTGTTAGAAATCTTTTTATTGCAAGTGGGGGAAAAACATCTCCAACTGGTTTAAACAAAAAAGTTTTTCTACTCATGTAAAAGTCCACACGATGTCGTGACTTCAGATACAGCTTTCTTCAGGATTCAGATGATAATCCCCTCTTTTCTTCACTTTCTTGGAGTTGACTCATTCGCAGGCTCCCTGCAGTGATTCTTGCAACTTGGGATTCCCAGATCCACCACACACAGTCCAGTGCCAGAAGGAGAGTCCAACAAAAGCTCAAAAAAAGTCTTTGGCTAAGTCCTCTTGGTTGAGACTGGCCAGGTTGGCAGGTGCTGATAGCTTAGCTTGGGGAAAGCCTCCAGCTCTGGAGCCCAGGGTTCCAGACTCAAAACTTGCAGGCTAAGAGGGAAGACAGAGTGGCTTCCAAGAAAAACTGTGGTCAGAGAACAAGGACAGGGAGGGAAAAAACCAATCCATAGCCACTTGTAGTATCGCATCCCCTTGTGACTTTTAGATGCACAATAGCAGTATTCATCTGAGGCTTCCGTATTATGCTGCCATGATGTTTCCTAGTGGCAAACACCTTCTATGGGACTATCAAACAGAATCTTTATTTGTTCTTCCAGAAACAATTTTCAAAGCAATGTAATATAAAATGTATACATATACCAATAGTGTATCTAGACTTCCACTGGCTTTCAGTGTGTTCTTCTCAAGCTATCAAGATAATACAATTATGTGACTTTTTCATTATCTGTTTTTTGACATTATGAACAACTATAATGCCATAAATGAAAACCTTTTGTTAATTCATAAATATTAATTTGTTGTATTTTCTTCAATTCTTTTTTTTTCTTTTTTTGATACAAAGTCTTACTCTGTCACCCAGGCTGGAGTGCAGTGGCATTGCCTTCAATTCTTAATAGGGATTCTAAAATACTTCCTTGAGGTAACAGTTCTTTTTTTTGAGATGGAGTTTCACTCTTGTCACCCAGGCTGGAGTGCAATGGCGTGATCTCGGCTCACCGGAACCTCCCCCTCCTGGGTTCAAGCGATTCTCCTGCCTCAGCCTCCCAAGTAGCTGGGATTACAGGCGCACACCACCACGCCCGGCTAATTTTTGTATTTTAGTAGCCATGTTGGCCAGGCTGGTCTCAAACTTCTGACCTCATGTGATCCCCCCACCTCAGCCTCCCAAAGTGCTGGGATTACAGGCATGAGCCACTGCGCCCAGCCCTGAGGTAACAGTTCTTGACTCATAATTTTAGTTATTTTTACTTCATTTAACATGGCACTAAAAGCTGCCATGCAGAGGGGAACATGTTACAGCCTGCTGTTAATGTCTCCCCTGATCCTAGACACCTTTCTTAAGAGGTCCATTCCTTTCAGCACTTTCAAGCCAGGTAACCACATTCACCAGTGTTACTGCCTTTTTCTCTATTGTAAATATGAGAATTTTTACAATAGTTTCTCTATTGTAAACACTTGAGAAATATGTTAAATGTCATTCTATCATTTCCTCTCCTCTTTCTTCCCTTTAAATATTTTGGTAGAAAATACTTTTCCCAGAAATATAACTGAGTTTATTCATCTTTAAAACCGTGTCTTTGCATACTATAGAATATTTTTAGGCAATGCCAAGGATTTTTTGTTTTTTTGCCTCTCATCAATTTCTTCTCACATTTACTCTTTTTCATAAAGTTGACTTCTTTTTCATTCAAACTTCTGTCAGATATCTACTTGTTCTCTCTTCTTTCCCTTAAGGCTTGTTTAGTACCTTCTAAAAGATGCCTTCTCCAAACAATTTTTCAGAAGACTAAGATGCTGCTTAAACATAAAACCACAGTCTTAAAATTATTTTTATCTTTCATCCACATGCAAATTGTAAGACGTGGAGTCATGAAATAAAATATTCTTAAGCTTATTAATATTTTATGTTTACATATACATACACGATGAGTCCCAAAATAGTATTTTAAAGTGCTGGATGTTTTTGCCTATTGATTTTAATTAAGTGTACTTTAGGTTGTCTGGATTGCAAGTAAGAGAGAAAGGAAGATAGATGAAAAAAATCACAAGCAAGCTTTTTATTCCAGTTCTTGGGGAAAAAACTAATAAGCCACCTCCACAGTGAATTTCTAGTGAGTCATTAACCAGGGATTTGTTGCCTTGGTTACTGAGCCAGGTAGAGATTCCAGTAAAAAAGCAATGTGACCTATAGCTCAAGAAACTGAAGAAGTGAAATTTCTGCATGATGATATTTACAGTTACTACAGAAGGAAATGAAAAGAGTAAAAAGTATATGTTAAAAGGGAAAAAAAGATTACTTCGATTTTTGACCCCATGTCAAAGATGTTTACAACCACACAACACACACTTTTAATAGCATTTCAGTGTTTGTTTCCTTGTGAAATATTACAAGACATAAACCATTTCCAATATATGAGACCTCTCCCACCCTAGAAAACAAATCACTTGACTCATCAGTGGTGAATGGACATTCCTTTGGTAGAGAATATTGCAGTAACATACATTTACAAGATAAGCATTCAGAAAGCAGAATAATTGGATAGATTTTCCAGGCAACCTATCTCTGTGGCTTTTCCATCATACCGTATCAAAAATTGAAATTACCTGAAGATTGGCACCAAATCTAGAAGCAAAGCAATAACAAAAGGAAGAATTTGAAAGCAAGACTTCAAGCATCATCCTCATCTTTGGCTGTAACTGGCTTTTTCACTAAACTCAGAATCATACCGAAGACATTGATGGTCTACTAACCAACCTCCAGAGATGGCAGAGATTACAATATCTGTGATGATTCATTTTGTTCTGTTTCTCTGGAGAACCCTGACTAATACATTATCCAAGTCCTACTTCCTACTCTTTTCTGCCTATACTCCAAGCCATGCCAGTTTACACTGAAACCAAAATCCAACGGTAGAAAGTAAAAGACTGGCAAAGTCACCACTATCTCATGGATGAGAATAGGACATTTAATAAGAAACCACAAAGATCATAAATTTTGCCAACAACCAAGGCCATGACATAGGCAATAGGACAGCTTCTGTGAAACTGCACGAGCCTCAATTTCCTCCAGGAAATTGCCCAGGAATAATCGTATCCCCTCCAGAAGATAGATTCTTACCAAACTCAAATGAGGTAATACATATGAAGCTCTGGCTAGATAAAAATTATTTCTTTTCTCTTGTTTCCCATCTGGATCTCTTTTACCTCCATTTTTATTTAAATGATCTGGTTTCCTGAAAGGTTTAAACTTAGGACTGTAAAATTTAAAACATTTTCCATGTACATTCTGGAACGGCTATTTTTTTCGCTAAGTGCAATATCACTATTGACTATTGGTCTGCAACCCTCCTTCAACACATACAAACAAATACTTTGAAACAAAACTGGAAATAAAGGATAAAAGAGTAGACAGTGTTGCAGCAAGGTGTAAATTCCTAAAACATTTATGTTGTTTAATCCATGCCCAAACTTGAATGCAGTCATGTAGGACTCACAGTAGATCTTACAGCCCAGACATGAAGCATTCATGATCAAGATAATTCTCAACCATAATTACCCTGGGCTTACAATCGTCCCACCATCTCTTATATTTAATTGCAGGATTTCTTTCACCATCATTAATCCAATTTGGGAAAGGCTTAAAGTACTCTATGCAAGCTAAGCACTGACTGAGTTAAATGAGATGAATGTTTGGCATCTGTGGTTTATTGCAAATTCAACAGAAGGTGATGAGATTTGCTTTATTCCCAATCTGGCTTTATTGAGGCTTCTCTTTTTATGAAAGTAATGGGCTTTCTGCCTTTATTTCCTGTCAAAGTTCTTTAATGCTTATTACTTGATATTTATTTGTCCTTTAGCTTTCAGAGGTGGCCAACTCCTAAGATGTTTAAATATACTGCACAGAGTTTGAATTTTCTGGGATTTTTTTCTTTCTTCTATTTTTCAAAAAGGTTAGTTCTTCATAAGAATTATTTTACTGTTAGTGATAACAAAATGGTAAAAATACTTCTGGGGCTTTTAACTCTCTGCTTAGTAAAACTATCTTTTTTGTACTTTCTTCCTGATTTGAATACCACATTATATTTACTATATAAGGGATGATCTTTAGATATTAACCAATACAATTAAAGACATATAATAATCATATTTGAAAGTATCCATTTTACAAAGAACATTTTCATTCTATGATTTTCTATATTTTCATATAGAAGTCTGTCATAGGTAATGGACTTTTGGCCTATTTTGTGTCAGGTACTGAGGAAGTAAAACAAAAATATATGACATAGCTTCTGCTTTCAAGGGGTTTACAGTCTCCCAGAAGCGACAAGCATATAAACGAGTCATTATTATATCATCTTGGCAGAGTTTCCCTGGAAAAACAGCCTGAGGCAGGATGAAGCTCTGAAGATTTATTTGGGACATACAATCCCGGGGAAACAAGGAGAAGGAAAATTGTAAGTAAAGCTGGAGGGATGAGAAGCAATGCAAAGTGATGCATTACTGCGCTAGCAACTGCTTCATAAGGGAACTCGGAAGAGACACAGATGATCGCTTTCAGGGCATTTGTTCAGCTACTCGGATGCCTCCAGACACACTCTGCAAAGAGACTCTTTGCCTAGAGAAAAAAAAAAGCCCATGGAAAAAGAGGACATTTTTCTATCTGGCCTCCTCCTATTTCCCACTGGTTAACATTGACGCTGTGGAGAGTGAACACCCCCGCCCGTCATCTTGCACCAGCAAGCCCTTGGGCAGTCCATGGGCAGGCAGATGTGGCATGCAGCTGGTAACCCTGCTCAGAGGTGGCCTGCAGGGTAGGTAGGGGCTGAAGCAGAGCTCACAGCTGAGGAGCTCGGAGGGAGGGTGAGCCCCAAGACTCAGCACAGGCACAGGATCAATCAGACACAAACTGGATGGCAATGAAGAAAGGTAAAAATGTTTGGAAAACTCAGACAAGGAGCAACTGAGGAAAGCTGAATCTGTGACTAAAAAAGCAAATTCATGAAATTAAGTTTTTCATTGAAAGATTGTATGCATATTATATACACCTCATAAAAGCTAACACGTGGCCTGGTGGTTCTTGGAATGATCCACGTTGTTCAATTTTAAGCCCTAAGTCTGTACTAATGCCGTGGCTATATTTCTCTAAGAAGAAATCTCAGCTTACCTGGGGGCGGTAACTGATAACGCCCTTGACTGCTACCCTCAAACATGTCAGAAATGTCAGTCACTTTCCAATGGTGAAAATTAACACTGACCTGTTTCATTTTCTAAGACAGGTGGTGCTCCCTCTTTATCGTGTCTTGCCCTTGTTCCCTTGTGATGTTTTTATTCTTTCCTAGATAAATTCCCTCAGAAGAGAAAATAAGCAAAGTCAAAAATTCCCTCAGAAGAGAAAATAAGCAAAGTCAAATATAGAATGACAGCTAGTCTATCTAGGATTTTTGGTCTCAAGAGTCTATGATTTAACATAAGCTGTAGCTTTTAAAATTCAGGTGCCCCATATGGGCTGCTGATGAGAATTCAATTTGTGAATCTACTAAGTCATTCTCTCTTACTAAGTGTGTGAAAGTGTAAGTAGATTAGAAAAAGTTTAAATAGCAACGTCAGCTTTATTAATTCAGCACAAATGGTTTGTATACATCCTGAGCACCTATGTCTTCACCATGAAAAATGCATGTCTTTTTAGATTTTTTAAATTTCTATTTTTTTCTGCAACTCATACTATCCTTATTAGGCACCTATGTGCCTAACAGAACATTTGCAATGTTCTACACATTATAGGTGGTTCCAAAATAAATGAATCTCATCCTTTATAGAGCTCACTGTCTAGTTAAGGAGACAATCTAGCATCAGAATATCAAGGATGGAAGTTACTATGGAGATTTGCTAAGGCCAAAACATGTCCCTGAAACAGTTAATCATATAACTACAGAAAATAAAAATAAGCAAAACAGACAACTGTCATAATAGTTTGAATGTTTGAGAATGCCTATTTGAGAAGTTGAAGCAGATTAATAGAAGAAGTAGTAAGTGAGCTGCAACCTGAAGAACGCCCAGATCTTAAATATGTAAAGCAGGAAGGCAAAGGACAGCCCGGTTACAATAAAAGAGCATGAGCAAAGGAACCCAGAAAAAAATGAACCCAACAAGGTCTCAAGACAATGGGGACACAATCCAAAGCAGTGGGCAGAGCAGAAGGTGCTGGTTGTGGAAGAACAGGGAATAAAACTGGTAGGATGCGAGGGCGAAAGATTTGAAAATCCAACCCACTATGACATAGACTTTTAAACACACATTAAACCCTATAGCCTAATTCTCCAGCTAACTTTTTTCAACCTTGCTAACCTTCCAGAAGTCCAAACTCAAATCACTAGTATAGTGAATGGCAAGACCTGAAGTGGGTACCTGAAAACAGGAAAAGCCTATATAATTCCAAGCAACAGTATGGATAACACTGCATCGTCTAGACTATGCACTCCTGTGTATTTTAAGAATCCCCGGAATAATAATTTATATATTCAAAAAGCACAGATTTTAACCAGAGGTCTCCACTTTTCTTTCCCAACACACACGCATGACTCTCGGCGGGGGAAAAATGCAAAAGACCATTAACTAAGATGCAAAACATTCTCTCTCTCATGGCATGGGGAAAATTGCATCTATTGACCCTTCTTCATGTTTCTAAGGTTTTTATTAACAAAGCATGGAAATAAATTCTTTGTAACCTCAACCTGAACTTTTATTATTGGGATCTCATCTTCACATATGATGTTCTCTTAGTTGCTGGAATCTAGGAGGTAATTTTAATTCTAGATTATTGTAACTTGAACATGACCCTGGTAAATTATATATACATGGTAAATCTCATGGATAGTGTCACTGAAAATCTTTAGAAAAGTAGACATGTGGTTTGCGGCAGACCCATACCCACAGAAGACTTTAGACGTAATTACTGCTTCTCTGATGTTATTTGGTCTGGAATTTGATGACAAACTGAAGCCACATTCTGCTAGCACCTGAAAAGATACGCTGATGGTTGGGTCTTGGCCAGGCCACTTATTGGCCTGATGACACATGGACAAATATAACCCCAAAGTGAGTGTTCATGGCAAAGCAAGAATTGTCATTTGTGGTGGTACGTGGACCCTTGTGTGCTTATGTGGCCGCACCCCCAGCCTCCTGCTATCAAATACAAGGAACCCTTTGGCTCCCAGCTCTCCAGGCTGACTGCTGTTGGAACCCAAGAGCTGAGGGGAGGCTGAGGACCTGTATCCATTCATTCACCTGATTCCTTATTTCTTGCTTTTTTTTGCAAAGCCTCTTTGCCAATTTTGTAGTAACTCCACATGAATGGAAATGAAGCCACATCCAAGTTATCATTCTCATTAGACTTCAAAATTGGATTTGAATTTGTGTTCTTTGATAACAAATTCTACTGAGCCTTTAAGATTGTTAGCTATTTTTTGAATAATACTATTTAATTAAATAAACAGTTATTATTTATTTCAGCTGCTACGTATCAATCATTGAGCTAGAAAATGGGAAACCCAAAGATTAATAATTAATATACGGACTCTGCCTTCAAGGAACTTGCAGCCTACTGGAAGGGACAGACAAATAAATAAAATGTACTTTTTAGTGATTTGCATTGAGTCCAATGGGAACTCAGAGTCACCTCGCCCAACCAGTGGAGAAGAGAGCAGAAGGCCTGAGGGAGGTAGGAAGAAAAGGTGATGCTTGAGTCAAGCTTTAGCATCAATAGTTGTGAGTAAATGGGGACAAAAGATATTCCTGAGGGAAAAGCATAAACTGAAAAAAGGACTCAATAACCAGCATGGTGTGTGCAAAGAAGGAGAAGCCGTGTGCCCGCCTAATGCACGAAATATGAGGTAGGGTAGACAGAAGATGAAGTCTTGTTTGGTCCATGATGGGCTTTGCGTTTTATCCCATTAGTGATGAGGAGTCATGGAAGGTGTTGTGTAACGTAATTAGTGTTACCACTAGACAATGAGTTACCTGGGTAGACGAGCTCAGTGACAGTTCTAGTTAGATTTTTTTTTTTTTTTAAACAATTTCGCTTTGTTGCCCAGGCTGGAATGCATTGGCATGATCTCGGCTCACTGCAACCTCCACCTCCAGAGTTCAAGCAATTCTCGTGTCTCAGCCTCCTGAGTAGCTAGGATTACAGGCACCCACCGCCATGCCCAGCTGATTTTTTGTATTTTAGTAGAGACGCGGTTTCACCATGTTGGCCAGGCTGGTCTCAAGCTCCTGAGCTCAGGCAATCTGCCCGTCTCAGCCTCCCAAAGTGCTAGGATTACAGGCATGGGCCACATGTGCCCGGCCTCTAATTAGATCATGGTAAGAAGAAAAGATTTGTGACAATCTCTGACACATTAGTACCACAGTGTCCTTTACAAAACAGTTCATTTTCTTTTGTGTGTGTGTGTGTGTGTGTGTGTGCTGGACAGATAGACTAATCTGTATCTCATACCTTCTGGAAAACCATCTTTAAGATTTATAAGAATTTGAATCTGAAAGTCAGCTGATTTAAAAAATAAAAACATAAAACATTTTATCATTCAAACGTTTTATGATCCAAGGCAGGTGGATCACGAGGTCAGGAGATCGAGACCATCCTGGCTAACACGGTGAAAACCTGTCTCTACCAAAAATACAAAAAATTAGTCAGGCGAGGTGGCGGGCACCTTTAGTCCCAGCTACTCGGGAGGCTGAGGCAGGAGAATGGCGTGAACCGGCTAGGCGGAGCTTGCAGCGAGCAGAGATCACGCCACTGCACTCTAGTCTGGGTGGCAGAGCAAGACTCCGTCTCAAAAAAAAAAATGTTCATGGTTATGCAGCAAATATTACAATGAAATCTAATAGCATATTATAATTCTGAGAGTATATAATTTCAGATATACTGTACACAAAGTAGGACACAAACCAGTATCTGTTAGGGAATGGTGAGTTATAAATTGCTACAGAAACAGAAACTGGCCCTGATAATACGGCATTCATTAAATATCAGAATCTTCACAAGTATTAATAACATTCAGGGTCCACCTAGTCCAGGTATCTAAATATAACAATCCCTGGGGGTTCTTTTAGCTGAGTACCATGAGTAGGTCAGAACAGCTCATTGGGAATGATTCAACCCTCGCTCATAGACCAAATTAAAAAAATACATACAAATGAAAGTAATAAGCAAGGAGTTTCTGAAATTGACGTTCAAGACCTCTGAATACAATGGCAAGGACATTAGCTAGTGTGACTAATAGCACAGCCTCAGTTGGGGCTCGTCTGGGACCATCTTCCTTGGTAGCCCCAGATCTGCTGACTCTCTCTGTGCTATGCCGCCTTAGCACTGATGTTACCACCTTTCAGTGTGATTAACCTTGGTATATGGAATTATTCAAAGTTCCTCTTTACCTGTTGATTTATACTGAAACTGTGTTTCATTCTAATATGCTCTGCAAAATGCTTGCAGTCTGCTTTACTCCTCAACTCTTGGGATAGCTTTTATCTGCCTGCTGGTCTAGATAGCTCTAACGTGAATGTCATGTGCAGAAATCTCTGCTCTGACAGCTGCATTCTCTCTGGGGTGTTAAGGCTGAGAGGAAGGTTTAATCTGTTCCCTTGCCAGGAATAGTCTCCATGGTATTGAGGCTTTAGCTATAAAAACAGACCTACAATGTATACGCCCCCTACCTTACATAATCCTTCTCCAGGTGTAAAATTTCATAGACAATACTGCATTCACTATACTTACTACACTCTGTTTTCCCAATTTCTCCTCAATGTGACATACTTAATCTTGTTGTAAAAATCGTGGTATTTTAAATGTATCACTAAGGAATTCAGCTTTTAGAAACCATTCTCCAGCTTTTCCAGGAAAAGAGAGATGGCTCAACCTTGTAGTTTTTACATACTTAACCTTGGAACCCTGTGCAATACGGCTCAGTCTCTAAGCCCCATCTTACCAGAAGCCAAATCTACCCAGGATATGCTTAATTCTAAATATTAAGATTCTAAATACTGACCTTGGATATCTAGTTTTAGTATTTGATTCATGCTTTCTATGCTGTGTGGGAAGCTTCCCGGTTATCCAAAGCTGATTTTGGATTCTTATCTTTAAAATTCTGCATTGGTTAATAATTATCCCTATAGTTATATTTGCCGTTGCTCACTTTTGCTCTCAGTTGAAGAATAGATTGAGTTGCTTAATAATTAAGCAAATTTTGTTCCACATATTCGCCTTTTTTTACCAGAAATTCAGAGACCAGAATTCTACTGCTGCTCTGGTAAAATGCCCAAGCAGGACCACTATTCTCACATGATCTGAGTAGACAGGAGGAAAAAGGTACTTATCCTACAAAGCCCAAAGTCAAGAAGCTCTGTTCTCTCAACTCCATTGTCATTGAAAATCTTCAAACCTCCAACAAAATTTTGTGACATTTCTGATGCTCTATGAGTTGCAGAAACATCTATATAAGTGTTTCTAAACAACCACCTCTTCAGACTTGGAGACTTTCACAAGAATACTACCAGTTCTGACTTTAGTGTCTTAATGATGGATCTCTGTTACTGAAAAAGAACACTCTTATGGGATCTGGCCTTGACTTGTTACAAGCTTTTTCTGTGACATTGCCAACTAATCTGCTTCTAGCTTCTATAAATGTGGGTGCTAATAAAATCTGACTCACCTTCTGCATGAGGATGTTGTGATGCCAATCGATGCACATAGAAATACTTCAGACAACACATAACTCAATGTTATAGCATCAGCATTACTGCGATAGTAAACATAAGTTGCCAGCTTGGTGAGGGAATATGTTAAGCTGGTGTGATAAATAAGAGGCTAAAGACCCACACAGGAGTTACCTCTTCTTCGCACTGCCTGGCTTTGATCCTCCCTCAAAGACAGAAACTATTAGAGCTAACCTTTAAAAAGAGAGACGCACAAATGCACCCTCTCTGGTTATCACAAAGAGTTCTAAATTGGTCTGAAATAAAGCACAGATCTTTGTTATTATAAGAATCTTCCTTGTTATATTAGTCATTTCACCCCAGAGATAAAAGTGATTCTAGCAGCCATCTATATATCTCATTTAACCGCCTCATTTTGTACATGAGGAAATCAAGCTTGTGGAGGTAAAGCCACGGGCCCAAAACTACACAGCTACTGAGTATCATCATAGCTGGAAGTAGAATCCAAGTGCCTGGATTCCTGGTCCTGTGCCTTCTCCACTATAATCATTGCCTGTATCGTCCACAGTTGCTGCATCGTTTTTAAATAGATAACAGAAAAGGCAATGAACGCATGTATTCCTTCACTCAACACATATTTATTGAGTGTTCACTATGGGCCAGACATATTCAAGACACCAGAGATACAACAGTTGAAAAAACACACAAATTTTCTGCCTTCAAAGAGCTTATACTTTTGAGAGGGGGAAGGGAGGAGAGAGAGAGAGAGAGACAGAGAAAAGCAATTGCTAAGGAAAAATAAATACATTAAGCACGGAAGGAAAATATGGGGAAAGGAAATAAAATTCCTAAATAGGGCAGCCAGGGAAGGTGACTTTAAGTAAAGACCTGAAGGAAGTGAGAAAAGTAGCCATGCAAATATAGAGGGGACAAGCATTCCAGACAGGAAGTAACAAGAGCATAAGTCCTGAGGTAGCAGCTCCTAGTGGGGTTCAGGGAACAGGAAGGAGGCCAGTGTGGCAGGTGTGAGTGAATGAGGAGAAAGGCAATGAAGCCAGAGAGGTTGGACGGGAGACAAGTTTGCAGAGCCGCTTCATAGGTGGTAAGGACTGCAACTGAGTCAGATGGGAAGCCTTAGAGCAGTAACATGACCAGACTTTCATTTGAACAGGATCACTGTGGTGAGGTGCTGAGAAAGAGGACAAGAATAGGCACAGGATGGAGGAACTGCTATAAAAATCCAGGGGAAAAGACGACGGTGATTTGGACCGGGATGGTAGAACTGGGGTGATACCTGGTAGAGTAGACAGAATGTGCTGATGAGCCACACGCAATGTATGAGAGAAAAAGAGGTATCAAGCATGACACCATAGGTTTTGCCTTGAACAACTAGGAGGACAGAGTTGCCATTAGCTGAGTCAGGAAGAATTACGGGGAAAGCTGATTTGGGAAGTGGGTACCGAATAGCAAAAGCTCCATTCTGGGCATAAATTTGAGGAGCTCATTAGACATCAGTGTAGAGGTGTCCACTGGGTGGTCGAATATGTAAATTTAGAGTCCAGAGGAAAAATCCTAACTGAAAGTATAAATTTAGGAGTGAAGCAAAAAAGGTAGTTAAAGCCATGAGAAGGCATGAGATCACCTGGGGAGAGTGAGGACAGATAGAGAAGAGGTTCAATTACTGAGCCCCAGGGTTCTCCAACATTTAAATGTAGAGAAGATGTGCTAAAATAAAAATATCAGGGAGCTAGAAAACCAGCAAAATAATTATGGCCTATTCTCTCTGAATGAGTCCCTATCTCCATACTGCACATCCTTTTATGCCTAAATTCTTCTTCCCTTTTATTAACTTATTTTTGTAAATTGTATCACTCCATTTTATTATTTATCTTACTCGTCAGTCTTCACTGCAAAGGACTTATAATGTTTTTCAAAACCCAAATCCCCTCCCACTTTTTGAAAGAAGACATTTGCTGCCATCAAATACATTCAGAAGACTATGCCACAGGCTCTGAAGGCACTTCAACATGGGGAGATACAAAGATGAACCAATAAAGTATTTGTTGTCAAAGACATTATTATAAAAGTGTATAGTTTCCCCAGATGATTATTTGAAGGAGGAAATGGCCATTTGCATATATATTTTTATTTGTATATGTGTATATATATACACACAACTAATATTTATTCAATGCTTGCTAGGTGCCAGCTATTCTGTTAAGTGTGTTGTGTATATGCATTACCTCAATGTCCTCCCAATAATCCCAAAAGATAAGTACTATTATTATCTACATTCTAGAGGTGAGGAAAATGAGGCTTTCAGATGCTAAATAACTTGCCACGTTTATCAGGTTTAAGAAGTACTGAATCTAGACAGTTTGCCTCCTGAGCCCCTACTTCTTAAACATTTGCCCAGAATTCTAAGCTGGCCACCAGGGAAGAAGAGAGATTTGAGCCCATGCAGCTGTCTTGCTTGGTCTGCATGGTGTTTGTTTTGTTTTTAAATGTACTTTGAATGCCTTCAGGGGATGTACACATTCAGTAATCACAGCCCACACCAGTCATTACAGCCTTCATTTTTACCCTTCATCATTTAACTTAGCAGCTGCACCAAGTGCATTGGAGTTGTTGACCCTTGCTCTACCATCCTTCTTCCTTCGATCTTTAACAGGCTCAACATTACTTTCAGTCCAGCACATTTATGCCCTACTTCTTGCATATTCACACATACCCACACATACACCACCCACCCCACCAACACCAATGCAAATACCTCCAACACTGCCATCAGGAGAAATAAAACAAAATAGGATTGTTCTTTCTTTCCATCCTTGATATTTTTCCCTATAAAAGTCATTTGTAATGTTTAAGGTCTTCTCCCAAATTTACCTCTCCAAATCTAATTCAAATCCAACTCCCACAATGTAAAGGCAAACTTGTTTTTTGCCTAGAAACACAGGACTATGCCCCAGTGATGTTTTGTAACAGGAGCTACCCATCCTCTGAGAGCTGCATCATTCATCACTTGTTGGCTGTTTTTGTACCTCTCAACTCTGAGCGGCAGATTAGGGCACACACGCGTGTTCTAGTGAGACTGAATTCAAGTCATTTTTGTTTTGAAATGGCAATGCCTATGCTGAGAAGAGTTGCCTTATGAAGTCATTCTTTTTTTTTGAGATGGAGTTTTGCTCTTGTCGCCCAGGCTGGAGCGGCGGATTAGGGCACACACGCGTGTTCTAGTGAGACTGAATTCAAATCATTTTTGTTTTGAAATGGCAATGCCTATGCTGAGAAGAGTTGCCTTATGAAGTTATTCTCTTTTTTTGAGATGGAGTTTTGCTCTTGTCGCCCAGGCTGGAGTACGATCTCCGCCCGCTGCAACCTCCGCCTCCTGGGTTTAAGCAATTCTCCTGCCTCAGCCTCCCGATTAGCTGGGATTAGAGGTGCCTGCCACCATGCCCTAATTTTGTATTTTTAGTATTTTTGTATCTGTGTGTGTGTGTGTGTTTTTTTAGTAGAGATGGGGTTTCACCATGTTGGCTAGGCTGGTCTCAAACTCCTGACCTCAGGTGATCCACCCGCCTCGGCCTCCCAAAGTGCGGCGATTACAGGCATGCGCCACCGTGCCTGGCCATGAACTCATTCTTAATTGCATGTCCATTACACAGTTAGCACATGAGAAGATTCTCTTAAATCATATGTATCAAGAAGCTAACAGAGTTCTTTAGCTATTTCTGGCTCGTAAGTACTAAGGTTCTGTCTCCTTAGAATAGGGGAGAAAAATCTGAGTTCTTTTTGCAACTATTAATTTTGTTTGTTTTTTAAAGAAAGCAGGAAGACACTTTAACAAAAGCCCAATCGAAATCATGTTTTCTGTAAAAGGAAATGATGAAAATGAAGAGTTTGTTTGTGGACCTAAACTCTTGGGAATATTGTATCATCAAGGTATTAAAACCAGTTTTCCAGAAGCTACTCTTTGTGTTGAGGGTTCCAGCAGAGCAGAGATAAAACCAGGTGCTGAGCACTAAATTAGGTCAGCTGAGCTCCTAGTCTACTGCAGTGATGTTTGCAGCAGGGGCAGTTATTAACCTCAACAGGGTTTGGGGGTGGGATTATTGGCAGGGAAACGGTTGGATTTCCCTTCCCTTTATACATTGATATGCAAAATATTATTTAGCCTTAAACCTCAAGACTCACTATATTTCATCACTCAATTCACTAACGAGAACACCAGGATTCATCCTCATTAGAATTTGTCAAATACTTCACAATTTTTTTTAAAACCAATACATTTTGCCAAGTTTCCACACCCATTAGCAGATATGATTTGTAAAATAGTTCTGCCAATAAATAGCCATTTTGTTATCCCCATTTCATACATGAGGAAAGTCCAAGAACCCAGTAACACTCCCGAGATCACACAGCTACAAGGAATAATAGAGCAGGAATTCCAACTTATGTTTTATAGTCCACTCCCATGTTCTTTCCGTGAGTTATCATTTGTTGGCTGCTCTGATTTTGATGATTGAATCACAAGATGTGTGGCCCACGGTCTCATCACTCACAGTCCACCATCTGTATTAAAAATGGGTTAGGAGAATGGAAAACATTCTTGCCAGGATATGACAACTTTCCCCTGGTCAGAATATGGATATAAAAAGTTCCAACAGTTTGTTCCTAAGCTGCTAACACAGTTTTTCCCATGAAACACTACCACTGCATGATGTTACACAAAGAGAGGTTTTGTGATCCCATTTCCTAGCACATCATCAATGTCCTAAAGTGCTCCATGATCCTCTAGAAAAGGGTATCATAGTGAGTGTATTCCAAGCATTGTACTGAGCACCTGGATAGATTTGTGTACCACGGATGCTCTGCAGGGTCCTTGTGAACCCCTGAAACTCACTAAATTCAGGGAAATTTTCCCTATGGAGCATTTCTCATAGCTTGAGAAACACTGTTTAGGGCAATTGGTAGTAAACTTTTAGGATTCACTCATCTGAAATTTAGTGTAGAAGAAAAACTATAAATAGATTCAGAAACACCTCTGAATGAATTTATGAATGGCATATTTATCATCACTTACTCAGGGGAACCAGGAATGGCACGACCCAAATGTCCAATGCAGAAGTCAGAATTCTCAACCCATTTCCAACCTGCCCCTCCATGCAGCTCAGTGAGATGGTGCTCCAGGTCATGTGATCCAAGCCTGACTCAGGATGACAGCTCTTGTGTTCTCAACACAAATTTCCTTCAGGCTGCCACGCAGCTCTGTATTCATTCTTGTTAGTGATAATGAGATGAACCCAAGGCTTAAAAATAATTGCGTTTAAATTTAGACTTATCTACATGGAGAATGTCTCTCCAAACCTCAACATATACTTTTGAAGTAATAGTTATTATTTTTTCCTCCTTTTCTTTCAGTGATGAACAAAATTAGAAAGTAAAATTTTATAAGAAATATTTTGTAAAATCCCTTTCTTAACCCAAAATGAAATCCATAGATAATATATAACTTATTTATACGTACATAATCTTTTGTAAATCAATAACATATTCTAATCATACTACAAATGAGAAATAATAATTTCCAATGAGCCGAACGTCAACATATAAATGCTCAAGCAATGCAACATTTCGAGATGTGAAGAATTTCTGATTTGTGCTCACTACATAACAATAGCCCCACCTTCATTATGACAACTCAGAACACATCCTCTCAGCTTCAAAATGCCTTCTCAGTATCCCTTTTTTCCTCATTTAGAATCAATGTATTAAAGAATTTTAAGTAGGAAGCAAAAGGTTTTTATTACTTCCTTTAAAATAAATCACTTAGGCTGTTATATGGAGAAGGAACAGAAGAGAGGCAAGAGAGAAAATGCAGAGACCCACTAGGAGGCCACACAGTGATCCCAGCAAAAGATGCTACTTTCATGCTACTAACAACTAAATCTGCAGTCTTCTCCCTGTGTCCAGATGCCTGTCAGACATCTCTATTTGAAGATGCTGGTGCTATGTGAAATATTTCAATCTCCAAATTAAATTTTAGATTTCCCTCATTCTTCTACAACAAACTGCATCTCTTATTTTCTCATCATACCAGTCTTACATTTCTGCAACATCTCTTGAACTTTCACCTTCTTTTGTATCCAATCCCAGCCTTGTTCTTCTCGCTAGAAATAATAACAGACTCTTAGCTGGACGACTGCCTTGTATCTCCAGTTGCAATCCACTCTATAAGCAGCTTCGAGAACAATCTCTCTTAAATACAAACATCTATACATCATTCACTTCTACAACCACTATCTTACCCTGGCATTTGCAAGATTGACTGGAGCTTCACATGGCATAGTGCGACCATGGAACACAAAAAGGGTCAAACCCATTGTTAAGGTGTTCTAAGCATCTAAGTTATCCATCCAATGGGATGTCTTCCCCATTCCTCCTCTCCATTGCCTGCTATCTTTTGCAACTTCTTACATCATCTTATCACTGAGATCTAACGACTCACTGCCACCGCCAGCACTCTGAAAAAGCAAGAATATTTCATTCTTTCCCTCTTAACTTAGACACACACACAAACAGTAGGTTCTCAGTGAGTGTTCGATAAATTCATTTCAAAGCGTAAAATAAAGCTCCAAAATGATGACAAAAGAGAGTGCAAAGCAAAAACCTTAAGCATTTTCTGTGAATTTAAGAGTGTTCATGACCTTCCAAGCCAGCTGCTCAGTCTACTGTGGCACAGCAGGTTAAATTTTCTATGAAGGAACAATATGTACAACCTCAAAGCATTGATCCTGAAGTCAGATTACGGTCCAAATCTCAGAAACATCACTTACTAGCTATAAAAATTTACGCAACAGGCTGGGCGTGGTGGCTCACGCCTGTAATCCTAGCACTTCGGGTGGCCAAGGCGGGTGGATCACCTGAAGTCAGGAGTTCGAGACCAGCCTGACCAACATGGTGAAACCCTGTCTCTACTAAAAATACGAAAATTAGCCGGGCGTGGTGGCACGTGCCTGTAGTCCCAGCTACTCAGGAGGCTGAGGCAGGAGAATCACTTGAACCCGGGAGGCAGAGGTTGCAGTGAGCAAAGATCGTGCCATTGCACTCCAGCCTGGGCAACAGAGTGAGACTCCATCTCAAAAAAAAAAAAAAAAAAGGCAACTTAATTAAAAATATTTGTGCCTTGGTTTCCTGAACTGTAAAATAGATAGTAATCATATCTACTTTATTACTTCATAAGACTGTTTGAGAAGTGAATGAGTTGTTGCATACAAAACACTTAGAATGGTACTTGGCACATAGTAAGCATTTAGCAAGAATTCGCTGTTATTATTGAAGCCAAGTCTACCCTTAAAACGTTTACAAATTTTAGTGTGTGTGTGTGTGTGCATATATATATATATATATGAATATAACATTGTTTTGTTAAATTCACAGCCACCTTATTCAATAAAGCTATGATGCTAATCAGATACTTGGAACATTTATGACACCACTGGAAAAAAAATATACAAATGATTAAATCACAAGGTCTAGAATAAAGGGAAAGTGCGAAAGCCCATCCCAGTGAAGATTTGTGATTATTTTAAATGACTATGAAATACATATAATGGGACCTTTTTAAAAAGTCCAATTCTCAATAGTGTGCTTCTTATAAAATCGTAATTTTATTTCACTGATGGCAATCTTTAGGCCACTCTAGGCCCAAAACTTTAATTTTTATTGAAATCATCAAGAAATTACAGTACTAAGATTCGTCCCTTTCAGATCAGAAATTAAGATTGAGAGAAATTTAATTTTCACTATTTTCTAAGTAGGTTACTCTCTCCAGAACCAGAAACATTCCTATTTAAATCCCATTGTTAAAAGCATATTTTGGTAAATGGGTATCAATAAAATATGCAGTTATAAAAATAACATTTTGGTTAAACCCTAGAATGTTAACTACACAAAGGATTCCAGAGTAGGAATTGTTTTTTATACAACTAACAATTTTGTGTTTGGATTTATGAACAACACATAACTTTATACGGATTGATGCTTTCCCACACTTTTTTAAGAAAGTATCACAATCAGAGAGACAGGCTAAAGTGAAAAAACATTATCAGAGATGTCACAGATTCCTTTAGCTCAAGTGGACACAACGAAAAGCCATCTTGTGTCCCTCTTGTACAAGAACATCTTGTCGCATAATTCCAGAGTCGGAGCAAAGGGAAGGCTTGAATTTGCCACATTTGCAACTGCCAGACCACAGAGCAGACTCGGTTCTGTTTTCTGGTGTGCACTAATTTTTCTTAACCTCTCTCTTAGGCATCTGAGGGTCTGCTGGACCATGGGCCTCATCATTTTCTCAGTCTCCACTGAGGGTCTGGATACTCCTCAGAGACTGCAACCACTTTGAAGGACGCAGGAGAGGCAGAAAACTGGCTTGGATTCCATCGCAAAAGGATTCCAGCAAAGGTAGGATAGCTACGTCCACCACTTCTCTACTGTACAGACCTCAGCAGCGAGAGGTCTGAGCTCTACAGGGTCAGGATGGTAAAGTTCTGTCTGAAAACTCATAGGCTTCTAAGAATAGCGTGGCCAATTCCCAAAAGTAGTGCCACTCTCAGGGCAGAACTCACTCCTACGTCCAATCCAGCTCAATCTTCTGCCCCACAAGGGACTTTCTCCTTCAATGAATTTCTACAGCAAATGTTTTCAAATTGCTAATGTTGACCCTCATTAAAACCTGCCTTGCAGGCCGGGCGCCGTGGGTCATGCCTGTAATCCCAGCACTTTGGGAGGCTGAGGCAAGCTGATCACCTGAGGCCAAGAGTTGGAGAAGAGCCTGGCCAACATGGTGAAACCCTGTCTCTACTAAAAAATACAAAAGTCAGCCAGGTGTGGTGGCGGGCACTTGTAATCTCAGCTACTCGGGAGGCTCAAGCAGGAGAATTGCTTGAACCCGGGAGGCGGAGGTTGCAGTGAGCGGAGATTGCGCCACTGCACTCCAGCTTGGGCGACAAGAACGAAACTCCATCTCAAAATAAAAAACAAAAAAAAACCCACCTTGCATTAATGCCTAATTGAGCAACATCTTGTCAGAGAAACTGCAAACTTTCATATCAGGGGATGTTTCTGATACATCCCTTTGGAGCCTAATATATGCATGTATTAGATTAATACTGAATGCTGTTTGGGAAGAAGAGAAAAGCTTAACTAGCGCAAAACATTCCCTACATCTATGTGCAGCTTAATAAAATATTTTCTGTGTTCATTTCTGGTAGATTAAATTATGTTAAATGATTTTAATTCATTCATTCAATATTTAGTTTCTGCCTTTGTTTTTTTATTATTTTTTAAATTATTTTTTAGAGACAGGGTCTTGCTCTGTCACCCAGGCTGGTGTGCAGTGGCATGATCATGTCTCACTTCAGCCTCAGACTCCTGGGCTCAAGCAATCCTCCCAATTCAGCCTCCCGAGTACCTGAGACTACATGCGCACACCACTATATCTGGCTAATTTTTTTAATTTTTGAAAGATGGGGTCTTGCTATGTTGCCTAGACTGATCTCAAACTCCTGGGCTCAAGCTATCCTCCCACCTTGGCCTCCCAAATGATTGGGATTACAGGCATGAGCCACCATACCCAGCCAGTGCCTGCCTTTGAAGGTGAAGGATACAGTGAGAGGTATAGCAGAGTCCAGGTCACACAGCCCCTGGGACACTATGCTAAGGAGCAGGCCCTTAACATTTATTGCTCAGAAGGTCATTGAGGAATGTTTTGCAGGGTATAAAACAGTCAGTTTTGCTTTATGGCTAAAATACTCTGATGACAATGTGAAACATGAATTTGAGGGGCAAGACTGGAAGCAGGGTTAAGTGCAGGACACCAACAGAGAAATGGCTAGGAATTAAACTAGGGCAATAGTCATAAGGATGCAGAAATGGGAACACGTATAAGATAGAGAAATAGGTACAACTTGATGACTGACTCTTGGGGGGAAAGGGTGGCAGAATTCAGGAGTGACTCACTACACTGGAAATGCCATATGTGTCTTTTCAGCTAACCTATAATCTGCAAGAGTTCCTGGACTATACTGTGGTATTTACCACTGTCTCTATCATCTGGTACACACCCTGGCAGGTGGTAGACACTTAATAAATACTCCTTGAATTAAAATTAAAAATCTATTGATTAGATCTGACTCTTACACATGTAGGAAAATTGTTTGAAAAAAAAACTTTATTCTTTTCCAGGTCTGAACCTACTCAAATAAACTTAAAGAGTTTAAAAAGGCATTCTGTTTTTACTATCATCCCTTTCAGAAATGAAATTTCAGTTTCTCTAATTTGACATTACCATGGTTAAGTGGACCTCACTATCAAAACATCTTCCTAACATACATTGCTAAGCATTATGTTTCCATTGAAATCATAATTGTATTTCATGAAACAAACACATTAGTTTTTTAAAACTGTTTCTTCATAGGAATCAAGAAAAATTGGAAAGTGGTTATATCTCCATGAAGAAAGACTGAAACCTAGGACAGTTTTTCCCTTATTATCTGCAGTTTCACTTTTGCAGTTTCAGTTACTCAGTCAACCGTGGTCTGAAATATTGCAAAAAATTTGTAAATATATATTATAATATTATTATTATTTATACATACAATATATAAATATTTTTATATAATATATATTATTTTTATATATACAATATATAAATATATTACAATATATTTTATATATAAATAAGACATTTTAAGAGGCAGACTATATTCACACACCTTTTATTATAGTCTATTGTTATAACTGATCTATTTTATTATTAGTTATTGTTGTTAATCACTTACCTTGCCTAATTTGTAAGTTAAACTTTATCATAGGTATGTACATATAGGAAAAAACACAGTTTGGTGTTATGTGCAATTTCAGGCATCCACTGGGATTTTTGGAACCTATCCCCCATGGATAATAGGAGACTACTATACTCAGTATCAAGCTGTTGGCTGCATACGCAAATCATTATTTTTCTTCAGAAAAAGTTCATGAAAGCATGACAGTCACCTGGTCTTTGAAATGCTAACTGTTAATATTTTTCTAGGTAATAGAAAATAATATCACTCTTTTTAGTGAGGTTCAGCAATAAGCACTAGTCCAGTGCAAATCTAACAATACTTATGTGGCATGACATACAGATCCTTAATAACTTTTCTTTCTTGTAGATGAATAGAATTTTTACCAGTCAGGGTCCCCAGTAGAAAACAGATGACACACAGACAATAGGCTAATTTTAGCAGAGTTTATTTATGAAAAGCTTAATCATAAAGGCATTGCTATGGGGTAACCACAATACACAGAAGAGTCACCAAGGCCTGACAGTAGCCTGACTGTCACCATTCCTATGCCACAAAGAAGGAGGCGAGCAGTGGTTACTGGGATCTGGAGAGAGAAAATCATGTAGAAAAAGATCCCTTGAAAGGACCAGAGATTTCTGCTAAGGGGCACTGAGTCAACCCCACAGGAAGGAGCCCAGGCAAGCAACTACTCCGCCAATGCTCTCCTCCCTCCCTCTGGTCTTTTAGTAGTGCTCTCAATTGGCCAAACCCAACAAAGGCGATGGGATCCCATTAACAAGTCCATATAGGCAGGCTCAGGGGCAGAGAACAGGGTGGAGAATGGTGGGAAGGGGACTTGAAGGAGAAAATAGAAGACACCAGCCCGGACTCACTCATTTGAGCTTTTCTGCCTAGGAAAGACGACCTCGGTACACTTGCCAGTGTCCAGGCTGTTTTTCATCATCTCCCTCTTGCAGAGTAAAAATTTTTCCTGAGTTCACATTTAAACTTCTAAGTATACAGCTATCAATAAATACCATGTTCCTCTAGCATATCAGCAGGAAATCTGAAACAACATGGGATAAGCAGCACAAGGAAAATACAAAATGAAACACCTAGTCAAATAGTAAGTAAACATTTTAGGAATTATGCCGAAAAATTTCTTTAGAAATCTTCAGAAATGCTTCAGAATTTAGGGATGTTTTATTATTTGTATCCCTCCTCTCCCCTCCCCATCCTACACACACACACACACACACACACACACACACACACTGAGCACTTTTGGCTCAAAAAGTGTCTTTTCTTTGATCTTCTTTTGGAGATTTAAAATCTGCTTATCTGTGGAATGGAACTTCAAGAGATCTTTTTATCTAAGTGCGTAGACATTTCTACAAAAGGCACTCTTTAATCTGAAAAGTATCGATTTTTCTTATTAATTGCTACTGTTTGCCAACAGTACAAAAATTTTCTCTTGTCTTATGTCTGTTTATCACACTATGTCCAAAACAGTTGGATTTCCAGCACTTTTGTGAGCTACTTAGTATGTTTAGTACTGAGCATGGCACTTAGTAAGTGCACAATTAATATCAGTAATAATGGTAGTTGGTAGCTGTAGTTATTTATTCTTTTGAAAAAAATAGTATTTTTTCAAGGCAAAGATTCAGAAATGCACTGTAAAGTGTGAGATTCAGCTAAAAGTTCTGTCTTACAATACGCACTGTCATGAATGTAAAACTTTTTAAAAAGCTTCCATTTTCTTGATGAATATTTGGAAGTTTATGGTAAAGACATTGAAATCCAGTGGATCGCAGAGATTCTAGCCATATTGGCAAGGACTCTAAAATCAAACCTCAAATATAGCTATTTTATTTATTCATTTATTTACTGGGGCTTCGCATCCTAGCTTCTTCCCAAAAGAAAAGACATGCTTTATTGTCATTTCCTCCTCATTTTCTGTGTCTTTCCTTAGAGTAGAAACTGACAGTTTAGATCATATTCTGGCAGAGTAATGAAACCACAGCCCAGCATATATTATTTAAAGACCTGGATTTCATTCACCATAGGTGAAGGTGACTGAAGTCAAAGAGTCTGGTTTATATCACTGGGCTGCCAGCAGGACAGAACTCGCAGTCTCCGCTTCCCATTATGAACAGATCTATAAAGGAAGCTATGCCTTTGTTTCTCCACCAAAGCACTCATTTTATATAGTGCCAACTTACAGAATTTTCAAGAGCAGAACTTCAGTGGGCAAAACAGGAAGATCCCTCAAACTGGTTTTTAGTATAACTCATCAAAATATGAGAAAAATAGGAAATACAGGTTCATGGCATAGTTTCTCTCAAATACTAGACAAATAATAGGTGCAGGCAAAAATAATTTGTTTCTTTGAACCTGATACTGCTAATGTCATTCAGAATGAGAGCTGTATTGATTAAACTTTAATTTGAAATGCAGAGTTTAAAATGCTAATCTCATTCACTAGTTCATGAGACTTTCATAATCAATTTTATATTTGTGTTCTTCATCATGATGGTATTATTTTTTAATAGGCCAGAGTCCTTTTACTAGCAGTATACTGGCCACTATCTAATTGGTCCTCTGCTACACTGATTGTTAAACATTTTGAATATTACCTTGGGTCAAAGTTCCTTTAATGAAGGATTTTTATCAATCTCTTTTATTATTAAACTTAACAAATTGAATTCTGCAGTTGCACTTCTAGTTACAGTGCAGAAAAGCATAAAAGAATTTTGCTCCTGTCATAAAAAGAAAACACGCAACAAACTAAAACTTTCGCTATTCTTTAACACCAACAAAGAATAGCTGACACAAATTAGTCAAAATGCTGAATTAACTGAATCTTGACAGGCTGATTGCTCAGAAAATCTTTGCTTCGTTCAAATTTTCTCTACAAAATTCTGGTAAGGAATCTATACTGCTGCAGCTTTGTGACTTTCTAACCAAAATGTGTTCTCTCTGCTGGGTCATCATTTTTCATGCTTGCTATGGCCAAGTGATGTAGAGTAATAAACTTACTTTCATGGGAAGAAATCCAATGGCAGTTGTTGAATCCAGTGATTCTCAGTCTTCATCTTCCTTGTCCTATTGCATTTGACACCACTGATCCGTAAAATACTTTCTTCATCTCACTGCTGCATTTCCTCCATCTTTCTGGTCCCTCCTCACTCAGTTTCTGGTTCCTCCTCATTACCCTGTCCTCCAAATTTTGGAGTATCTCAGGCCTAAGTCCTTGGACCTCTCCTTTTTTCTCTCCACCCTCACTCCATAGGTAATTACTATGGCTTGAGTTTGAATATGTCCCCCGAAGTTCATTTATTGGAAACTTAGTCCTCAATGGAAAAGTGTTGGGAAGTGGGACCTTGAAGAGTGCTTGAATCATGGGGGCAAAACCTTCATAAACTGATTAACGCCTTTATCATGGGAGTGGGTTTCTTATAAAAGGACAAGTTTATCCTCCTCTTGCTTGCTCTCTCTCATCCTCTCTTTGCCCTTCTGCCATGGGATGATGCAGCAAGAAAGTCCTTGTCAGATGCTAGCCCCTTAATCTTGGACTTCCCAGCCTCTAGAACTGTGAACTAATTAATTTCTGTTCATTATAAATTACTTAATCTGTGGTATTCTGCTACAGCAACACAAAATGGACTAAGGCAATATTATTACCCAGACTCATTGCTTTAAATACCATCTATGCCTTAAAAATTCCAAAATACCATCTATGCCCTAGTAATTCCAAAAATTTCTCCAGCCTAGACTTCTTCCTGGACTGTCTTCATTTGGATATCTAATAATCATCTCAAACACAACATGTCCAAGAATGAGTTCTTGATTTTTCCATCAAACTTTCTCTCCCCAAAGTTTTCCCTACCTCAATAAACAGCACTTCTATTCTTTCAGTGGCTTACATCAAATTCCTTTGAGTCATCCTTGATTCCTCTCTTTATCTTACACCTTACATCTCATCCATTAGCAAATCCAGTCTACTCTACCTTCAAATTCTAACTAGAATCCAACCACTCCTTATCTTCTCTGCTACTATCACTTTGGTTTAAGCCATCATCCTCTCTTTCCAAGAGTATTACAAGAGCTTCCTAGCCTGTCTCCCTGGTCCCCCTTGCCTCTCTGCACTGTAGTCAACACAATAGCTTGGAATGATCCTTTTAAAAGTGAAGGCAGATCATGTCACTCCTCTGCTTAAAAAGTCTTTCATAGCTTCTTTTCCCATTCCAGACAAAAGCCAAAATCCTTACAATGATCCATAAGGCTCTACACAATCTGTTCCTGTCAGTCTCTGATCTCAGCCCCATCTTGCTCCAGCCACAGTGGCCTCCTTGCTGTTCCTTGAACACACCAGCTTTATTGTCACCTAGAGTCTTGTAGGAATTGTTCCCTCAAATATCCTGATGGCTCTCTCCATCATCTCTTTTAGATCTTTGCTCAAATATTACCCTCTTAGTGAAGATTTCCCCAACAATACTATCTAAAATTTCAATTTTCCACCAGCATTGTCTATCCCCCTTACTTTAGTTCCTCTTTATCAGTCATCATGTTCTAACATAATTTGGATTTTGCTCATGTATCTTCATATCTCTGTCTGTTTGATCTTTATTTAATGTAAGCATCTTGATAGTACCATTTTCTAATGTGTTGTTCATTATCCTAATTGAGACAACACCTGGCTCAGCACACAGTCAATAAGCATTTGTTAAATGCACATATAGAACATTTACTTTTCGACTTGAAATTAAATGTGAAGATAGATTCTTTACTTGCACAGAGTCGTGACATTTCCTAAGCAATGCCTCTGCTTGTGAATCACAATGACTGTCATGTATGAGTATACAGACATGATACTCTGATCTAAGGATATCATACATGTTAATTTAAATCTCAGAACAACCCTATAAATAGGTATCATTATCCAATTTTAGAAATGAAGAAACTAAAGCTTGGAGAGTTTAACTAAATAAAGTCACAGAGCTAGCATGGATTGAGCTAGATTTCAAACTCAGATCTATACAACTATAAAGGCCTCCTTCTTAACTACTATGACAGGCTACCTTCCTTTGAAAAATTGCTTAGGACATTATTCACTTAATAGTTACTCACTCAAAATCAAGAGTTTGTATATAACTAGACTATATCACACTGTGTTAGGCATAAAGCAAAATGACCTTAGGTAAGGTGATCAATGAACAAAAAACTGCAAAACTTCTTTGGTATTAGCACACCTTAAAAAAAACCCTAAAAACCTCCTTTTTTTGTTTATTTCTCATCTGTATCCCAAATTTGCTAATACCCCACATCAGCTACATTCTTTTTCATTATTTGTTGTAATAACTTATTGATTACATTATTCGTTGTAACAACATTATTTGTTGTTATAACTTATTGATTCCAGAAATGTTAACTTGAGGATTGTAAAGAGAAATATGTATATTTCCTTATTAGTTAATTTGATTAACTTTGTTATTATTCTTTGTTTTATTTTCTTGCCAGACCTGACAGATCCATATTACTCTTGGGTTGTGGTGAACTTATCATTATGTTGCTATATTCAAATAGAATAGGATGAAGAATGAAGAAAAAGATGAGGAAGATTTACATACATCAAAAACTTCTCTTCAGTAACATGAATATCATTTATTTAGTCACTGGTAAACTGACTAATAGGAAGGGCCTATATAACAGAAACATACACATTAAAATTATTCAAATTAGAAAGCACATATATGTGTATATGTTTGCCATTATGCTCTACTTATTCCAATTTTATATCAAATTTATACCTTTGAAGTGCTACTTCGATTATGAACCAACTGGCAAATCATCTGAAACTTACTTGTCTTTTAACTCTAAACAAAAGAACTAATGGCATCTCCTATATGAACTTTGGAGGTCATAATTTATGCAATAAGGTACCTATTACCATCAATAAAAAGTAAGTTTCCATTTGGGCCCTGGACAATATTCATCAGAACCAAACAAGAATGGGAAACAAGAATTAGAGGACTCATTCAGTCAAACAAAATCTAAGGATTAAAACAAGAAAAAATTGTGAAAACATATCTCAGTCACTAAGCCTATCCTTAATTTCTAATCTTTCTGGATAGAACAACCACTTAATATTATAAATTTCTGCTAAAAACATTTAATAAATAATGTACTGAAGATCTGATGCTCTGTTAGTTCAAGTATATAGAAAAACATTTCAAGTGATTACGCATAAGTGAAGCATACACCATTTTCTTCTGTTTCTTTTATTTGCAACTCATGAATAATTTCTGCTTCTGATAATGATAAATCCCCTTCTGATCAGAGTAGCTACAGATTTAAACTTGGATTTACAGTCAATAGCGTGAAGTAGTTAAATAAGCTGAAGTTGGAATATGATGCAAAAGGCAAGTATTGTAAATATATTTCTTTTAGCCAATAGATATAAAAGAAATTTTGAGAAAACAAACTTTAATTTTAGAGAACAAGTACAACAAAGGAAGCAATAATAATAATAATAATAATAATAATAATAATAAAGCACTGGAAATCCACAAAATAAAAATGAAACTTCTTTCATTTCTTCTCCATCAGATAATGTGAATGTTGTTTTCTCTTTTATTTATTACACATAATTAAACATGTATAATCTAGGCAGTAGTTGGAAGAGTGGATTAGAGCTATAATACTGACATGAAATATGCCCAATACCAACCATTAAGTGTGAAAAGAAAGCTGAAGAACAATATGTATTCATGAACTTTTTATGGAAAAGTGCTTCTGCCCAAACTAGTTATTGTTTGTATGTGAAAGCCTGGGGAAAAGTTTAGAAGAATACATACCCAACTGTAAAAATGGCTTTCTCAGAGAGAATTGTGGCTACTGTGGGGAAAAGGAGCTTTGATACTTATTCTAGATACTTCTGTGGTGTTTGAAATTTTCAATAAGAATGATATTACTTGCCAAATTACATACAAAGTAAAACTACAGGCTGGGCGCGGTGGCTCATGCCTGTAATCCCAGCACTTTTGGAGGCCGAGGCGGTCAGATCACCTGAGATCGGCAATTCAAGACCAGCCTGACCAACATGGAGAAACCCCATCTCTAGCAAAAATACAAAATTTGCCAGGCATGGTGGTGCATGCCTGTAATCCCAGCTACTCAGGAGGCTGAGGCAGGAGAATTGCTTGAACCAGGAGGCAGAGGTTGCGGTAAGCCAAGATCACACCATTGCACTCCAGCCTAGGCAACAAGAGTGATACTTCATCTCAAAAAAAAAAAAAAAAAAGTAAAACTACATAAATGTTTATATGCACAACCTCTCGTTTAGTGTATGGAGCTGTAGACTACAAAACATCAAGGCTAGATTACAGACCAGCTTTGGAGCAGTCTGGAATCCACCCTCATCCTGATTAAACATGTAACCTTAGATGAATTATCAAATCTGAATCTATGGACTTCAACGTCCTCATCAGTAAAATTCAGAGGCTGAGTTCAGTGATATCATAAGCTCCTTCCTGCCTAAGTGTTTATGACTTTACTATGAAAAAGGAAGACTTTAAGTCAATAAAACATTTCTAGATTCTGTTTTGTTGGTAAGTTTCTTTCTGTCTAATCAGAGATTCTAATTACTTACACACAAACCTCAGGGATATTGCAGGTTTAGTTCCAGACCACTGCAATAAAGTGAGTCACACACTTTTTTTGGTTTATCAGTACATATAAAAGTTATGTTTCCACTATACTGTAATCTACTAAGTGTGCAATACGATTATGTCTAAAGAGTGTACATACCTTAATTTTAAAATACTTTATTGCTAAAAAATACTAATGATCATCTGAGCCTTAAGCAAGTTGTAATCTTTGCCGGCGGAGGATCTTGTCTTGATGTTGATGGCTGCTAACTGATCATGTTGGTGGTTATTGAAGGTTGGGGTGACTATGAACATTCCTTAAAATAAAACAACAATGAAGATTACTGCATCGATTGACTCTCCCTTTCATGAAAGATTTCTTTGTAGCATGTGATGCTATTTGATGGCATTTTATCCCCAGCAGAATTTCTTTCAAAATTGGGGTCAATCCTCTCAACCCTGCTGCTGCTTCATCAAGTAAGTTGATGTAATATTCTAAATCCTTTTTTGTCATTTCAACAATGTTCACAGCATCTTCACCAGGAGCAGATTCCATCTCAAGAAACCAATTTCTTGGCTCATGCATGAGAAGCAACTTGTATTTGTTAAAATTTGATCATGAGATTGCAGAAATTCAGTCATATCTTCAGGCTCCACTTCTAATTCTAGTTCTCTTACTATTTCTACCACATCTGCAGTGACTTCCTCCACTGAAGTATGGAACCCCTCAAGTCTTCCATAAGGGTTGGAATTGCTATTTTAACCTCCTCTCATGAATCACATAGTTGTTCTTTATAGCATTTAGAATGGTGAGTCCTTTCCAGAAGGTTTTCAATGGACTTTGCCCAGACCTATCAGAGGACTCACTCTCTATGGCAGCTACAGCCTTACAAAATGTATTTCTTAAATAATAAGACTTAAAAGTCAAAATATTTTTTCAATAGAGATCTTTTCCATTTACACTGAGAATCTGTGGTTTAGTGTGGCCAACTTCATCAAGGATCTTAGTTAGATCTGGATAACTTGCTGCAGCTTCTACATCAGCACTTGCTGCTTCATCTTGCACTTTTGTTATGAACAAACCTCTGCTAGCTTCCAACTTTTCTTCTGCTTCTTGCTCACCTCTCTCAGCTTTCGTAGAATTGAACAGAGTTAGAGCCTTGCTCTGGATTAGACTTTGGCTTAAGGAAATGTTATGGCTGGTTTGATCTACCCAGACCACACAAACATTCTCCATGTCAGCAATAAAGCTGTTTTGTTTTCTTATCATTGGTGTGTTCATTGAAGGAGTACATTTAATTTCCTTCAAGAACTTTTCCTTTTGCATTCACATCTTGGCTAACTATTTGATGCAAGAGGCCTAGCTTTCAGCCTATGTTGACTTTCAACATTTCTTCCTCACTAAGCTTAATTATTTCTCTGGCTTTTGATTTAAAGTGAGAGACACGTGACTCTTCCTTTCACTGAGAGACCATCATTGTAAGGTATTATTTGGTTTAATTTCTACACTGTTTGTCTTGGGGAACAGAGAGACCTAAGGAAAGTGGAAGACATGGAGGAACAGCTGGTTGCTGGAGCAGTCAGAACACACATATTTATTGATTACATTTGCCATCTTATATGGATGCAGTTCATGGCACCCCAAAACAATTATAATAGTAACATCAAAAATCACTGACCACTTGGCGCATGCCTGTAACCCCAGCTACTCAGGGGGCTGAGGCAGGAGAATCACTTGAACCCAGGAGGCAGAGGTTGTAATGAGCTGAGATCACACCATTGCACTCCAGCCTGGGCAACAAGAGCAAAACTCCATCTCAAAAAAAAAAAAAAAAGAAAAAAGAAAAAAAAAAATCCTACTGTGGGAAAAGAGCACTGACAGACTTGCTCAACGCAGAGTTGCCACAAACCTTCAATTTTTTTAAAAAAGTACTGCAAAATACAATAAGGTGAAGGGCAATAAAATGAGGGCTGTCTTTACATAATTCAAGATATTCCAACTTCATATACACATGCACACCATGCACTTACACATACACATACATTCTTCAGGAGGAAGTCAAGACCAAGGTCATCTTCTGCAGCCCTCCACATGTTTGCCTGCAATATTTTAATGACATAAAGTCTTAGCTTTGTTGCCAGGTGTGAGGAAGTCATGATAAATTTTTACCTTTATTCGCCCTTATTCTGTTTTGACCTCAACTGGTGTATTGCAATTCAATTATGGCACTAACTACCTGGAGTTAGCAGAGACCCCAAAGTTACAGGGCAGAGTCCACAACAAGACTGCCTTCACTTCCTATCAGCTGGCTCCAATTCTGGGTGATTCCCACAATCCCGCTAACTCACTAGAGTGGCTCACAAAACTTTAAAAGGCATTATATTTATGATCACAATTTTATTATAAAAGATATAACTCAGGAACACTTAAATAAAGACACACATAGAATAAAATGTAGGTGGGTCTCAAGTACAGAGCTTCTCTGCCCTGTGTTTATGGAATCAGTGCCCATCACCCTCCCAGAACATCGGTGTGTTCACCAACCAGAAAGCACCACTGAGCTTTGGTTTCCAGAGTTTTTGCTGGAGTTATATTACATAGAGATGATTCATTAAATAATTGGCCATATGACTGAAGTTGATTTCCAGCCCTGTGTTCCTCCTCAGGGATCAGGCTGACTCCACATCTCAACCCTTTAATCACATAGTTGTCCTTTCTGGTGACCAGCTCCCCTCCTGAAGCTACCTAGGGGCCCACGGTGAATCACCTCATTTGCATAAACTCAGAGGTGACCCAAGAGGCTCAAGAATAACAAAGATGCTTCTACCACTTGAAAAGTTCCCACGGTGTTAGAAGCTCCATGCCAGTAACCTAGGACAAAGAGTAGACACATTTTTAAATTATACAACTCCAAACCTTCTGGGGATAGTATTTAAATTTGACAACCCCAGCATTTTTGTTATCAATATAGAACTACCACCGACATAGCATCCTTAATTACATATACCTAATTTAGTGACTTCCAGCTAACAGTTTACACAACAAATTTGTGGTTGCTTTATCTCTCTACAGTCCTGAGAGGAGGACAGCATCGTGGTTAAGTGCTGTAAGCTCTAGAGATAAAGTTATTGGGTTTAAATCCAGGGCTCTTTCACGTCTTAGTTGTTAAGCATATTCTCTTTCTGCACCTCTTTTCTCCCTCTGTAAAATGGGAAATGAAAATTATACCTATCTCCAATGTTAATTGTTAGGACTAAATGAGCTAATCTTTGCCAAGTGCTGAGGACAGTGAATGGCACTTAGTGAATGTTCACTATTATTATTGTCATAATGAAACTTGTGAATACTGTTTATTAAATGTTTCACCTTGACACATACAGCTTTGTTTTTCCTTTGTATAAATTTAAGGAGTACAAGTGCAGTTTTGTTACATGAATATATTGTGTAGTGGTAAAATCTAGGCTTTTAGTGTAACCATCACCCAAATATCATGCATTAAACCCATTAAGTAATTTCTCATTCTTCACCCTCTCCCACCCTCCCACTGTCTGAGTTTCCATTGTCTATTATTCCACACTCTATAACCTTGGTACCTAGAGCTTTCATATTATCCAAATTATCTTCAAAATTGAAAATCCTACCCCACAGTTGAATATATCATTGAGCTCCAGAAATAAAGGGGCTGGACTAAATAATCTGAATGTCAATTCTGATTCAGAAATGGTACAATTATATAGCTGGCCTCCCGTCATCTAAAAGAATTCTAGCTCTGTAGCCTAACTGGTGTGACTTCCTTATACATTCCTTAGAATCCTAAGATAGTGATTCAGAATTTCTTTGTCAGAATTATACTGAAAGTATGAGGAAAGGAGCTCTGCCAGTACATCCCAGGCAGGCTCTATTTCAGGACCACAGGGCTAAGGTATCAGACAAAAGTTGAGGACATACCCAGATCTGCAGACTTCTATCAAGGTAGAAAAGATCCATTTTCTCTTTCTACAAAGAAAAGTCTACTTCATCTTCCCCCTGCCTGGGAGCAGCAAATGAAGTCTGTCCTCTACCAAACCCATCCTTCGTTATTAAACAACACACCTCTGTGTTTGCCTTTTGCTCATCTTTTTTTTCTGTCTGCAATTGATTCACAGCACCTGATGTGACAGATCATCAAATTTTATTAAAACCATTTAGAATTTCTAGCATCCTGCCATCTCTTTGTGCCTGATCTTTTCTTATTATTTCACCCATAGGCTAAAATCCCACAAGTTATATCTCAATAGGAGAAAATTAAATCAAACAATTTCTTCATTTCTTTTGATCAATATTTTGAAGATGAAAATAATGTTTTGCTATGGTATCTTTGGAAAGCTAATATTTGATCGTTAAGAATGATTCAAGCTTAATACCAAAGAGGTATGGTTCTTAATTCACATCCAGATAGCCAATAAGTAATCATTTCCTTACATTTTTGTATGTATTAGCCATCTCCAATGATGTAGTCCATTCATAATGACTCAAAGAGATAATAGAGCAGAGAGTAATGACAATAAAGAAGTTTGGATACAAAACTAAATGACAAAATAGCTTAATAAAACAAATAAAAATAATAGAGAAAGTGAGAAAAACCACTCTTAAGATTTAAGAATGAAATATTGTACTGGGAGAATGCTGTCTATATCATACATCTTGATTTCAGACATCTTCTCCATTAAGGTGTGAGCTTATTGGCTCATATAGCTGAAACACTGACATTTTGGCTTCACAAAAGTAGAATTGCATGGATTTGTGGCTGGCCATCTTAATGACATACCCAGAGGGTCAACTAACTAAATATACCTAAATACCCCAAAATAAAGGAAGGGCTTTTGTGCCATACAGAGTTTTAACCTTGTTCCTATCTCATTCAACATTTTATACTTTTTTATCTACATGAAGACAGATGAAGATATTTTTATTAGCTTCTCATAAAAAGCCAAATGATTTCTTGATATGTTGATTGATGGGCTCAATATCAAAATTATCCTGATGGTGCAGGGAAGTTTAAGCTTTCCCTCTGAAGTTTCCATTAATCAAGCCTGCTGAAATAAACTGACAATAAACAGATTAACAGGAGAAAAGGCATACAAATTTATGAGTGTGCACATGTGCACAGGGGCCACACAAAACATAATACTCAAAGAAGGGCAAGATAGTTAAAGCTTAAATACACTCTTCATACAGTAGAGTAGAGCAAGGGGTTAAGCAATTTCAAGGAAGAGGAAATGATTGTTAGGGGAAATGAATGGGCCCCTTTGAGACAAGTTCCTCTGAGTTCTGTGGGAGGTGGAAACATGTTATGGGAAGACGGTGAAGGCAGAGCTGAACTGCAAACAAAGGTTGTCTTATTATGCAGATAAAGTATCTCAAGTAATATCCCTGAAAAGAATCGTTGAAAGAATAGATGAAAAGTCTGTCAGTGTGGTGGTCTAGGTGTGAAGACTTTTAGTTTCCTCTCCTGCAAGATGATCAATTGTCTCTGGTGAATGTAGATTCCAGGGTGGGGGGTTAATACAATTGCATTCCTTCTGGATGAACTTCCCTCAGTCAGATAAGGGAACTGCAGAAAGAGCCCCTCCCTGTGCGTCAGAAGGGAAAGCGGGAGCAGGAGAAGGTCAGAGAGAGATCTTGGCTCTGAGGCATATTTCTGAGGCCTTTCAGTCTTCTTTGTGGAAAGCACTCCACATGCCAAAGCACCACATTTTGGAGTATTGTTTTCTGAGCCCCATTAGTGGTTTCCAACAACGTCATCAAAAAAAATAAAAATTAGATAAGAATAAATGTGAAATTCTGCATTTAAATTGGAATTTTTAATTACACAAATATAACATGGGGAGGTATGCTTTCAGTACATTTGTCACGAAAATTACTTGCTAACTTTGATAAGGATAAAACCAATATGAGCCAAGAGTATAAACCAGCCTAAAAAGGATAATAAAAATTAAAGCTTCATTAGTCAAAAAAGTGGTCCAGATTAAGAATTTGAAAATGTTGTATGCTCATGGTGTTCTAGTTTTGATTTTGTTTTGGATAATTATCACTAGATGATTAAAAGGACTGACTACCAAGAGTATTTGATTTACATTTCAAATACAGAACTAAAGTTCTTTACCATTTACTCTGCCGCAGGTAGTTTTTCCCTTGCACTGCTTAGAAACCAAGGAGTTTATTTCTCTCCCACCTCAATTTATTCTGAAAAACCAAAAGAAGAAAATGGGGAGAGGGAAAGAAAGGGCATTGACTTTTCTTCTTGTTCTTAACATACTTAGCAATATTAAAGGTCAGAGACGTACACAGAAATTGGAGGCAAAAACCATCTTTGAAGCTTCTCCAACCTGGAATGACTTTTTAGAGAATTTTATCTCCTACATTGGATAAAATGAGCTACCTGGGCTGTCTTCCCCTTATGCAGTGTGAAGGTGTGTAGGGGACCTACATTCCCCATTTGTCTTGGTACTCTGGGCCTCCTGCCTAAATAGTTGGTTTTTATAGACTATCACAGACAATTTTTGTTTGGAGTACTGTACGTCAGACTATGCCACCCCAAAATATGCCACTGTGGCATAAGAATTATTTTGAGCTGAAGGCAATTGAGTGTCAACAAAGAGAGTCAAACTGTAAAAGACTTAAAGAGGTTTATTATGAACCCAATATGAGTGACTAAAGCCCAAGACCAAGTCTCAAGAGGTTCTGAGAGCATGTGCCCAAGGTGGTTGGGTTAGAGCTTGGTGTTTGTTTGTTTTTTTGTTTGTTTTTTGAGATGGAGTCTCACTCTGTCATCCAGGCTGTAGTGCAGTGGCACAATCTCAGCTCACTGCAACCTCTGCCTCCCAGGTTCAAATGATTCTCCTGCCTCAGCATCCCGAGTAGCTGGGATTACAGGCGCCTGCCACTGTGCCCAGCTAATTTTTTGTATTTTTTAGTAGAGACGGGGTTTCACCATGTTGGCCAGGCTGATCTCGAACTCCTGACCTCGTGATTTGCCCGCCTTGGCCTCCCAAAGTGCTGGGATTACAGGCATGAGCCACCATGCCCGGCCAGAGCTTGGTGTTTTAGGGAGACATAAGCCATCAGTCAATACCTGTGAGGTATACACTGGTTTGGTCCAGAAAGATGGGACAACTTGCAGTGGGGGCTTCCAGGTCATAGGTAGAATCAAAGATTTTCTGATTGGTGATTGCATTGAAAGAATTAAGCTATTATCTAAAGACTTGGGATCAAGAGAAAGGAGTGTCTGAGCTGAAAAAAGGGGTTGTGGAGACCAAGGTTCTTATTAAGTAGATGAAGTCTCATAGGTGGCCACCCTTAGAGGCAATTGATGGTAAATGTTTTATATTCAGAATTTAAAAGGTGCTAGCCTCTCAGTTAATCTCTTCAGGATCAGAAAAAGACCTGCAAAAGGAAGGGAAGAGATAGCTTTGCTAGGCCTTTTCAAAATAGGTCAAAGAATTATATTCTAGGCTAGAATACTTTAACTTCTTTGAGGACCTGCTATCTGTCATGTGATGCTATGCTAGAGTCAGGTTGGAATTTGGTATCTTATTACTACAAAGAGTCAGTTGGTAGTCTTCAGATCTGTTTTAATTTTGACACATGGTTCAGTTATGCCTGAATTCCAAAGGGAAGAGGGGATAATGAAGCATGTCCAAAACCTTCTTCTCATCATGGCCTGAACTAGTTTTTAGGTTTACTTTGGAATCTTCTTGGCCAAGAGGAAGGGTTCATTAACTCGGTTGAGGGGCTTAGAATTTTATTTTTGGTTTACATGAGAAAAAGCAGACACAGGATAAGCTGTCTGCTGTCCTCCTTTCTGCCTAAAAACAGGTTATAAATTCCTTGTGATGATATCCCCTCCACCACCATGTGCCATACCAGTGTAGTGGCCAAGGACATAGCCCTCTAAAGGTTCAGTAAAAAATCAATTCACAAAAGAAATACTAACTGGAGAAAAAGCATACACATTTTGTTGTTGTTGCTGTTGTTGTTTTTGTTGTTTGGGAGTTTTGTGTTTATTTTTGTTGTTAGTAAATTTTTTATTTTTATTTTCAACTTTTGGGCACATGTGCAGGACGTGTAGGTTTGTTACCTAGGTGAATGTGTACCTGCAAAGAATATGATCTTGTTCCTTTTTATGGCTGTAAAGCATTCTATGGTGTATATGTACCAAATTTTCCTTATCCAGTCTGTCACTGATGGGCATTAAGGTTGATTCCATGTCTCTGCTATTGAATATACATTTTCTTTTTAATGAGAAAGTGGCTTGCTCTATCACCCAGGCTGGAATGCAGTGGTTATCATAGCTCATTGTAGCCTTGATCTCCTGGGCTCCAGTGATCCTCCCGCCTCAGCCTCCCAAGTACCGGGGACTACAGGTGCATACCACCACACCTGGCTAATTTTTTTTAATTTTTTGTATAGACAGGGTCTCACTATGTTGCCCGGGCTGATCTTGAACTCCTGGCCTCAAGTGATTCTCCCACCTTGGCCTCCCAAAACACTGGGATTAAGGGCACAAGCCACCATGCCCAGCCAGCATACACATTATTTAACATGTATACATGAGTACCTTCATAATAAAGACACAAATATACATGGAAATTGTCCATTTTTATGCTTAGGTTCAACAAACTATGGACAGCTGTGTAGAAATATTATTGGATAAAAAGGGTATGACCTGATGCTAACGGACTGAGTGGGGAAACCAGGCAAGGCCTGTCAGGAGGATGGGATTGAGAGACAGGAGGGCAGGAGAAAGCCAAAGAAAAACTTTTACTTCTGAGGTCTTCATTTTTGGGTATTGTTTTTTGAGCCCCAACACCAGGAAGGGAATAACCACCCTATCATCAGAGACAAGATGGCACCAAGAAAGAGTCTATACAACAAACCTCATGAACTAGCTCTTCTCTACTATTAGATTTCCAAATATTGGCCTTCCTACAACTTGCCACCCCTAGGAGTTCAAGGTCCCTTTTCTTTGTCTTGTCACTTCTCTGTAAATTTATCTTCATTTGTCTATATAGCATTCAGGCCTCCAAGCCTAGCCATTGCTTTTAGGGTTTCTCTTCTTTCTATGAAGTCTCTCCTCCTCACTCTGCCATGTGAAAATTTTAACACCAAATAGAGGCATAGAGCTTTTTCTTCTGTTCATCTGTCTGTTGTCAGTTTATTTTACACACTCAGCTGGAGAAACTAAGAAGAGAGAGAAAATTTTTCTCCCCTGCAGCACATAATGTGAGCCTTCAACATTGCTAATAACCATTAATGTCATTCTTTTAGTAGATATGAATCTGTACTATATACATATCACATATACTCTTATTAATTCAAATGACTTTCTACACTACAATTTTACCCACACAGCAATCCACACTCAAATATATTTCCACAGCATTCTCAAAGCATAAGTCATTACAAAAGGTATTAGATTGTTTTTTAAAAGAAGATTACAAGTTAAAGAAGTCCTTCAAAACCTTTCTTGAAAATAGAAATGGCAAAGAATGAAAATGTGAATGGAGAAGCATTAAGGTAGACACAACTTTTCAAATTGTTGAAAGATTCTCAAGTAAGAGGAAATAGGCACAGTTTCATTCTGCCAACTAATGAGCAAGAATGACAATGACAGAGCCTTCTATTCAATGTAAGAAAAGTTTTCAATAATGAAAAGAACTTGAGCCAAAATAGCAAGTTCCTTGTGAGAGGAAGAGTTCAAGCGGGAGTTGAGTAATGTTTCAACAATATTCTAAGAAAAGATAAAAGTCGTGAGATTTAAATTTGGGTCTGTGATATGTGCCTACAATGAAGTATAATAAAAACTTTTAAAATGTGGAAATAATCACAGGGAAAATTGCAAAATTTTGCTGCATAGTTTTACAACAGCTTTATCCAAAACATGACTATTGCTGATTAGTTAAATGATAGTAATATTACATAGTCAGGCTGTGGCACACATTCTATAGGTTGTATAAGCCTGGGACTTGTGAAAAGATGACAAATTTGTGAAACATTCTGGGTTTTGTTCAAAAGAGATACAACAGAAAGATAAGACAACAGGAGACTAAAGTATGTTTAATAATCTCAGGGAATAAATAGAAGAGCAAATAAAACATTATCTAGGCCAGGCGCTGTGGCTCACACCTGTAATCCCAGCACTTTGGGAAGCCGAGGCCGGTGGATCACAAGGTCAGGAGTTCAAGACCAGCCTGGCCAACATACTGAAACCTAAAAAAAAAAAAATACAAAAAAAAATTAGCTAAAAAAAAAACTACTAAAAAAAAATACAAAAAAAATTAGCCCGGCATGGTGGTGGGTGCCTGTAATCCTAGCTACTCGGGAGGCTGAGGCAGGAGAATCGCTTGAACTTGGGAGGCAGAGGTTGCATGTGAGCAGAGATCCTGCCACTACACTCCAGCCTGGGTGACAGCGTGAGACTGTCTCAAAAAAATAAATAAATAAAAATTACCTAAATGGAAGCACGTGAATACACTCTTCCAACAAAGACAAGGTGAATCAAAACTAAGAACTGCAAAATGGAGAAGCTATGGTAAAATAACAGCACCTAAGGCTAAAATAACCATCTGATGACAGCAGAACAGAATTTACCTGTTGCAAGCCTGACAACATGAAAATAACATTGCTATTAACAAACTTGAAAGGTGATGAGGAAGAATGGTGGTAAAACAAGGGCTAATTTCTTTATCTTTCACAATACAGAGTTGGTACAGAAAACCAGAAATTAAAAATGTCTTTTGTAAAAAGGGCCAGGCACGGTGGCTCACTCCTATAATCCTAGCACTTTGGGAGACCGAGGTGGGTGGATCACCTGAGGTCAGGAGTTGGGACCAGTCTGGTCAACATGGTGAAACTCCACCTCTACTAAAAATACAAAAATTAGCCAGGCATGGTGGTGCACGCCTGTAATCCCAGCTACACGGAAGGCCAAGGAAGGAGAACTGCTTGAATCTGCGTGGTGGAGGTTGCAGTGAGCCAAGATCATGCCACTGCACTCCAGCCTGGGCAACAGAGCGAGACTCCATCTCAAAAAATAAATAAATAAAAATGTCTTTTGTAAAAAGTATATTGACTCTGCACTTGATGTTTTGTATGATTAAAATTTTTCTTAAGCCTAGATAACTCCTTCAGGGATGAAATCTCTTATTTTAAAAGAGGCTTATTTGCTTTCTAGAAATGCCTTCAGTTTCACACCCAATTTATAGTTCTGTTGAACTCAAATAAAAATCTTACACTTTTGATTTATGCAGCAAGCTCAGGATGATCATATTGTGTCTTTAAGTGTTTACACTGTTAGCCATATATATTCAATGTTAATATTCTTTATTGTAATACTCTATCTAAATGGTGGAATGTATCATAACTTTTTTTAATTTCTTATAATTTTCTGTAGTGTTAATACTGTTTATCTAGATGGTAGAATGTATGATAACTTTTTTTACTTTCTTATAATTTTCAAAAGAGCTTGAGTTTTTATGAAAGAAATGATATATTTTTACAAAACGAAAAAGTTATTACTGTTTGAAGGGAAAACAACAATGAAAGCATGAGGCAGATTCCATTAAAGGTAGAATGCTGAAATGCTAGAAGTGAAAGTAATCTAAATAGGCCTTGTTTTCTGAACCCATTTTGAGTAGTCATAAATGGGTAGCTCCTAGCTTTCTTAGTTGATTATGTATGGATATGTCTTGCTTTGCACAATCTTTCCCCAACTCCTCCTTTCTTGGGTGGGGGGTCTTATCTGCAGTTTCCTGCACACATTAATGTCTCTGTCAACGAGCTCTCTGTATTGTAGTTATGTTTACTCACTAGTCCTCCCATGTCACTCCTAGTTCCTTGTATTTCTAGCATCTAGTCCAGTGCAGCACCAAATACATGTTTATGTGAACATGATTATTGTGAGAAAGAGAAGGAAGGGAAGAAGAAAAAGAAGGAAGGGAGGGAGGAAAGAAAACATTCATTTCAAGCAAAATTATAAAATCTCAAACAAATAAAAATGCTCAATATCAGGAGGCATTAAGGAAATGCAAGTCAAAACCACAATGAGAAACCACTTTACACTATAGGATGGCTATCGTTAGAAAATAAAAACAGAAAGAGTTGTCAGCTATGGAGAAATTAGGATCTTTGTGCATTGCTGGTGGGAATGTAAAACAGTGTAGCCACTCTGAAAAATGGTATGGCAATTCTTCAAAAATTTAAATGTAGAACTACCATATGATCTAGTAATTCTATTCATGGGTATATGTCCAAAAGAATTGAAAACAGAGTCTCAAATGAATGTTTGTACACTCATGTTCATAGCAGCATTATTTCCAATAGCCAAAAGGTAGAAGCAACCCGAATGTCCATTGATAGATAAAAGGATTTTTTAATGTGTTTATATACATACAATGGGATATTATTCAGCCTGAAAAAGGAGGAATATTTTGATACATGATATAATATGGATGAATCAAAGACATTATGCTAAGTGAAATAAACCAGACTCAAAAAAACACACAAATGTTATGTGATTCCACTAAGTTCCCAGAGTCATTAAATTCATAGAGATAGAAAGTAAACAGTGGTTGCCAGAGCCTGAGGGAAAAGGAGGATAGGGAGTTAAAATTTAATGGTATAGAGTTTCAGCTGGGGAAGATGAAAAAGTTCTGGAGACAGATGGTAGCGATGGTTGCACAATGATGTGAATGTACTTAATGCCATAGAACTAACTGTATGCTTGAAATGGTTAAAATGGTAAATTTTATGCTTTATGCTTTACCACAGTAAGAAAATTTGAACCACAAAGAAAAATTTTCAAACAAGTTCATTTTGATACTGAACTAATCACACGAGAGAAAATGATTATTTTCTGAAAAAAGAAGAAAAGAAAAAACACCAAATACCAAAATATACTTAATTTCTTGTTCCTTTAAGTCTTGCTCTGAATATATGTTAATGTCATATACAGTTACTTAATGTACCATATGATGCTATTTTTAATAAAAACTTCTATTTCTGGTTTTGTCTTTTAGAAAAAAAGGAATAGTTGAGTGAAAAAAATAGCTAATTTTATTAACTGGATGTGTCTTTGGCTAAAGTCTAGTTGTTTGAATCCCAGGGCTAAAAATCTAACAAAAGTCAAAACTACTACAAATAAAAATAGTGTAAATAGAAATATCACCATACCCTAAAGGCAGCGGGCATTAAGGCTGGAATTGTAAGTAACTCTATGTGAGTATGAATTCATTTCCCTTTCCCCCCTAGGTTGTTAAGTATTGGTATTACAAATAAGTAACTGCTCACAATTTTAAGTATTTTTAAAAATTATGAGTTTTCAATATAAAGGTATTAAAAACATGCCAACCTTGATTAGTTGCAAAATAAACAAGTCACTAATGAAAAAAAATCTACTTAGTTATCTTCCTTCACAAACCCTTAGGAACTTCTCAGACAGGGCTCCTACTTATGGTAGAATCTTAAGGCATATATATTTATATCGATATATGTCTATACAGATATATGTTTAGATATCTAATATATATATCTAGATATCCATATAGATATATGTTTAGCTATCTAATGTATATATCTAGATATCCATATAGATATATGTTTAGATATCTAATGTATATATCTATATGCCAATATAGATAGATATATTAAGTATAAATATATAGATCGATTTTTTTTTTTAGATGCAGTCTCATTCTGTCATTTTGTCACCCAGGCTAGAGTGCAGTGGTGCAATCACAGCTCACCACAACTTTGACCTCCTGGACACAAGCAATCCTCCCACCTCAGCCTCCTGAGTAGCTGGAACCACAGGTATACACCACCACGCCTGACTAATATTTGTATTTTTTTTGTAGAAATGAGGTCTCACTATGTTGCCCAAGCTGGTCTCAAACTCCTGGCCTCAAGTGCTCCCATCTAGGCCTCCCAAAGTGCTAGAATTACAGGCATCAGCCACCATGTCCAGCGAAGATATTAACACCAAAATACGATGTTAACAAATGCTATTTGCAGTGCACAAGGCAGTTGCTCATAGTTTAAATGTAATTTTTTTGTCCAAAGGAAAAAAAAACTTTTATCTGGGTTGTTCAAGAACCCTTTCAAAATGTAAGAACGTGCTTATGAAAACAAAGGGAAGTGGAAAAGCCACAGCTGGCCATAAGCTCTAAGTCAAAGCTGTATTTGGGGTCTCAGTAAAGAGGAGACAAACCCAGTAAGTTTGGAACTTACAAACTGGCTACACAATTCAGATTAAAGAGAACTCAGAAATGATCATTACAGATTTACAAACCTAAGAGTATAAAGGATGGCAGTGCTTAAATCAGAGTAACATTTGGGGCAACAGCCTAAGTGGAAAATTTGGTTCAAATCATGTTTCATTTTTAGGGGGTCAGTAGATACCAGGAAACAGCTATTCCATAGACAAGAAGTAGAGGCATCAGAAGAGGATGAGAGTCAGGATTAGAGAGGAATATTTACCTTTATCATCAGGCCAGACTCCCAACAGTCTCCCAGGCACCATGAACCTGTGACTACAGACTACAAAGCCCACAAAATACAAAAATCTCATCTTGCTTAAGGGCAGAAAACATTGAAAGAAACACAAGGAAAATAATTTCTTTCCATATTTCTTCTAAAGAATGCCTGCAATATGAGAAAAAATATTCTCTTTCTCAGTGTAGCAAAATAGCCTATGACCTTATAATGTGATTAAACTCTATTGGTGCTGTTAAGAAAGGAACACTTAATTACATGGTGCTTTTCATCTTCTAAGTGCTTTACAAGAACTGTATTAACTAATTAACGATGGAAAACCTGATGTTTCTTGGAAAAGACTGCTATCTCTTTTCTTCACCTTTTAGATGAACTTCTTTTTAAATCTTGAACTACAACATGCACAAAACAAGTGATATTTAAACTTTTCAAACTAATGATTATGGCAAGCAGTTCATTTTCCTGGTACTTCCAGATTTGAATTGCAATTAAAAAGGACGTAAGTAAGCCATCTAAAAAGAGAAACAGCTCTACTCTGGCTCATAAAAGCCCATCTGGTGAGAAACAGTGAACCTTGCAAAGGATGAAGTAGCAATGATGTGAAGATGCTCACTTTTGGCCTGTGGCTCCCATGTCCTCAAGAAGCAGATGGGATAAGGGCACCTATTCCCACCTGCACTGAGCTCTCTAACATGGGCTTCAGCTGAGATTTTCTCTTTCACTTCCAATAGTTTTAAAATTAGCGATCCCAAACATTCATCAAAGGAACATGGGTAATACAGTGTATTTTCTTTGAAGATAAATGGTTTTGCTGCATGCCAAAGTTTCTTAAGAGCACATTTAGGTTGGCAGCCAAGATGGCTGAATAGGAACAGCTCTGATCTACAGCTCCCAGCATGAGCGACACAGAAGACGGGTGATTTCTGCATTTCCATCTGAGGTACCGTGTTCATCTCACTAGGGAGTGCCAGACAGTGGGCGCAGGACAGTGGGTGCAGCACACCGTGCACGAGCCGAAGCAGGGCGAGGCTTTGCCTCACTGGGGAAGTGCAAGGGGTCAGGGAGTTCCCCTTCCTAGTCAAAGAAAGGGGTGACAGACGGCACCTGGAAAATCGGGTCACTCCCACCCAAATACTGCACTTTCCTGACGGGCTTAAAAGACGGCACACCAGGAGATTATATCCCGCACCTGGCTCAGAGGGTCCTACGCCCACGGAGTCTCCCTGATTGCTAGCACAGCAGTCTGAGATCAAACAGCAAGGCGGCAGCGAGACTGGGGGAGGGGTGCCCGCCATTGCCCAGGCTTGCTTAGGTAAACAAAGCAGCCAGGAAGCTCGAACTGGGTGGAGCCCACCACAGCTCAAGGAGGCCTGCCTGCCTCTGTAGGCTCCACCTCTGGGGACAGGGCACAGACAAACAAAAAGACAGCAGTAACCTCTGCAGACTTAAATGTCCCTGTCTGACAGCTTTGAAGAGAGCAGTGGTTCTCCCAGCACACAGCTGGAGATCTGAGAACGGGCAGACTGCCTCCTCAAGTGGGTCCCTGACCCCTGACACCCGAGCAGCCTAACTGGGAGGCACCCCCCAGCAGGGGCAGACTGACACCTCACACGGCCGGGTACTCTAACAGACCTGCAGCTGAGGGTGCTGTCTGTTAGAAGGAAAATTAACAAACAGAAAGGACATCCACACCAAAAACCCATCTGTACATCACCATCATCAAAGACCAAAAGTAGATAAAACCACAAAGATGGGGAAAAAACAGAGCAGAAAAACTGGAAACTCTAAAAAGCAGAGCACCTCTCCTCCTCCAAAGGAACGCAGTTCCTCACCAGCAATGGAACAAAGCTGGACAGAGAATGACTTTGACGAGTTGGGAGAAGAAGGCTTCAGATGATCAAACTACTCCAACCTACAGGAGAAAATTCAAACCAAACGCAAAGAAGTTAAAAACTTTGAAAAAATTTAGATGAATGTATAACTAGAATAACCAATACAGAGAAGTGCTTAAAGGAGCTGATGGAGCTGAAAGCCAAGGCTCGAGAACTACGTGAAGAATGCAGAAGCCTCAGGAGCCGAAGCAATCAACTGGAAGAAAGGGTATCAGTGATGGAAGATGAAATGAATGAAATGAAGCGAGAAGGGAAGTTTAGAGAAAAAAGAATAAAAAGAAATGAACAAAGCCTCCAAGAAATATGGGACTATGTGAAAAAACCAAATCTACGTCTGATTGGTGTACCTGAAAGTGATGGGGAGGATGGAACCAAGTTGGAAAACACTCTGCAGGATATTATCCTGGAGAACTTCCCCAATCTAGCAAGGCAGGCCAACATTCAGATTCAGGAAATACAGAGAATGCCACAAATATACCCCTCAAGAAGAGCAACTTCAAGACACATAATTGTCAGATTCACCAAAGTTGAAGTGAAGGAAAAAATGTTAAGGCAGCCAGAGAGAAAGGTCGGGTTACCCACAAAGGGAAGCCCATCAGACTAACAGTGGAAATCTAGGCAGAAACTCTACAAGCCAGAAGAGAGTGGGGGCCAATATTCAATATTCTTAAAGAAAAGAATTTTCAACCCAGAATTTCATATCTAGCCAAACTAAGCTTCATAAGTGAAGGAGAAATAAAATACTTTACAGACAAGTAAATGCTGAGAGATTTTGTCACCACCAGGCCTGCCCTAAAAGACCTCCTGAAGGAAGCACTAAACATGGAAAGGCACAACTGGTACCAGCCACTGCAAAATCATGCCAAATTCTAAAGACCATCGAGGCTAGGAAGAAATTGCATCAACTAATGAGCAGAATAACCAGCTAACATCATAATGAGAGGATCAAATTCATACATAACAATATTAACTTTAAATGTAAATGGACTAAATGTTCCAATTAAAAGACACAGACTGGCAAATTGGATAAAGAGTCAAGACCCATCAGTGTGCTGTATTCAGGAAACCCATCTCACGTGCAGAGACACACATAGGCTCAAAATAAAAGGACGGAAGAAGATCTACCAAGCAAATGGAAAACAAAAAAAGGCAGGGGTTGCAATCTTAGTCTCTGATAAAACAGACTTTAAACCAACAAAGATCAAAAGAGACAAAGAAGGCCATTACATAATGGTAAAGGGATCAATTCAACAAGAAGAGCTAACTATCCTAAATATATACGCACCCAATACAGGAGCACCCAGATTCATAAAGCAAGCCTGAGTGACCTAGAAAGAGACTTAGACTCCCACACAATAATAATGGGAGACTTTAACACCCCACTGTCAACATTAGACAGATCAACGAGACAGAAAGTTAACAAGGATACCCAGGAATTGAACTCAGCTCTGCACCAAGCGGACCTAATAGACATCTACAGAACTCTCCACCCCAAATCAACAGAATATACACTTTTTTCAGCACCACACCACACCTATTCCAAAATAGACCACATAGTTGGAAGTAAAGCTCTCCTCAGCAAATGTAAAAGAACTGAAATTATAACAAACTGTATCTCAGACCACAGTGCAATCAAACTAGAACTCAGGATTAAGAAACTCACTCAAAACCACTCCACTACATGGAAACTGAACAACCTGCTCCTGAACGACTACTGGGTACATAACGAAATGAAGGCAGAAATAAAGATGTTCTTTGAAACCAACGAGAACAAAGACACAACGTACCAGAATCTCTGGAACACATTCAAAGCAGTGTGTAGAGGGAAATTTATAGCACTAAATGCCCACAAGAGAAAGCAGGAAAGATCCAAAATTCACACCCTAACATCACAATTAAAAGAACTAGAAAAGCAAGAGCAAACACATTCAAAAGCTAGCAGAAGGCAAGAAATAACTAAGATCAGAGCAGAACTGAAGGAGATAGAGACACAAAAAACCCTTCAAAAAATTAATGAATCCAGGAGCTGGCTTTTTGAAAGGATCAACAAAATTGATAGACCGCTAGCAAGACTAATAAAGAAGAAAAGAGAGAAGAATCAAATAGATGCAATAAAAAATGATAAAGGGGATATCACCACCGATCCCACAGAAATACAAACTACCATCAGAGAACACTACAAACACCTCTACACAAATAAACTAGAAAATCTAGAAGAAATGGATAAATTCCTCGACACATACACCCTCCCAAGACTAAACCAGGAAGAAGTTGAATCTCGGAATAGACTAATAACAGGCTCTGAAATTGTGGCAATAATCAATAGCTTACCAACCAAAAAGAGTCCAGGACCAGATGGATTCACAGCCGAATTCTACCAGAGGTACAAGGAGGAACTGGTACCATTCCTTCTGAAACTATTCCAATCAATAGAAAAAGAGGGAATCCTCCCTAACTCATTTTATGAGGCCAGCATCATCCTGATACCAAAGCCGGGCAGAGACACAACCAAAAAAGAGAATTTTAGACCAATATCCTTGATGAACATTGATGCAAAAATCCTCAATAAAATACTGGCAAACCAAATCCAGCAGCACATCAAAAAGCTTATCCACCATGATCAAGTGGGCTTCATCCCTGGGATGCAAGGCTGGTTCAATATACGCAAATCAATAAATGTAATCCAGCATATAAACAGAACCAAAGACAAAAACCACATGATTATCTCAATAGATGCACAAAAGGCCTTTGACAAAACTCAACAACAACCCTTCATGCTAAAAACTCTCAATAAATTAGGTATTGATGGGACGTATCTCAAAATAATAAGAGCTATCTATGACAAACCCACAGCCAATATCATACTGAATGGGCAAAAACTGGAAGCATTCCCTTTGAAAACTGGCACAAGACAGGGATGCCCTCTCTCACCACTCCTATTCAACATAGTGTTGGAAGTTCTGGCCAGGGAAATTAGGCAGGAGAAGGAAATCAAGGGTATTCAATTAGGAAAAGAGGAAGTCAAATTGTCCCTGTTTGCAGATGACATGATTATATATCTAGAAAACCCCATTGTCTCAGCCCAAAATCTCCTTAAGCTGATAAGCAACTTCAGCAAAGTCTCAGGATACAAAATCAATGTACAAAAATCACAAGCATTCTTATACACCAATAACAGACAAACAGAGAGCCAAATCATGAGTGAACTCCCATTCACAATTGCTTCAAAGAGAATAAAATACCTAGGAATCCAACTTACAAGGGACATGAAGGACCTCTTCAAGGAGAACTACAAACCACTGCTCAAGGAAATAAAAGAGGATACAAACAAATGGAAGAACATTCCATGCTCATGGGTAGGAAGAATCAATATCATGAAAATGGCCATACTGCCCAAGGTAATTTATAGATTCAATGCCATCCCCATCAAGCTACCAATGACTTTCTTCACAGAATTGGAAAAAACTACTCTAAAGTTCATATGGAACCAAAAAAGAGCCCGCATCGCCAAGTCAATCCTAAGCCAAAAGAACAAAGCTGGAGGCATCACACTACCTGACTTCAAACTATACTACAAGGCTACAGTAACCAAAACAGCATGGTACTGGTACCAAAACAGAGATATAGATCAATGGAACAGAACAGAGCCCTCAGAAATAACGCCGCATATCTACAATTATCTGATGTTTGACAAACCTGAGAAAAACAAGCAATGGGGAAGGGATTCCCTATTTAATAAATGGTGCTGGGAAAACTGGCTAGCCATATGTAGAAAGCTGAAACTGGATCCCTTCCTTACACCTTATACAGAAATTAATTCAAGATGGATTAAAGACTTAAATGTTAGACCTAAAACCATAAAAACCCTAGAAGAAAACCTAGGCATTACCATTCAGGACATAGGCATGGGCAAGGACTTCACGTCTAAAACACCAAAAGCAATGGCAACAAAAGCCAAAATTGACAAATGGGATCTAATTAAACTCAAGAGCGTCTGCACAGCAAAAGAAACTACCATCAGAGTGAACAGGCAACCTACAAAATGGGAGAAAATTTTCACAACCTACTCATCTGACAAAGGGCTAATATCCAGAATCTCCAGTGAACTCAAACAAATTTACAAGAATAAAACAAACAACCCCATCAAAAAGTGGGCAAAGGATATGAACAGACACTTCTCAAAAGAAGACATTTATGCAGCCAAAAAACACATGAAAAAATGCTCACCATCACTGGCCATCAGAGAAATGCAAATCAAAACCACAATGAGATACCATCTCACACCAGTTAGAATGGCGATCATTAAAAAGTCAGGAAACAACAGGTGCTGGAGAGGATGTGGAGAAATAGGAACACTTTTACACTGTTGGTGCGACTGTAAACTAGTTCAACCATTGTGGAAGTCCGTGTGGCAATTCCTCAGGGATCTAGAACTAGAAATACCATTCGACCCAGCCATCCCATTACTGGGTATATACCCAAAGGACTATAAATCATGCTGCTATAAAGACACAGGCACAAGTATGTTTATTGCGGCACTATTCACAATAGCAAAGACTTGGAACCAACCCAAATGTCTAACAATGATAGACTGGATTAAGAAAATGTGGCACACATATGCCATGGAATACTGTGCAGCCATAAAAAGTGATGAGTTCATGTCCTTTGTAGAGACATGGATGAAATTGGAAATCATCATTCTCAGTTAACTATCGCAAGGACAAAAAACCAAACACCTCATGTTCTCACTCATAGGTGGGAATTGAACAATGAGAACACATGGACACAGGAAGGGGAACATCACACTCTGGGGACTGTTGTGGGGAGGGGGGAGGGATAGCATTAGGAGATATACCTAATGCTAAATGACGAGTTAATGGGTGCAGCACACCAGCATGGCACATGTATACATATGTAACTAACCTGCACATTGTGCACATGTACCCTAAAACTTAAAGTATAATAATAATTAAATAAATAAATAAATAAATAAATAAACTTAAACACATTTGAGGGAGAGTAGAAACAAGCAAAAAAAAAGAGCACATTTAAAAATCTGGATTGGGGTTATCATTCAGATATCATTCACTCTACAATTAAAGTGTATTAAGTACCTAAAATGAACAAAGTACTCCTTGTTTAGAGTCAGGATGGGCATCTTCGTAACTACACCTCAAGAACTGGGTGGTTTTTATACCTGTATACTATCTCATATCCACTCCATGAAAATTCTGTCTGCAAAGGCCAGGTTGAAATCCCAGTCTAGAGGGAGGTAGCATGAGATATGGAAAAATTGACAGCCTTGGGTTTAAAATGAGCTCTACATCTGCACTTCCAGTGGTACAAATGTAATGCAAGAAAAATGCCTAGCCAATGGTATAGCGTATATAAGATACAGAAGTTGGACTCTGGATTAGTCTATTCTTGCATTGCTATAAAGAAATGCCTGAGACAGAAGTCACAATCTTTTTTGTAACCTAATCTCAGAAGAGACATCCCATCACATTTGCTGTACTCCACTCACTAGAAGCAAGCCATTAGATCCACCCCACACTCAAAGAGAGATTACAAAAGGACATGAAAACCTGAAGGCCAAGATCATTAGGACGAGTCTAGAGACTGCCTACCTCAATGACAAACAATTATACAATGCTTTACTCTTGGAAAGATGCAGTTATTTCTTTCATCATTCATTGATCCAGCAGTATTGATTGTGCACCTACTTTGTGCCATGCCCTGGAAATCTTGGGAGCAAACCAGATGCTCTCCTGGTCTTCAGAAAACCTATAGTCTAGTGTCCTCAAAACTAAACCCTTAAATGATTTTGATCACAAAGAATAAAGTGTTTCAGATAGCAAGAAAACTTATTTCAGGAACTTTCTGTCTTATTAACTGCTTTTTCTTAACTGCTGCTCTTGTAAATAAAATACTGATGACCTTTCAATGAAGAAGAAAAATTACCTTAATCTTCCTACATCATAATTCTGTGATAACCCTTTGCTTGGATCTACAGACTTTCTAGTTCAGTGAAAGCCCAAGTGATTAACTTCGATTTCTATACTGACAATATAGTGTAAGGCCTACAGATAAGAAGTTTGAGCTCACCCAGCTGTGGAAAGAGAAACTGCTTACGAATTTAGCACTTTGTCCCTCGCAAACCAAAAACTGACAGAAAAATTCATGAGTTCACTGATATGGTTTTGCTGTGTCCCCATCCAAATCCCATCTTGAATTGTAGCTCCTATAATCCTCATGTGTCATGGGAGGGAGCCAGTGGGAGGTAATTGAATCATGGGGTTGGGTTTTTCCATGCTGTTCTCATGATAGTGAATAAGTCTCATGAGATCTGATGGTTTTATAAAGCACAGTTCCCCTGCACATGCTCTCTCTTGCCTGCCACCGTGTAAGATGTGACTTTGCTCTTCCTTCGCCTTCTGCAGACACATGGAACTGTGAGCTCATTAAACCTCTTACCTTTATAAATTACCCAGTCTCGGGTATGTCTTATTAGCAGCGTGAGAACAGACTAATTACAGTAAATAACTGACAGAAAAATTTATGAGAGTGGTAAGGCCCCATTCAGATTCTATGGCCATGCTTTGTCATCTAATGAAAAACTTGAGAGGTTTCTGACAAGAATGAAAACCAAGATGATTTCAGTGATTTCAAAATAAACAAACACATGATTAGTGAAAAAAAAGAAAAGAAGAAATGCCTGAGACTGAGTAATTTATTTTTTAAAAGAAAAAAAGAGGTTTAATTGGTTCATGGTTCCCCAGACTGTACAGGAAGAATGGCAGCCTCTGCTTGGCTTTTGGGGGGCCTCAGGAAACTCATAATCATGGCAGAAGGCAAAGGGGGAAGCAAACACGTCTTACATGGCCAGAGCAGGAGGAAGAGAGAAAGAGGGGAAAGGTACCACCCACTTTTAAACAACCAGATCTCATGAGAACTCTATCATGAGAATAGCACCAAAGTGAGAAACTGCTCCCATGCTCCAATCACCTCCCACCAAGCCCCACCTCCAACACTGAGGATTTCAATTGAACATGAGATTTGGGCAGTGATACAGATATAAACCATATCAGACTCAGGTAGACCTGGTAATAAATCCTGATTGTAGCATTAGTGGGTAGAAGCCATATATTATACCTTCTTTACCTCCCACAGTATTGTTTAATAAAAATAATACAAGGCCATTGTTTTGGACTAAGCTTCTGCAATAGGCCTGAACAGACCAGAAGAAAAATCAAAATGGCCGATGCCATTTTGCCTAAACTAAGATTTGATGCCTAAACCAAACCTTAGCTTAGGTTTGGTGATGTGGAACAACTTAGTTTAGGTTCGGTGATATGGAACTTTAGCATGGGTGATCCTTCCTGGAAATCAGGACAGAACAATAACAGTCAATTTCTCAAATAGGCCAGTTTAACTCTTCAATAAGAATAATAGAGTTCCCTCTACTTTAATCCTTAGACAAAAATGGTAACATAAAGTAATTGGATGTTAACTAATCAGTTATTTTTCTACTGTTCTGTCTAAAAGCAACTAATATATTCTTTGTTCTTTTCTTAGTAGGTACATAGTAGGTATATATATATTTATGGGATACATGAGATATCTTGATACAGACATATAATATGTAATAATCACATCAGGGAAAATGTATTTATAAATTCACCTCAAGCATTTATCATTTCTTTGTGTTACAAACATTCCAATTCTACCCTTTTAGTTATTTTTAAAAGTATAATAAATTATTGTTGACTGTAATCACTCTGTTGTGTTACCAAGTCCTTGATGTTAATCATTCTATCTAACAATATTTTTGTACCCATTAACCATCTTTACTTCCCTCACAACCCTCTCTACCCTTCCCAGCCTCTGGTAACCATCATTTTATTCTCTATCTCCATGGGTTCAATTGTTTTAATTTTTAGCTCCCACAAATGAGTGAGAGCATGTGAAGTTTGTCTTTTGGTGCCTCAGTTATTTCACTTAAAATAATGGCCTCCACTTCCATCTACATTGTTGCAAATGACAGGATCTTTTTCTTTTTTATAGCTGAGTGATACGCCATTGTGTATATCTACCATATTTTCTTTATCCATTTACCATTTGATGGACACTTTGATTGCTTCCAAATCTTAACTATTGTAAATAGTGCTGCAATAAACAAAGGAGTGCAGATATCTCTTCAATATATGGATTTCCTTTCTTTTGAGTATGTATCTAGCAGTGGGATTGCTGAATCATATGGTAGTTCTATTTTTAGATTTTTTTTGAGGAACCTCCATACTATATTCTCCATAGTAATTATACTAATTTACATTCCCACCAACAGTGTACGGGGTTCCCTTTTCTCCACATTCTCACCAGCGGTTGTTATTGCCTGTCTTTTGGGAAAAAAGCCATCTTAACTTGAGTAGGATGACATCTCATTGTACCTTTGATTTGCATTTCTCTGATGATCAATGATGTTGAGCACTTTTTCATATACTTGTTTTCTATTTGCATGTCTTCATTTGAGAAATGTTTATTAAAATATTTTGCCCATTTTTAAAATCAGATTATTAGATTTTTTTCTCTAGAGTTGTTTAGGCTCCTTATATATTCTGGTTATTAATCGTTTGTCAGATGAGTAGTTTGCAAATATTTCACCCATTCTGTGGGTTGTCTCTTCACTTTGTTGATTGTTTGCAGAAGCTCCTGAACTTCATATAATCTCATTTGTCCATTTCCGCTTTGGTTGCCTGTGCTTGTGGGGTATCACTCAAGAAATTTTTGTACAGACCAATATCTTGGAGATTTTCCCCAATGTTTTCTTTTTATAGTTACATAGTCTGAGGTCTTCAGTTTAAGTCTTTGATCCATTTTGATTTGATTTTTGTATATGGCAAGAGATAGGGGTCTAGTTTCATTCTTCTGCATATGAATATGCAGTTTTCCTAGCACCATTTGTTGAAGAGATTGTCCTTTGCCCAATGTATGTTCTCAGCACCTCTGTCAAAAATGAGTTCACTGTAGATGCATGGATTTATTTCTGGATTCTCTATTCTGTTCCTTTGTTCTATGTGTCTGCTTTTATGCCAGTACCATGCTGTTTGGGTTACAATCACTCTGTAGCATAATTTGTCACTCTGAGATTGGTCACTCGTGTCTTATTTAGTTCATTTGGTGAAGTCATGTTTTCCTGGATGATCTTGATGTTTGTGGATATTCATCAATGTCTAGGCACTGAAAAGTTAGGTATTTATTGTAGTCTTCTGGTCTGGGCTCATTTGTACACATCCTTTTTGGGAAGGCTTTGCAAGTATTCAAAGTTGAGTGTTGTGATCTAAGTCTTTGGTCACTGCAACCATATCTTCATTAGCGGGCACCTCAAGCCCAGTAATGCTGTGTTCTTGCAGAGTCATAGAATTACTGCCTTGGTGATCTTGGGTAAACTTTCAGAGAATTCCCTAGATTACAAAGCAGTCTCTTGTTCTCTTCCCTTACTTTCTCCCAAACAAATGGAGTCTTTCTCTATATGCTGAGCTTCCTGGAGCTGGGGGAGATATGACACAAGCACCCTTGTGGCCACCATCAGAGGAACTGCAGAATCAGATTCAAAGCCAGCACAGCTCAAGGCCCACAGTGACCATTGCCTAGCTACCACTAATACTCACTTCAGGTCTAAGGGCTCTACAATCTGCAGGTGGCAAATACAGCCAGGCTTATATCCTTCCCTTCAGGGTGGCAAGCTCTCCCCTGGCCCAGGGCAAGTCCAAAAATACCATCCTAGGAGCCAGGATGTGGAGTTGGAAATCTTAGGAATCTACTTTGTGCTCTACTCTACTGCAGCTTAGCTGGCACCCAAACCATCAGAAAAAATTCTTCCCACTCTTCCCTCTTCTTTCCTCAAGCATAAGGAGTATCTCCCAGCTGGGGGCGGTGGCTCATGCCTGTAATGCCAGCACTTTGGGAGGCTAAGGCGGACAGATCACCTGAGGTCAGGAGTTCGAGACCAGACTGACCAACATGGAGAAACCCCATCTCTACTAAAAATACAAAATTAGTCAGAAGTGATGGCACATGCCTGTAATCCCAGCTACTCGGGAGGCTGAGGCAGGAGAATCACTTGAACCCGGGAGGCGGAGGTTGCAGTGAGCCGAGATTGCGCCATTGCACTCCATGCACTCCAGCATGGGCAACAAGAGTGAAACTCCGTCTCAAAAAGAAAAAGAAAAAAAAAAAAGGAGTATTTCCCAACCACTGCCACAGATCCACAGTGAGTACTGCCTGGTGACCACCAATGTTCATGCAAGGCCCAAGGGCTCTTCAATCAGCTTGTGGTGAATGCCACCAAGCCTGGGTCTCTCCCGTCAGGGAACTGGGGTCCTTTCTGGCCCCAAGTGAGTCAAGAAATACCATCCAGAAGCCAAGACCAGAAATCAGAGGCCCCGGGAGCCCACTTGGTACTCTACCCCATTGAGGCTGAGCTGGTACCCAAGCTGCAAGACACAGTCCCCTTCCCTCCCCTTTCCTCAAGGAGTCCTCTTACCTCTCCTTTTCTCAAGCAGAAAGAGTCTCTCCCCATGACCACAGCTGGGAATACACTGGATCACACCTGAAACCAGCATGGCACTGAGTCTCACCCAAAGCCCACAGTGAGTACTGCCTGGCTACTGCTAGTGTTTATTCAAGACCTAAGAGGTCTTGAGTCAGCAGATGATTAATCCTGTCATGACTAGGTTCTTCTCTTCAAGGCAGTGAGTTCCCTTCTGTTCTATAGTGTGTCTATAAATGTCATTCGAGAGTGAGGGCCTGGAATGGGGCCTCAGGACTTTGCTTTGTGTGCTATTTTACTATGGCTGAGCTGCTATCCAAGTTGCAAGACAAAGTCCTCTTTACTCTTCCCTCTCTCCCCTGTCTTCTTCACTTGTCAAGTGGAAGAAAGGACTCTCTCCCAGAGCTATGAACTGCACTGTCTATGGTTGGGGGAGAGGTGGTGTAAGCACTTCTTTGGCCACCCTAGCTTGTGTCTCACTAGGTCACATGGACCCTAAGTTCTCTGGCTCTGAACCCAGCACGGCATCAGGACTTGCCCAAGAGTTGCAGTCCTTGTGGCCTAGACTGCCTTTCAATTTTATTTAGGGGCCCACAGCACTTTAGTGTGTAGTGGCAGACCTAGCCAGAACTCAGGTTCTGACCACTGAGATGAACAATTCCCCTCTGGCTAGGACTGGTCTAAATGCTCCCTCCATGGGTGCCAGCTCAACTCTGGCCTTTGTTGCTCTCTGCTGTGACCATCAACACTGAGTTCCAATGCAAAGTCTCAAAATCACTACACTCTCCCTCCCCCAAGCACACAATTTTCTCTCTGCACCATGCAACTGCTGCTGAGGGATGAGGGAGGGATAGTGTTGATGATTCAAGACTATATTTCCTACCCTCTTCAGTGCCTCTTTCCTTACTATGATGTTAGACCTAGGTATTGTGGTCACTCACCTGATTTTTGGTTCTAATGGAAGTGCTCTGTTGTGTGAATAGTTATTCAATTTGGTGTTTCTGCAGGGGACAATCACTGGAGGGTTCTATTTTGCCGTTTTTCTCCACCTCCCTCCCGACTCTTTATTCTTTGCTTCTTCTTTCTCTAACTTTTCTCTGTCTATAAAGCCAATCCCTTCTATCCAGCTTATTGGAACATTTATTCTATTTTATGGAGTAAGGTGTTACCCAATTTTAGAATCACAAATAAAGTCAGTCGAGATTTTACATATTTGTAATTTTGTCTTTTGACAGTATCATTCACAATGCTGAGTATATAGTAAACATACATTAAATTTTTGTTGACTGACATTGACTTATTAGCCATTCAAGTAAAAGACACACATGCACAGAGGTACACATACCCCCACTATATTTACCTCCTTCCAGCTATATAGTAACAGGCAGGTTCTAGCAGAGCCTTTGAGCTCTTCCTGGTAAGATAAGCCCCAAAGTTACTAGGATCAGAAAGAAGCTGACACCTTCATTTCTGAAGTTTACATATTCTCAGCTCAGCAGCTTCAAAATCAATTTCTAGGGGTAGTACCAGGCCTGCTACTTATCTTGTGACCTGAGATCTACAAATACAGAAATAGCAAGCTCTAGATTACTAACAATTCTCTGTCTATCTTGGGTTATTTATATATTGTTACAACTCAATTATTTAAAGAATATTCTTTCTGGTCACTGCCCTTCAGTAATTTAGTCTAGAGGTCACAAAGGCATAAATTATAATTCCAGTAAACATTTTCTCAGAATTGTTCTGTTTTTTCCATTCTTCTCCATCATCTTTTAATAAAAATAAGACCTGAGCAAATATGCACAAATTCTAATTTGTTTTATCCAGACAAACTTTAAATCCCTCTTGCTTCTAACTTTGTTATTTATATTTATGATACAATATTAGCTATATTTTTATACAACTAGAGAAGAGCAATTGCAAAAATTTATCAAGAATTCCTTTCCTAAAATTGTTCTCATAATAACCACAAATTGTTGGCATCTATCACCATATGATGTAATCATATAAAAGTCTTTTCTAGCCTCATCCCCATAAGGTATCTCTCTATTATATTATAATGATAAATGCCAAAATGTTTTGCATGACACTTAATCTGTTATAGAATTCTACAGGGAATGCTAGACTACTACTCAAGCTTTCTTATAAGCAGCTACAGCTAAAAATCAGCATCATATACTTAAATCAACTGATCTTTTTCCTTTACAATATTTATTTCTGACAAAACATTAGTTCTGTTTCTCTATATATCATCCTATTAGTTCTGTTTCTCTGGAGAATGCTAATATGTTAGCATTTATTATTATATTTTGTACATTTTATATTACATGTTTCATAATACATATTATACATAATATCATATATAAATGCATATATCAGTACTTCTCATTTCTCCCTCACTCTTCAAATAAAAGGTGGCCTGCTGTGCACACTGTTCTGTACCTTACTGTGTCCTACGGATCTTTCCATATCTTTCCATATCTTTCCATATCGGTGTATAGAGATCCTCCTCACTTCTATCTACACCTACATAGTAGTGCATTATGTGGCTACCTCAAAATTTATTCACCAGTCTTCTACTCATGAACATTGGGTAGAGGATTTTTCTGTTTCAAATGGTACAGCAGTAAATTACCTTCTGCATCATTGGGTAGAGGATTTTTCTGTTTCAAATGGTACAGCAGTAAATTACCTTCTGCATCAGTAATTTTGTGTTTTTTGTCACAAATCTTAATAGATACCTCGAAGCAGGATTGTAGGGTCAAAATGCAAATGCATATGTTCATTATTTGAGAAAATTAACACATTCCCTAGTATCTAGAATGCAGCTATTAACCTGGCAAATGCCTTTTATTAACCTGGCAAATGCCTTTTTCTCCATAACTGTCAATACAGCCCACCAGAAATGGCAAATGCCTTTTTCTCCATAACTGTCAATACAGCCCACCAGAAGCAGTTTGCTTTCAGCTGGCAAGGCCAGCAATACATCTGCACTGTCTTTCCTCAGAGGTCTATCAACCCTCCAGCCTGATGTCATCATTTAGGTCACAGGGATCTTGAACACTTTCTGTAAGGTGTCACACAGGTCCATTACATTGAGGACATGATGCTGATTAGACCTAATGAGCAAGACGTAGCTCTAGACTTATTGATAAGACATTTAGATGTCACATGGTGGGAAATAAATCCGACTAAAAATCAGGAGCCTTCTACCTCAGTGAAATTTCCAGAGGTCCAGTTGTGTGGGGCATGTTGAGATATCCCTCCTAAGGTGAAAGTTAAGTTGCCTCATCTGGCCCATCCCACAACCAAAAAAGAAGCAAAATGCTTTGTGGATCTCTTTGCATTTTGGAGGCAACATATTCCTCATTTGGGTGCGTTACCAAGTGACCCAAAAAGCTGCTACTTTCTAGGGGGGCCCAGAACAGGAGAAGGCTCTGTAACAGGTCAAGGCTTCTGTGCAACCTGTGCTGCTACTTGGGCCACACGATCCAGCAGATCTGACGGTGCTTGAGGTGTCAGTGGCAGACACTGATGCTATCTGGAGCTTTTGGCAGGCCTCTATAGGTGAATGGCGGTGCAGACCCTTAGAATTTTTTAATTAAGCCCTGCCATCCTCCACAAATAATTACTCTCCTTTTGAGAGATGGCTCTTGGCCTGCTACTAACCTCCACAGAGAGTGAACACTTGACCATGGGTCTCCAAATTACCATGGGACCAGAGCTGTCCTTCATGAACTGGGTATTATCTGGCCTACAACACTATAATGTTGGTCATGCGTGGCAGCATTCCATCATTGAATGAAAGTTGGTTATATGTGATCAGGTCCAAGCAGGCCCTGAAGGCACAGTAAATTACATGAAGAAGTGATCCAAATGCCCATGGCCCCCAGTCCTGCTATACTGCCTTCTGTCTCCCAGCCTGTATCTATGGCCTTGTGGGGAGTTCCCTATGATCAGTTGACAGAGGAAGAAAACGCTTGGGCCTGCTTTGCAGATGGGTCTGCCTAATATTCAGGCAGCTCTTGAAAGTGGACAGCTGCAGCACTACAGCCCCTTTCTGGGACATCCCTGAGGGACAGCGGTGAAGGAACATAATCGCAGTGGGCAGAACTTCAAGCAGTGTATCCGGTTGTTCACTTTGCTCAGAAGGATAAAAGGCCAGACATGGGCCGATTCATGGGCTGTGGGCAGTCATTTAGCTCAATGGTCAGGGATCTGAAATGAAGGTGATTAAAAATAAGTGACAAAGAAATGTGGGGAAGAGATATGTGGATAGACCTCTCTGGATGAGCAGAAAATGTGAAGATATTTGTGTCCCATATGAATGCTCACCTCAGCATGCCGAGCAACCTCCGGAGAAGAGGATTTTAATAATCAAGTGGATAGACTGACTCGTTCTGTGGACACCGGGCAGCCTCTTTCCCCAGCCACCCCTGCCATCGCCCAAAGGACTCGTGAACAAAGGGACCATGATGGTAGAGATAGAGGTTATGCATGGGCTCAGCAACATGGACTTCCACTCTCCAAGACCAACCTAGCTAGGCCCACTGCTGAGTGCCCCATCTGCCAGCAGCAGAAAGCAACATGGTCCCCAGTATGACACCATTCCCTGAGGTGATCAGCCAGCCACCTAGTGGCAGGTTGAATGCATTAGAAGGCTTCCATTTTGGAAAGAGCAATATTTTGTTCTTATTTTGAAATAGACCTTACTCTGGATACAGACTTGCCTTCCCTGCCTGCAATACTTCTACCAAACCTACCATCCAGGTACTTATAGAATCCCTAATCAACAATCATGGTACTCATACAGCATTGCTTCTGATCAAGGAATTCACTTCACAACAAAAGAAGCATGGCAGTGGGCCCATGTTCATGGAATTCACTTGCCTTACCATGTTCCCCGCCATCCTGAAGCATTTCAATTAGGACACTGAGTAAAGCAAACTGCCCTCCCCAATGTGGGTAGATCTCCTCCAATTTTTTGGAGGCCTGTATACAACTAAAAGCTAGAGTAAGGGTGAATTTGCTGTCTCTACCTGTCTTCAAGCTGGGACATCAGCCTTCTCCTGCCTTCTCCATTTTTAAAAGCTCTAATATTTGGGGAATATTAATTCCCTGTTAAGTTTAGCCTAAAGCTGCCTCCTTCCATATTTTAAGTTCGGCATAAAGGTTTCTCCATACGTAGTAAACTGTAACCTAACTGTATGTGTAAACAAACTGTAAGCTACTCTTATGCCAATCACCAAGTTTCAGCCAATCAAAGTCGACCAACTGTTCAAACCATGTTCAAATAAGGCAAACATGGAGCTATAACCAATCCAGCAGTTTCTGTACCTCACTTCCATTTTCTATATGTCACTTTCCTTTTTCTGTCCTTAAATCTTCAACCACATGGCTGCGCTGGAGCCTCTCTGAACCTATTTTGTTTCAGAAACTGCCCAAATCAAGAATAATTCTTTGTTCAATTAAACTCTGTTAAATTTAATTTGTCTAAGGTTTTTCTTTTTACACCTGATATAAATTTATTATATTTTTTCCCAGTTGGGTTTTTTTTTTTTTTTTTTTTTTTTGCCATACAATTTGTTTTTATTTCTTCACCTCCAGTAAGACAAAACATAAATATCATTGTTTGGCACCAGTCTGCTGCGTTTTTGGCTGTGGAAAGTGGAAGGGCCACATTTCACTTTCCAGAAAAGGTTTAAAAAATGTGCTACAAAGGAATTATTTATTTGGGATTTTGATCTTGTATGATATAGTCAGGAAGTCAACACCAAGAAGAAGCTGGCTCCTGAGTGGAGGGCAATACAGCAGCTGGAAATGCTAACAAGGGCTCTTTCGGATGCATAGAAAGGAACCTCTGAATGTGTGGAAGGAAGTAAAGGTGAAAGAGGAAGCAACATACCTGCCTTGGCTCCTGAGGGTCAGTGCACGACTGTAACATGTCACTTCCAAGGACTTTCACCCTGTCATGAGACATCAGTAGAATGGGAAAGCTCTAGTACATTCCCCTACCATGACCCAGGAAGTAGAAAGTTAAAATCAGTAGGGAAAACAGTGAGAGAAGTTTATGAGCAGGACCCCTTAATTCGCCAAGTAAGTGGTATCTTCTAATGTTTTTGAAATTTGTTTGTAGTGAGAACAAAACCTTCAACTCCTCCACCAGGAAGAGAAGAAACCTCTAAAAGTAAATACTCTCAGAGAGGTGATTCTGCGTACTATTGACAGATAATCATTAAGGATATCATTCTTTCCTAAGAGCAAGTCTTGATTGGTGGGAGTTGGGGCAGGGATGGAAGGTGGGAGGGCAGCTGGTGACTGAAGGTGAAAGGGAAGCCGTGAGAGGGAAAGAAACGGAAAGAGAACTGGAGGCACTAGAGATCAACGTCTCAGCTTCACTTTGCCTAGAGCAAGCCCTGGGTGTATGATTTCTTAACCTGCTAGAAAAAATGAAAAAGAACTTCCCCTGAAAGCTTCATTAATTCTGTAAGCCAGTGATTACAGCAGCCTTTAATAGAAGGGGAATAACCTCTTTTCTCTGAAATCTTAAAGGAAGACACCTTGAATCAACTTTAGAGGTGGTAGGAGGAAAAGAAATAAAAGGAGCAGAAGAGAGGCGGAAAGGGAGAGGGGAGGAGGAAGGAGAAAAGGGAAGAGACAAGTCACTGAGGAGGAGAGACGGGCACTACAGTAATGTGAGGGTTAATGGGGAGAGCTAACTCAGAGACACCGCCTGACAAAGGAGACTAAGTTCCACTAGTTAATCCTCACAAGGCAGAAAGTCCAACTGTGACATTCCAAGAACAGCAGCTGTACTGGACATTTGTCTTTCTTTTTGGCTGCTGAACTGCTAAACCCCCTTCATATTTCTTAGGACTTCTCCACTTTGCCAATCTTGGAAGAAGCTGAGCTACTTCTGGCTATAAAGCTGAAAATGCCTGTTACTTTGTTTGCTAGCCTCTTTTACAAGCATGACTATCTCACCCTAAACAATTGCTTTGCAAGCTTTAGTGTGCATAGTATAGTGCATTTGAGGGCGTCCCAAACCTTCCCAAACCTACATATTGACTGAGTAGAATAGAGTGGAGCCAATTGCATGATTTGCAATTGAACCTTCAACTGATTCTGATGCTGCTACCACTATTTGTGCTACACTTCTGAGTATACTGACAGACAGCTCCTTCACCAACCTGATGAACCCACCTCGGGCTTTGAAACGGTCACTAATGATGCAAATAAGAGATTGGAAAGGAGAGAGGTGGGGTTTGCAGCAAGTCCAAGTTCCTGGAGCTGCAAGAGCAGAGGAGGTAATGCTGTATCCACCTTCTTGGGTCATGGATGTTGGAAGTGCAAGTGCACGGCTGGAGGGGCTTGGTAGGCAGAGGTGTCTGGTGTCTTTGCTGAACCAGTTCTGTGGCACAGAACCCAAGTCGACTTCTCCAGTCCTCCTGGTGATTTCGTTAGTCACTGAATCATTTTTCTGCTAAAATCTGTTAGTTTGATCATGTTGTTTGGAAATAAGAGCTTCCACAAAAATAAAAACTAAAATAAAGACATGACCTTCGGCCAGGCGCAGTGGCTCACGCCTGTAATCCCAGCACTTTGAGAGGCCAAGGCTGGCAGATCACAATGTCAGGAGATCGAGACCATCCTGGCTAACATGGTGAAACCCCATCCCTACTAAAAATACAAAAAATTAGCCAGGTGTGGTGGCAGGCGCCTGTAGTCCCAGCTACTCAGGAGGCTGAAGCAGGAGAATCGCTTGAACCAGGGAGACAAAGGTTGCAGTGAGCCAAGATTGTGCCACTGCACTCCAGCCTGGGAGACAGAGCAAGACTGTGTCTCAGAAAAAAGAAAAAAGACATGACCTTTGATATCTGTTTCTCGCAGTACCCGGCACATCACCATGCACTCAACAAATGTGTCTTGTGTTGCTATTGTCATTTACTATTATTATTACCTACAAAACAAACAGATCTTCACAATCATCCATCTCATGTTTTTCTTTAGCTGTATAATTCCCTTCAAAGACATAAACACATGTATAAGAAAAAAGTGAAACTAATTTTGCAACTCCATCTTCAGTAATACTCATCAACTCTTCTACCTGTCAGAACTTTGGGCCTTGAAAAGATAGCAAGAAGAGAAAGGAAATTGGAAAAAAGCAGGGTATCAGAGGCAACACCAATGATTGGTATCTAACTTAAAAGCTATGATGTTATATATTAGAAGAAAATGTTGCCTATGCCCTAAATAGATATTCTTGAATGAATATCCTAATCAATATTTTAAGGAATATATACAGAGGATGGTGTTCAGCTGGTTTGCCTATATTTTATAAAAATATGTCCTGACAAGATTATGTGGTAGATAGTATGTTGGATTTAAGAGTTCAAATATAGACTGACTTTCTAGCCTGGTTCTATAAGTAGTGCGATATTTAATATTTTTAAAATAGTAAATATGTACTAAACACAGATTTTCTGTAAATTCATCTTTAAAGACTCCTGCTAAATTACATCCAATATAATTATATTTACTTCAGTTTATTTCAGTCAAATATACCCAATCTTTATATTAGAATCACAGATTATTCGGGATAGAATATTAGATATTAGAATCACAGATCGTTAGGGATAGAAGGAACTTTTGAAATTTTCTCATAACTCACCTGATACTTAGTGACAAAGCCCAGATTAAAACCCAAATTTTCTGGTCGGGCCTGGTGGCTCACACCTGTAATCCCAGCACTTTGGGAGGTCGAGGCGAGTGGATCACCTGAGGCCAGGAGTTCAAGACCAGCCTGGCCAACATGGAGAAATCCCATCTCTACTAAAAAAAAAAATACAAAAATTAGCTAGGCATAATGGCATGCTCCTGCAATCCCAGCTATTCGGGAGGCTGAGGCAGGAGAAACGTTTGAACCCAGGAAGCGGAGGTTACAGTGAGCCAAGATCATACCACTGCACTCCACCCTTGGCCACAGAGTGAGATTCTATCTCAAAAAAAAAGAAAAAAAAATTCTGATTCCAAGTCCCATGCTAATTGCACTACATTGATCAGCCTTTAACAAAATATAAAATATATTCAAAAATATCTGAACATAAACATTAAGAAATATTACCTTCTTTTAGAGAATTAAACCCTTTGTCACTGTGTAGTGCCCCTCTTTATCCTTATAATTTTTTGTCCTGAAGTTTGCTTTGTCCAAAACTAATATAGCTACTCCAGCTTTCAACTGATCAGCATTAGCATGGTATACCTTTCCTCATACATTAAATTTTAATCCATCTGTGTCTTTATATTTAAAATTAGTTTTCTGTCAATAATAAATAATTGGGTCATCTTTTTGATACACTTTGATAGTCTTTGCCTTTTAATTGGTGTATTTTAACATTTAATGTGATTGTTGATATAGTTAGAGTGATATCTGCTATATTTGTAACTATTTTCTATTCATTGCCCTGGCTCTTGTTTCTTTTTTATCTTTCACTCTTTTTCTACCTTCTCTGGTTTTAATTGAGCATTTTATATGATTCATTTTTCTCTCCTCCCTTAGCATATCAATTATGCTTTTTATAATTTGTTGGGTGGTTACCCTAGATTTTGCAATGTACATTTACAACTAATCCAAGTCAAATAACACTATACCATTTCACAGGTAGTACAAGTATCTCATAACAGAATATTCCCAGTTCCTCTGTGCTGTCCTCTATAATACTGCTTCATTCCACTCATTTATAAGTTATAATTTCCCAACATATGGTTGCCATTATTGTTTTAAACAAACATCTATTATATAAGTTGAGAATAAGAAAGACAAAATATATTATTTTACCTTCATTTATTCCTTCTCTAACACTCTTTCTTTCTGTATGTAGATCTGTTTCTGACCTAAATTGCCTTTTTCTTTCTGAAGAATTTTTTAAACATTGCTCTCAGGGTGGGTCTTCTGGCAACAAATTCCCTCACCTTTTGTTTGTTTTAGAAAACCTTTATTCCTCTTTCAGTTTTGAAGGATAATTTTACTAGATACAAGAATTCTGGGTTGGTGCATTTTTTCTTTCAATGCTTTAAATATTTCACGCCACTATCTTCTTGCTTGCATGATTTATAAAGAAAAATCTGATCTAATTCTTATCCTTGCTCCTCTGGAGGTAAGGTGTTTATTTCTCCCAGCTTACTTTAAGATGTTCTCTTTGTCTTTGAGTTTCTTTAGTTTAAATATGATATCCTAGATATAAATCTTTTGTTCTTTATCCTGCTTGGTGTTTTTTTCAGTTCATTTTCTGCTGCTAATAATAGAATACCTAAAACTGCATAATTTATAAAGAAAAGGAAATAATTTCTTATAATTATGGAAGCTGGGAAGTTCAAGGTTAAGGGGCTTACCTGATGAGTGCCTTCTTGCTGGTGGGGACTCTGCAAAGATGGCATAGAGGATGACATAGTGAGAGGCTGAGCATGCTAGCTCAGCTCTCTCTTCCTCTTCTTATATAGTCACTAGTCCTGCTCCCATGATAACCCATTAATTTACTAACCCACTAATCCATGAATGGATTAATCCATTCAATCACCTCATAAAGATCCCACCTCTCAATACTGCCACATTTGGGATTAAATTTCAACACAAGTTTTGGAGGGCACAACTATTCAAACCATAGCAGTGTTCTTTGAGCTTCCTGAATCTGTGGTTTGGTGTCTGTCATTAATCTCGGAAAATTCTCAGTCATTATTACTTCAAATATTTTCTCTCGCTTGCTCGCTCTCTCTCTCTCTCTCTCTGTCTCTCTCTCTCTCTCTCTCCCCAACCCCTTCTTCCCCCCACCCCACCCGAGATGGAGTCTCACTCCCATCAGTCAGGCTGGAGTGCAATGGCACAATCAAGCTCACTGCACCCTCAACTTCCTGGCTCAGGTGATTCTCCCACCTCAGCCTTCCAAGTAGCTGGGGCTACAGGTATATGCCACCCGGCCCCGCTAATTTTTTTGTTTTTTTTTTAGTAGCAGATATGGGGTTTTGCCATGCTACCCAGGCTGGTCTCTGACTCCTGGAATGAGACGATTTGCCCACCTTGGCTTCCCAAAGTGCGAGATTATAGGCGTGTGCCACTGTGTCCTGTCTCTTTCTCTCCTTCTTCTCCTGGTATTCCCTTACACATATGCCACACATTTTGTAGTTCTCCCAGAGTTCCTGATAATTTGGTTCCATTTGTTTTATTCTTTTCCCTTTGCATCTTAATTTTGAAAGATTCTCTTGACATACGTTCAAACTCACTGAGTCTTTCCTTGGCCATGCCTGGTCCACTGATGAGCCTATAAAAAGCATTCTTTATTTTTGTTACAGTTCTTTTTTTTTTTTTTATTTCTAGCATTTCCTTTTGATTCTTTCTTAGAGTTTCTACCTCTCTGCTTACATTATGCACCTATTCCTGTATGTTGTCCCCTTTTTCCATTAGTGCTCTTTGCTTAGTAATCATAATTATTTTAAAATACCAGTCTGATAATTCCTAATCTCTGCCATAACTGAATCTGGTTTTGATGCTTGCTTTTTCTCTTTAGACAAACTGGCTACTAACAAGCTGGTTCTAAAGTTTACATGGAAAGGCAAGACCCAAAATAGCCAACACAATACTGAAAAAGAAAATACTTGGAGGAAGGGGGAAGGAGAAGGAGAAAGAAGAAGGACTAGGAGGAGGAGGAAGAAGGAGAAAGAGGAGGAGGAAGAAGGAGAAGGAGGAGGAGGAAGATGGAGGAGGAGGAAGAAGAGGGAGGAGGAGGAAGGAGGAGGAGGAGGAGGAAGATGGAGGAGGAGGAAGAAGAGGGAGGAGGAGGAAGAAGGAGGAGGAGGAGGGCAGGAGAAGGGCAGTAGGGGGAGGAGGAAGAAGAATCTAGACACGGGCCTTGTACCTTTAACAAAAATTAACTAAAACTGGATCATAGATCTAAGTGAAAGACACAAAACTAAAACTTCTAGAAGAAAACAAGAGAGAAGCAAGGTGACCTAAAGTAAGCTTTTTATACAACAACAAAAGCACAATCAAGGACAAATAAATTGATAAGTTGGACTTCATTGAAATTAAAAACTCCTGCCTTGCAGAATCCACTCTTAAGAGAGTAAAAAGGCAACTAACTTACTGACTGGGAGAAAATCTTTGCAAAATACATAACTGATAAAGGTCTTGTGTTCAAAATATGCAAACAACTGTTAAAACTCAACAATAGTGGATCAATTTTACTTCTTTTTTTCTCCCTCAGAGATCCTTGTTCTGAACTTAGCTCAGTTTTAAAATGGGCAAAATCACTGAAGAGATGCCTTACCGGAGATATATAGGTGTCAAATAAGAAAATTAAAAGACGCTCAACATTTTATTGCAGGGAATTGCAAATTAAAATAACAGTAAGGTGGCACTACACATCTATAGAATGGCTAAAATCCAAAACTGACACCACCAAATGCCGATGAGGATGTGGAGCGATAGGAACTTCCACTGTTGGTAGGAATGAAAAATGGTGGAGTCACTTTGAAAGATGGTTTGGCAGTTTCTACAAAACTAAACAAATTTTTACCACATATCCATTAATCACACATCTTAATATTTACCCAAATGATTTGAAAACTTACATCCACACAAACCGCTACACAGATGTTTATAGCACCTAATTGCCAAAACTTGGAAACAACCAAGATGTATTTCAGTAGGTGAATGAATAGACTGTGGTACATACAGACAATGGAATATTACTCAACACTAACAAGAGAAGAGTTATCAGGTCATGAAAGATGTGGAGGAAATTTAAATGCATATTACTAAGTAAAAGAGGCCTATCTGAAAAGGTTGTATACTATATGATTCCAACTATATGGCATATTAGACAAAACTAGGAAGAGAGAGAGCAAAAAGATCTGTGGTTGCCACAGGTTGAGGAAAAGGAAGGGAGGGGTAAGCAGGATTTTGAGGACAGTGAAAGTATTCTGTATGATACTGTAATGGCAGAGACATGCATTTGTCAAAATTCATAGAACTATACAACAAAAGAGTGAGGCCTAAAATAAATTGTGTACTTTAGTCAATAATAATCCATTTGTATTTGTTCACTGACTATAACAAATGTACCACACTAATGCAAGATTTTTTTTTTTTTTTTTTTTTTGAGACAAAGTCTCACTCTGTCGCCCAGGCTGGAGTACAGTGGAGCAATCTTGGCTCACTGCAACCTCACCCCTGGTTCAAGCCATTCTCCTGTCTCAGCCTCCCAAGTAGCTGGGATTGTAGGTGTGCGCCACCATGCCTGGCTAATTTTTTGTGTTTTCAATAGAGATTGGGTTTCACCATGTTGGCCAGGCTGGTCTCGAACTCCTGACCTCAAGTGATCCACCCACCTCGGCCTCCCAAAGTGCTGGGATTACAGGCGTGAGCCACTGCACCCGGCCCAAGATTTTAATAATAGGGGAAAGTGCTTGTGTGAGAAGGGGGATTATTTGGGAACTCTCTGTCATTTCTGTGCAATTTTTCTGTAAACCTAGAATTGCTCTAAAGCATTGTCTCTTAAAATATTTTTAAATCTCCAAGCAAACATTTCTGCTCTAATGTTGAAAGTCTCAGAGCAAAAGCAGAGTATGGTTTCTCAAACGAAGTGGTATCTGCATGTAATTTTCCAAGAGTGCTTTTCACTAAATAGCCCTAAGCTGTTTTCTCAGACTCCAAGTAAATAAACTGAGTTTAGTCTATAGCTTGTGATTCATCCTGGGCTATTTTCTACAAAAAAGAAAAATCTTTTCCATCAGTTACTTCATTGCATTAATTCTTTATGTCTCCTTGTTCCCCACAGTCTTCTGCATCAGATATTTTAAAGCTCTTTCCTACCTGACATGTATCCTTTCATTATGACTATGATTATTTTAGACAATCCCCACTGCTTTCTTTCAATGGAGAAACGTCCTCTTAGGCCCTGGATTTCCTTGCACTTCTCTAACTCTCTTGGATTCCCTGAGTTTCATGTCTCCTTATCTTCCTTGCTATCTTGCTATCTTATTTTCCAGAAATTACTATTTTTTAAATCCTCTCCTGAAGGTTTTCTCTATTTCAGGATCTCTCTAAAAAGTCTGTTTATCGAGCAGTTTCAGAGATTCAACTTGGTATAACATATGACCAACAAATAAAGAATATAGGAAAAAACTATAGTGAAATTAAGCCGTTCTTGGCTTAAGGTGTATATTAGTTAGAGTTCTTCAAAGAAACAGAACCAATAGGATTTATAGAGATAGACAAAAGGAGATTTATTATGGGAATTTGTTTATGTAACTATGCAGGTTGAGAAGTCTCACAATATGCCATCTGCAAGCTGAAGAATCAGGAAAGCCCATGATATAATTCAGTCCAAGTCAGAAGATCCAAGAACCAGGGCCTGGAGTGGGAAGCTGGGACTGGTGTTAAGTCCCAGAGTCTGAAGGCTCAAGAACCAAGAGGTTTGCTGCCCAAGGGCAGGAGAAGATGGATGTCTCAGCTAAAGAAGAGAAGGAGTGAATTCACTCTTCCTCACCTTTTTATTCTGTTTGAGCCCTCAGTGGATTGAACGATGCCCTCCCATATTGGTGAGGAAAGATCTTTACTCAGTCTTTCACTTCAAATTTAATCTCTTCTGGAAGCAACCTCACAGACATACTCAGAAACAATGTTTTACTGGCTATTTGGACATCCCTTGCCCAGTCAGGTTGACACATAAAGTTAACCGTCACAGATCATATAGTGAGTAAACTTTGAAGCTGAAATTGAACTATGTCTTCTGCATCCCAATCTAATCCTCTTTCACTAAACAACATCATCATCTTAAATAAGGTGACGAACAAGCATGCAGCTTCCCTCCCACCGCTCGGCAGAGGAGAGAAAGATAAATCTCAGGAAATACTTAAATAACACTTTTACATAATCACCACTAGTATTCAAGAACTAAGCTACATATCTGGAGCTACATATCTTAAATATAAATTAAACTGATAGATGCTTTTAAAAGATAACCAAGAATGGGCCGGGCGCAGTGGCTCACGCCTGTAATCCCAGCACTTTGGGAGGCCGAGGCGGGCGGATCACAAGATCAGGAAATCGAGACCATCCTGGCTAACGCGATGAAACCCCGTCTCTATTAAAAACACAAAAAAATTAGCCAGGCGTGGTGGCGGGCGCCTGTAGTCCCAGCTACTTGGGAGGCTGAGGCAGGAGAATGGCGTGAATCTGGGAGGCGGAGCTTGCAGTGAGCCGAGATCGCACCACTGCACTCCAGCCTGGGTGACAGAGCGAGACTCCATCTCAAAAAAAAATAAAAAATAAAAATAAAGTAACCAAGAATGTAGGTATAGGGGTAAGTTAATTGGGGAGTTGGTTATTTATCTCTATTACTACTATTTTTTATCTACTATTACAACTGGAAAGTGGGAGAGCGTCACAATTCAGAAACAATGCAATGATAGTCCTGAAAAAAGTGATCCTTCTAAAAAATACTGGCACTTGAGAAATGTGAGGGATAAATACACCCATGTTGTAATTCGTGATTATATTAGGTAGGTGCAAAAATAATTGCAGCTTTTGCCATTAAAAGTAATGGTTTTGCCATTAAAAGTAATGGCAAAAACCGCAATCACATTTGCACCAATTTAATAGCAAGCTCAGGAATAATACCCGGGCCAAGCAAAGACAACCAGAGTGTTCTTAGACCATTAGATAACCTTCTTATTATAAAGATCACCACAGAACTTCACCAGGACACTGAAGTGAAGCAAATATAGAGAACCCGCACTTTGCTCAATTTTAATTTAGAGTTAAGATTTGATATGGATGCAGCCACACTCTTCCAACATATAAACAGCTTTTACAAACAGCAGATGCCATTGCAAACTGCTTCATGGAGCTGGCAGCCACAAAACAAAATTTTTGGTCTGCCAACTGAATTTACAAGGAGACTGTGGTTTTGGCCACATTAATGCCATTTTATGCCCAACCAATGCATCTCTGGTATCAGATATCCTCTGTGGGATAATCACTGCAAAGCAGCACCTTGATAGAACTTTTAGATTTTTTTTTTAAAGCTCTACCGTATTGAGTATTGTTACAATAAAAAGATCTAAATAATGATTGAATGGCTGATTCTTGAATCATTATTTCTGTTGCTGCAGGCAAAGATGATTCCTTCACATATTCATTATCTGATCAAATCTGATTTACTTGTATGACTCAGTGACTTTCATAACCCCTTTTTGCTTACAAGCATGGTCCAGACATCTGACAAACAAACAGCTTGCAACAGCTGGCCTTTCTCTATCTTTCTGGCCAAATTAAAAGGCCTGTTCTCAAAACAGTACGCCCCTTTTATGTCCCCATGCTTAACACATCTTCTTCCCTTTATTGGGGGAAAACATTGCATTTTCGCTCACCTCATGACCTCCTACCCATCATTCAAGACTTGAATCAAATATCACGCCATCCCTCTATTTCCTCAGGAATCCCTCATCACCCTTTTCTTCATGTTGCCGCATGACAAAGTACAAATGAGCTGTTATCAATATTATTAAATGCCTATCTTTCCAAGTAGAACATAAACTGTGGGTGTCAGCAACAATATCTTGTCCATGTGTGTTTCCTCAGCATCTGGCCCAAATAGGTTACACAGATTTTATTTTATTTTATTTTTATTATTATTTGTAATAGAAATATTGCCTAGGCTGGTCTCGAACTCCTGGACTCAAGTCTTTCACCTGCCTCACCCTTCCAAAGGGCTGGGATTACAGGCATGATCCCCTGCGCCCAGATACACAGATATTTTTAAAATGAAAAAAAGGTCAAATTTTATTGCATTTTAGTGAGCTGGGTTTTTTTCCCCCCAAAAAGATGTCTTTCTAATTTCTACCATTCTTTAGGACAACAGATTTATGTGACATCAGAACAACTGAGGTAACATGAAAAACATGTTCAGCAAACTTTTTTACATAACTTTTATTTCACTTCTGATAATACAAAAATTCACTATAGAAATCTGAGAACATATACAAAAGTACAAAAACGAAAAAAAATAATAATTAAGAATCCCCTGACCCTGGAGATAACCGTTATTAACATTTTAGTATATTTCCTTCAAGTATTTTTTAATTAGGTTATCTCATTAGAATAATAATCTACAAGCATTTTAGAAGTCTGGGTAGTTTTAAATATAATCTTATATCATAAGAGGTTTCCATATCATTAACAAAATTATCAAGACAATTTATTGGATTCACAGAAATGCAATATTTCATTTAACCTTTTCCCTATGTTGGACATCTGTGTTTTTCCACATTTTTTACTATTTTACGTAACACTAAAAGAAATACTTCTACAGACAAATCTTAGTGAACACTTCTGATTATTGCCTTAGAATGAAAGAGTTTCCTTGGAATTTGAATTACTGGTTATGAACTTTTTGTTTTTTGTTTGTTTGTTTTTGAGACAGAGCCTTGGAGTCTCGCTCTGTCACCCAGGCTGGAATGCAGTGGTGCGATCTCAGCTCACTGCAACCTCTGCCTCCTGGGTTCCAACGATTATCTTGCCTCAGCTTCTTGAGTACCTGGGATTACAGGCACGCACCACCATGCCTGGCTAATTTTTGTATTTTTAGTAGAGACGAGGTTTCACCATATTGGTCGGGCTGGTCTCGAACTCCTGACCTCGTGATCCGCTGGCCTCGGCCTCCCAAAGTGCTGGGATTACAGGCGTGAGCCACCATACCCAGCCGGTTATGAGTATTTTTAAGGCTCTTAGTCCAAATTATTAATTTAGTTCCCAAAAACTTCACCCCAACCTGTGCTCCCAGTAACAGTTAACAGTATAGAAATCTGGTTATCTCACCACATAGAATGCCATCATGGTTGTCTTCAATCTGTGCTATTTCAATAGGTGAAAATGGTAAATTTTTATTGTTTTAATTTTCTTTTCACTAATAACTAATGAGGAAGAATAATTTTCATTTCTATTAACCATTTTTACCTCCTGTTAGGTATATTTTTCATTTATTTCCTTTACTCTAATTTCAACTGGGTCTCGATATTTTTCTGGATCTGTGTATGTTCTTTATAAATTAAGGATATTAATCTTTTATCATATCATAAATGTTTTTCTCAATATACCATTTACTTTTCCTTTTTATGATATTTTGACATCATAAATGGGGCAAGAGCCATAATTTATCACTTATTTGGAAAGAGGTCACAAATTCCTTAAGAATTGGTAAAGCCCCTCATTAGAAAAATATATGCATGTACACACTTGTGAACAATTTTTAAAGTCTTGAAATCCATCTATAGACGCTATCAATTACATTACTCGTTCATCCCTATTTCAACTGGGTCCTAATCACCTCGCAACCCCACAGGGTGATATAAACTCATTACAACTTTTTTTTTTTTTTTTTTTTTTTTTTTTTTGAGACGGAGTCTTACCCTGTCGCCCAGACTGGAGTGCAATGGCGCGATCTCAGCTCACTGCAACCTCCGCCTCCCGGGTTCAAGCGATTCTCCTGCCTCAGCTTCCCGAGTAGCTGGGATTACAGGCACCAGCCACCATGCCCAGCTAATTTTTTGTATCTTTAGCAGAGATGGGATTTCACCATGTTGGCCAGGCTGGTCTCTAACTCCTAACCTTGCGATCTGCCCGCCTCGGCCTCCCAAAGTGCTGGGATTATAGGCGTGAGCCACCGTGCCCAGCCTGCAACTTCTTACTAATTGTGATGTATGAAAAGAACGTGGAGTGGCTTGTGTGTCATAGTGTGTGGGGAAGAAGCAGTACACAATGGTAGACAGAAACTGCTTTCGAGGTGGGAAAACCTGAGATCTTAGCCTAATTCTGTCACTAGCTAAATAAACTGGAAAAACTACTTAATCTTTGTCTCTACATCTTCGTCTATAAAGTGTGCACACCTATGTGTTTAACTCATGTTCGTGTGTGCGTGCATGCAGTGAAATGAGAATTCACATTCTCTAAGGTCTTTTCTATTTGTAAAATGTACGTACATTATATACCAAAGTGATGTTCTGTTATACAACACTTTTATTTTTGAAGTCATTTAAAACCATCCTGGAAAATAGACACATAAACTCCAAACAGCACAGCTGTGACTATTCAGCACTCCTTAGTTACAACTAGTCATACTACCGTTTAATGTTGTCATTAAAAATACATTGTCACCATAGAAACTGCAACTTTATAGGATACCAAATCTTTCTTTGAAATGCTCATGCTGAGCAACTTACATTGTCTTATGTAATAATGGTGGGTTCTCCTTGTTTTTTAGCAGACATAGCTTTCCCTTCCCCAATTTATCTGTAACCAAGAAAAACTATCAAGTATCTGCTTTAAATTACTTGATACTTTAGTATGCAAAAAAAGAGAGAGAATCAGCTTAAAAAACAAAAACTTTCTGATACTTGGAAACATACATTACTAGTTGTCAACAGTACCACTGTCTTGTAGACTGGGAAACAGAAATGTTCCCACTCTAGACGAAATGCTGGTAAAATTCTCTCCTCCCACCACTTTTTCACTTTGTCCCTTTCCTGACATTTTTCTTCCTAGTTGCCCATTTGCCCTTTGGCTCTGTTTGTTTACTTCCCCACTCATCACTTTGCCACTTACACATCCGGTATCCTATTTCTTCCTAGGTGGTCACTAGGAACCAAAACGTTAGTTGGTATAAACTTTATAAATAAACTCACAGGGTTATTTGCATTTTAAGCAGGGAATCTTGAAAGCTATAGATTTTTCAAGATGTAAGAAGTAAAACTTTAATAGTATGGGACAGATAATATGGTCAGTATTGTGGAAAGCAGTATGGTGATTCCTCAAAGAGCTAAAAGCAGAACTACTCTCCGTCCCAGCAACCCCATTACTGGGTATATACCCAAAGGAATATAAATCATTCTACCACAAAGACACATGCACACGAATGTTCATTGCAGCACTATTCACGATAGCAAAGACATGGAATCAACCTAAAATGCCCATCGATGACAGATTGGATAAAGAAAATGTGGCACATATACACCGTGGAATACCATGCAGCCATAGAAAAACTGAGGTCATGTCTTTCGCAGGAACACGGATGGAGCTGGAGGCTATTATCCTTAGAAAACTATTGCAGGAACAGAAAACCAAATATCACATGCTCTCACTTATAGGTGGGAGCTAAATGCTGAGAACTTACAAACACAAAGAAGGAAACAGCAGACACCGGGGTTTACTTGAAGGTGGAGGGTGGGAGGAGGGAGAGCAGCAGAAAAGATAACTATTGGGTACTCGGCTTGATTCCTGAGTGATGAAATAATCCGTACAACAAACCCCCATGACATGAGTTTACCTATGTAACAAACCTTCACATGTACCCCCAAACTAAAATAAAAGATTTTTAGAAATGGCCAGTATTTTAGAATTGAATAGCCCAGGCTCAAGCCCCCTCAGCTGACCCTAGACAAACTACCTTCCACTCCACCTACTTATGTGCTCCCTCTCTTTGCCATTAAAAATTGTGCTGTGTACCTACTAGATGCTCTCCTAGGCACAAGGGCTACACCAGCCAGTGGAGAAGACAAGGACATATCACATATTTCTGTCCAGTTCAAAGAGAGACAGAAAACGAAAAGACAAACAAAAAAAGGCAAGTGTTTATAGTGATCGGTGAGCCCTGCAGGGATCTGAAAGAGCTTTCCAAGTAGAGAGACCCACTGGTACCAAGTCCTGAGATAGGGAAGAATTCTCCATGTTTTGGGGAGAGTAGATCAGTATGTCTGGAACATGGTGAATGAAGTGGAAATTGGTTCAGGATGGGCCATTTCCTGCAACAGTTTGAAGGCAAAAATGAGGAGTCTGGATTTTATACTCAACCTAACAGAAGTCAATTGAAGTCTTCAAGAAAGGAAGTAAAACAACCTGACTTACTTTATAAAAGGTCACCTCTAGCTGCTAGGTGGCGAATAAACTGAAGCAAGAACCAAGGAACACAGAGAGACAAGTTTGAAGAAATTGCAGTAGTCAGGTATAATGGTGGCTGCAATTGCCAGCAAAAGCAGTGGCATGAGTATTAGAAGCTTCTTTTCAATTAAAATGAAAACCCTTTGACTAGGATGCTAAAAAGTCTTATTTGCTTTCACATCTTTCCCAAAATGCCATCATGGCAGCTATTATCTAGTTTAGATTCTGATGAACAAGTGAAATAATACAATCATACACCTTCTATTCCAGGGCTTCTGTATCCAGCTCTGATTTAGTCAAATATTCGAGTGAAGTAAAAATTACAAAGTCTCTCAGAACTTTTAATACATCATAGTAAAAGCAGTAAACATGACTTATACAACAAAACAGAACAGAACAGAGTCAGAGGCAGGGCAGAAACCCAGCACTCCTTCCTCCCCCTGTGTTGTTCTGTCCTTTAGCCCATCTTTCCAGCGATTCCAGATACATCTCATTAAATCTGTAAATGCTTATTCCGAAAGTACTTATTTGTGCAGCAGCCATCCAAAAAGAATGCAGCAAACAAGTGAGAGAAATAATTAGTGGCTAACAAACCTTAACCTTTTATGAGAGACCTTTGCAGAGGTTTGCCAGTATTTTTTTTTTTTTTTTTTTGCAAAATTGAATCATTCCTCATTAGTGTCTATGTCATAGGCTACTTTTACATGGACTCATAGAAGGACAAATCATTAGAGCTGCAAATAAATCTTAGAATTGATTCTAGTACAACTCCCTGATTATACCAATCAATGAATGGAAGTAATTTTCCTGCGATCACAATGTGTACTAGCATCAGATGCTAAACAATAACACCACTGGGACCTTTTCTCACAAGGTTGTATTCAATCCTTTTACGTTGCCCCTTTTCCTAAATCCTTACGCTCCTCATGTCTTCTTCACTTGCACCCTTAATGGGCTTATATTCCTTCCACGAACCATCATTGGAACCACTCCGTTCCATTCATGATCGGTTATCTTGACTCCCCAACTCTGTCACACTCTAAGCCCCAATCATAATTGAATTCAACTTTATACTACTTCACATCCGTACCCAAACATCTGAATATGGCTAGAGAAAAGCACACAGTTGATAGGTCTCAGTTAAGTATAAAAACACTAACCTCTTCCACACAGCCAATCTGGCAGGACTGCTCAATTTGTGGTATGGTGGAGAAACATTCCAAATGGGAGTGAGCAAAAGCTGCAAGACCTCTTAAGACCTTGCTGAGAAGCCATACATCACTTCCACTACATTTTACTGATCAAAGCAATTTACAGAGCCAGCCCAGATTTGAAGGGAGGAGAAAGGCGTACCAGCTTTTCATGGGAGAGGCTGAAAAAAATTTATGGCCATTTTTGATCTAGCACAGACAGGGTAATTGAGAAAATATCAATGTCTCGTTTGCTGCAAGCACAAAAAAAAAAAAAAAGCCTTCTTAAGCCCTATCCCTACATTGTCAAGTGTTCTTATTTAGATTTCAGAGGGAGAATTGCACCCCAGGATGGAGCTATAATAGTCATCTTCCTCTAGAATTCCCCTTCTCGGTAACATTAGAAATAATTTAAGAAAATTGTCATTTCTTCCTTTCCAATCTTCTGCCCTCTCAGACACACCTCTATTTCAACACCAAGAACAGTTGGGGGAAGTGGGAAAGGTGGGAGTGAGGGAGGAATTCCTAAATATGGCATGTGCATTTATTTTGAGCAAAATCACAAGTCGTTTCAAACATTTCATTCAATTAAATCATAAAATATGTGGGCCGGGCGGGGTGGCTCACGCTTGTAATCCCCGCACTTTAGAAGGCCGAGGCGGGCGGATCACGAGGTCAGGAGATCAAGACCATCTTGGCTAACATGGTGAAACCCCGTCTCTACTAAAAAACATACAAAAATTTAGCCAGGCGTGGTGGCGGACGCCTGTAGTCCCAGCTACTCCGCAGCCTGAGGCAGGAGAATGGCGTGAACCCGGGAGGTGGAGCCTGCAGTGAGCCGAGATCGTGCCACTGCACTCCAGCCTGGGCGACAGAGCAAGACTCTGTCTCAAAAAAAAAAAAAAGAAATCATAAAATATACGGAAGTGGTAGAATTTGAAGACCTTCAGTGAAAAGAAAGAAGATTTAGATTATTTTAGTCAGCGTGGGATGTAATGATAGAATCAATGAGAGGTGTGTCTAGGTTTTGAGTGGGAAATTGGGTGGAAAAAGAATGAGAGAAAAATTGGCTGTTCAGAATAAAATGTGCCATTAAAGTGCCTTGAAAATGACATTAGCCTGCTTAATGAGGACAATGATCAAAAAAATCACAGGTGTTATAATACGGAATAATTTGTATTCTCTTAGCAGTCAATACAAAAATTCCTTTGTAGGAAGAACATCTTAATAAAGCCACCTTTGCAATAGCAACACATTGGCTGGGCTTTGGCTTCTTAAGAGGGAAAATATGTTTTTAAAAAGAAAGAAAAGTTTTGCTTCAATCAGTGGAAGAGAAGAAATGCAGATTGCCCAATTCTAAAGGTGGAGGGTTATGGAGTGCTTCTGGAAGAAGACACTGGGCTCATAGGGAAGGAGAAACTTGGCTGAGACAAAAGCCTGGAGGGAGATATTTTAAGTGGAATGCTGAAGGTAATCTCCCCCTCCAAAAAAACAAAGTCTACCAAAATTCAGGAAATGTTGCATGTGAGTTTGCATGTGAAAAAAAAAAGAAAACAAAAAACCCTGATTCTAATTCTAACTAGTTTAGAAAAAAGAGTAGGGGTGTGGAAAGAAGGGAGGTGTTCACTTAAGCCGGTCTCTGAAAGGCTAGAAATGCGTGTGGAACCAGGAGCAGGAGCCCACTCACTCTCCATTTCTCATTCCTGCTTGTCTCTGGATGCTGATCCCAATACCTCACTGTGGCAGGGAACACAGTCCCCCGCAGCCCCAGGTCTTATAGCTCCACCACCTACTGAGGCCAGAGGGGATCCTGTGGCAGGCCCAGCATGGGTCAAGTGTTCACCCCTAGACCAGTCACTGTGGCCAAAATGATGACAGCTTCCATTGCCTGACAGTGGAGGCGGTGGTCTACTTAAAAAGGGAAGAGTTTTGACACACAGAACAGTAAGGGTCTGCTATGGTTTGTGTCCTCTCCAAAATTCATGTTGAAACTTAATTTCTAATGCAATAGTATTACGAGGTGGAGACTTTAAGAGGTGATTAGGCATGAAGACTCCACCCTCATGAATGGGATTCGTGCCTTATAAAAGGGCTTGAGGGAGCCTGTTTGTCTCCTTTTTCCTCTTCTGCTGTGTGAGGACACAGCAACAAGGTGCCATCAATGAGGAACGGACCCACACCAGACACTGAACTTGCTAGATCCTTTGTCTTGAACTACCCAGCCTCCAGAACCGTAAGCAATGGATTCCTGTTGTTTATAAATTACCCACTCTAAGGTATTTTGTTATAGCATCAGGAACCAACTAAGACAATGTTCATTCCAGATTTTATGTGGAAAATACTGAAGAATCTAGGTCTGCCAGCCAGCTGGTGTGGGAATGAGAACTTGTCAACCAACATGCAATATTACAAGGCCAAAGATTTAATTGCTTTTAATTTAAGAAACCATTTAAACCGTATAATAATCATATTCTCTTTAGTCATCAAATAGATGATTATGTCATTTCTGCTTTCTATTTTTTCAAGAAGAGATCCTCAATAACTGGCAACAGGCATTAAATGGTAAATTAAAAAACACTTAATTTTCACATAAATTTTTGGGTTCATCAGGCTTCAATTATATGAATGCATACATATATATAAATGCTCAAAGGACACATTAAGGAAAATTTTAATTACAGATATGTGAAACATAAAAGGGCAGGAATCTTGTCTCTTTTATGCCATTGAAGCAAATGTGGATTGAAATATGTTTTGCCTATCAGCAAATGTCTCTCTTCTGTGTTATGAAATCAAATCCTTTAGGATTTACCTAGTTTATTATTTACTAACCACAAGTTTTTCTTGCTTATTTTGATCTTAAAACAGAAAGTAGTTATAGTTGAGGCAGCTAAATATTAAAAAGGAGTAAAACCAATCAGTATTCATCTTTAAATGATGAAAATTGCATGTAATAACTGTCATACTACTAAAGGCAATCCTCTAACTTCTATCAATACGTGTTTCACATCCTAGAGTACTCACTTCTTCTACCAGGAAGCAGCTTCACCATAACCATTCCTTTCTAGGGAGGGAAGAAAGTGTCACCTGTGACTTCTGGCAGTTTGTGATCAGGAAGATCTCATTGCTTAGAAAGGAGGCATCATAGCCACTGCTGGGGTTTTCATTGCTGGTAAATTACCAGGAAAAACAAAGACTGTGAAGCTGCCAATTTTTTTTTTTTAGCCCTTCCTTCCTGTTAAAAAAAAGTCCTGTTTTCCATACCTTGTTCGATGTTTGTCCAGGAGGATAACAAAGGAGACCAAATAGAAAATAAAAACTTACTGCAGAGAAAATGAGAGAGACAGTTTCGATAGATTTCAGGCTGGGATAATCACACCCAGGGTCATATCTTCTTATCTGTGTCAAGGGTGTGATTGCTCCCAACAAGCCTGCCATTCTCTTCCCACCAGGTGTTCAAGTGGTGGCTCTCCAGAGATCTTAGACAGAACTGTGTGCTGCCTGAAACAGAGTCCTATCAGCAGTTAAAGGGGCTTTGTGTCCCATTCCGGTGTATTGTACTTGTTACAGAAATACTCTTACGTTGCTGATCCAAGCAAAAATACCATGGCATACCTGGCTAGAAAGAGACCTAATGCAGAATCCACCCTGAAGGAGGCTGTGTACCTGTGCTGCCAACCTTAGATGAATTGATCCAATTCAGGTTTCTCTCCTGAATAATATCAGGAGGCTTGAGCATACTCATTTGACCCTTTGTTGGTTGGCTAATTGGTTGGTTGGCTTCAATCCTTAAGAATACAACCAAAAACAATGTAGAGAGTGACTGAACACACCTAATGAAGTGTATAACAAAGAACCTAGGAATAGAGAGAAGGTCATTCACGCAACATACACAGACCCCACGGCACAAATATAACTACAGAGACATCCTGGTGTTGCCATCAACTTGACCCTTTGAAGGCACTGATGAGACCCTTAGCAAGGGAGCAGCTGAGGGAAAGATGCCTATTCTGGTTCTGTACAGATCCTTTTTTCTTTTGTTGTCCAATGTATATTATTTACTAATCCTCTTTTATAACTACACATAACTATGTTTTAGCCATACTAGTCACTTCCTCTCTCAAAGCAGATGAATTTTCTCTTGTCTAAAATTGCCCAAAGTTCAGATTTATAAACTTTTCCACTGTCATAGCTTTTTTCAATCACCTGTAACAACATGGCTGTTTATTTATTCCTTGGCTCTTGTTGCAGTTTATCCTAAGCACTACCATACCTTCCACCCCCGGCAAGGAGGAAACAATGTCTTGGCTAAATGCTACCTCAAAGGCCTTTCTCATTATTCCAAATAAAAATCGCTTTAGGATTTCCTCCTTTGTCAACTCCCCCTTTCACCCTTCACGTTTGTTGTTGAATAATTTCAGGCCCACTAATGTATGTCAACATTAAAAATACAGAGATATATATCCTACAAAAATCTACAAATTAGGAAAATCTTATTTATTTTACAAAAGTGTTCATGTGAGATTCACTTAAAGAACACGTTTTAGCTTCTAGTGAATTTTGAAATTATTTACATGCCATATTTTAGGATCACACTTATTCAGCAATATTGGCTTGCTATTCTTTCTAACATACAGTTTCATTAATTTATAAGCATACTTTCTATATAGAATCCTTTACAAATATGCATTGCCTGTAGAGTTCTAGTGCATCAAAAGATAGAACAAAGCAGTGGTGCTCACTACTACAACCAACTCCTCCCACAACAAGGTAATGTTTTCCTCCAAAGCCCTGACAGGGCAGTGAAGTGACTTGTCGGGGAAGAAAAAGAAAAGACTATCTCTAAGACAGACTCAGAAGTTCTAGATGGAGACTCCAGATCTAACAATGTGGCAGACCAGACAACCTGAAAGTCTCTGACAAATACTAACTTCAATATAATCACATCCACTTAAATGCATTCCTAGAAAGTAAGAAGGTAAGGAAAATAATCTTCCAAGGCTAAGAAAAGAAATAAAATCGGCTCAAGGGCACTCAAGTTTTAGCTACCATGAAGTAGAGTTGTGAGTATCTGCTTCAATAAAGGTCATGAGGTTGTTTTTGTTTTTGCTTTTGTGAGATGGAGTTTCACTCTTGTTGCCCAGGCTGGAGCACAATGGTGCGATCTTGGTTTATTGCAACCTCTGCTTCCTGGGTTCAACCGATTCTCCTGCCTCAGCCTCCCAAGTAGGTGGGGTTACAGGCACACACCACCATGGCCAGCTAATTTTTTTATATTTTTAGTAGAAACTGGGTTTCACCATGTTGGTCAGGCTGGTCTCGAACTCCTGACCTCAGGTGATCCACCCACCTCGGCCTCCAAAGTGCGGAGATTACAGGTGTGAGCCACCAGGCCTGGCCCAAGGTCATAAGTTTTAAAGATCATAATGAGGCAGAAAAGAAGGCCTTGGGCTCAGACAAGGCAAGATGTTGAAACTGAGGCCTTCACATCAAGCCAGAAATCTCAAAAAGGCAACACCCTCAGTGACAGGGGCATTAGGAAAATGTCTGCTCACAACAGAAGAAAACACTTGTCCATCTCACCCTGACTCTGCGCATCCATTATCTTCATATGCATAACAACCCCCTAAAACTATGTGGCTGAAGGCAACCATGATTTATTCAAACTCTCAGAATTTCTTGGTGGGTTGCCTGGGTGGTCCGCTGCTTGTCTAACCTGGGACACTCCTGCAGTTGCAGTCAGATGGCAGTGGCAATGGCTGGAAGATCCAGGATGACTTCATCCCCTGCTCTGGGGCCTTCGTGCTGGACCTCTTCCATACAACCTTTATTCTCAAGAAGATTAGTCTAGGTTTTCTGACAACAAAGTGGCTCGGGTACGACTTGCATCCTGTGTGGCCTGGCAACTCTTCCAGCCTTCCCCCACTCCCTCTCAACTTTCTCTTACACAGGCACTCTCCTATGAATTCCCTACACAGTCAATCTCATCTTGGTGTCTTCTTCTTGAAGAACCTGGATTACACACTAATTCATAAACAGTATAAATTAGGGAGTGATTATTTGCTTAATGAAATAATTCTATTAAATAATAAATTCCCTTGCAGTATTTTTTCCTCTTTTAGTCTAAAATTTTTTAAACTTCAAAAAAGTACTGAGAATAATATAATAAACACTTATGTGCCCAACACCTGTGATGGACTATATTTAGAATATTTTGTGTGATTTGACTTAGGCACTATTTTTCAAGAAGATGCCTAGTGACTAAGGCAAGGTATGATTGGATTGCTATACCTTGCAATACACCATTCTGTTCCTCTCACCAAACTCATAGACTCTAGGACAACTCAGCGAAACTAGTTGTCCAATTCCTCAGTGTTTCAAATAATTAAAATGCTAGAAGATGACAATAAACAATCTATAATTGGTCCTGTTCATTCATTGTTTTTATTTCAGGGCCATTTGTTTAAGAGCTTCCTTTAAAGATCCATTACATGTCTCTGTAAAGTTAGCATGGTGGTTCAAGAGCATATTTACTCATCAGACACTCATTAGAAAGGAAATGGTAAGCCTCAGTATTCCCACTAATTGTGTCTTGTACTGATTCACCTAGCGGGCTACCAAGATGTCACTTACACCCATTATTTCTAAGAAGAGTTCAACCAGAAAAGCTTTAAAGATCTGATTTCAAAATAAAAAGAACATCTTTAAAAGAAAACCTGTTCAGAACCAATGCTTTGATTATAAATCCTGTTTAATGACTGACGAAAATATAAAAACTTCTACTTTTTTTCTGTAAATAAAAATTACACTTTCAAGAGGTTTTGTGGTTCTTTCCCTCAAAAAGATATGTGTTGCACTGTATGTACACATGAGGTATTGTTTTCATTTCTAGCTTTGTACCATTCATGAAAAGATTAGTTTACCTCCCTCCTCTTAAACTTTCTTGATTTTTTTCCCCTTACTCACTCCCTCATATACATAACTTGTTTCTGAAAGCACCAGGACATCCAGATTAGTTCATTATCCCGTTACGTTAACCATGTGACATTAAAAATCCAGAAATCAAAATATAATTCACATCTATTTGGAATAAGAATATAGGTAAGTGTCACTTTGTAATTTCACTCCACTCAATTTTTAAAAAATTTTTTTAATTCATTGAAGGTGCAGCTTGAGGCAACTTTCTTTGAATATAATTTCCTGCTTGTTTCCTCATTAGGACACTCCTGTTATTCAAAACAATGTTCGTAGGTTGAAGAACATGGATTTTGATTCATGAACATATTCATCATATGCCTGGAGGGTTCTAAACACAATTCTGCTTCTGCTTCCAGTTCTGTGCTGCTTTCTTCTACACGGCTAGGCTTTCTGTTTTCTTTTTTCTTTTTCTTCTTCTTCTTTTTTGTTTTTTTGTTTTGTTTTGTTTTAGAGATAGGGTCTCTTTCATCCAGTCTGGAGTGCAATGAATGGCATGATCACAGATCACTGCAGCCTCAAACTCCTAGGCTCAGGTGATCCTCCCGCCTCAGCCTCTTGAGTAGCTGGAACTACAGGCATACACCACATGTCTGGCTATTTTTTTTTCTTTTTTTATAGAGACAGAGTCTCACTATGTTGCCCAGGCTGGTCTCAAACTCCTGGCCTCAAGCAGTCTTCCCACCTCAGCTCCCACCTCAGCATCCCAAAGTGCTGGGATTATAGGCGTGAGCCACTGTGCCTTGCCAACTTCCTGCCTGATGGGAAATCTTACTTAACCCTTCACTCTATTGAGTGTCCTTCAGCTATTACTTTAGGATTGGATCTTTTTAAGAAGCACCAGGGAGATGAACAAAACTCAGAGATACTGGCAGGAATCTCTGATGTCGCAGCTTCTCCTGCCATCTCTTCTCCAGAGAATGCTAAAGAATTGTGTTCAGTCATTTCAAGAACAATGCCCTCAAAAGCTATCAAACATCCCCAGAGGACCATTCTTTAGTTCCACTGCTACTGTGCTTAGCACAGTATTTTTGAGGTGTTAACAGAAGGAAAAAAGGTAATTTACATTCTTTAAGGCTATTGACCAGAATCCCCCCTCTTCTACCACTGCTTCTCTTCATGTTGCTCAATTTAAAGTGGGAAATGGCAATAAAAAGTAAACTGAATATGTAAAAGGCCTAGCACTTTGGGAGGCCGAGGCAGCCCGATCACTTGAGATCAGGAGTTTCAGACCAGCCTGGCTAACATGGTGAAACCCCATCTCTACTAAAAATATAAAAATTAGCTGGGAGTGGTGGTGTATGCCTATAATCCCAGCTACTCAGGAGGTTGAGATGGGAGAATTGCTTGAACCCAGGAGGCGGAGGTTGCAGTGAGCCGAGTTCGCACCACTGTGCTCCAGCCTGGGTGACAGAGCGAGACTCTGTCTCAAATAAAACTGAATATGTAAAAATTTTATACTAGTGAAAGGATTACTAAGGGTCAAACCATGCCCCTTAGAAGAGGGTAAAGTTAATAGATATTGTGACAACTAGCAGATTTCCCAAAGCACAGAAGGAAAAGCTGAAGGTCTTCCTTAAGAAAATCTTCCAAGGGCTTCAAATGAAAGCAGAACTCTACTTCAGCACCATGGGCTGAGGGGCCTTTGGCATTCTCCATCTGGTCTGTCCCTCACACAGAGCCAGGCTTTGCTAGTTCGTGGCTGGCCATCACAGCAGGCTCCACACGCACAAGGCACTACTACTATGCTAACAAGTGTGCCCTACCCACGTGGGAATAGGTGACTTCAGCTGGGCCAACCACACTACCTGGCCTCAGTGACTGGTCTGAGGGCATGTGGCCTAAACAAAAATCTTATTCTCATCGGGAATTTTTTTTTTTTTTTTTTGAGACAGAGTCTCACTCTGTCACCCAGGCTGGAGTACAGTGGTGCAATCTAGGCTCACTGCAGTCTCCACCTCCCGGGTTCAAGCAATTCTCCTGCCTCCGCCTCCTGAGTAGCTGGGACTACAGGCACGTGCCACCGTGTCTGGATAATTTTTTTGTATTTTTAGTAGAGGCGGGATTTCACCGTGTTGGCCAAGCTGGTCTCGAACTCCTGACCTCAGGTGATCTGCCTGCCTCGGCCTCCCAAAGTGTTGAGATTACAGGCATGAGCCACAGCGCCTGGCTTTTTTTTTTTTTCTTTTTTTAGACAGAGTCTCACTCTGTTGCCTAGGCTGGAGTACAGTGGTACAATCTCAGTTCATTGCAACATCTGCCTCCCAGGTTCAAGCAATTATCCTGCCTCAGCCTCCCAGGTAGTTGGGATTACAGGCACCTGCCACCATGCCCAGCTAATAGAGATGGGGTTTCACCTGGAATTTTCTAGCTGAATCCAGGATACCCTTTCCTCTTGTGAGCTGTGATGCTGGAGGATTCAAGCCCAGTGTTGCCTAAGGCTAAGTGCCCTGATAGTGGAAAAAGCCCACATGAAGGAGGAGAAAGTGAAGCAAACAGGTAGAGAAAATCAAAACTCATGGATGGAAGAGCGCTTTGAAAACTTTGATTATCTTGGTCCAGTTGTCCTCGAGAAAGCTCTCCCCTACTCATCTCATAGTTGGTTCCATAAACCAATTCACTCCCCATTTTTATTCAAGTTTGTTCAAGTTAACTTTCTGAAACTCAGAACAGGAGTCTAGACTAATGTTTTCCACTTTTTATGCAAAAAAGCCACGATCTTAAGTTTTTGTGTGTAAGATCATGGGCTGATTTAATGCTGTTTTATTGAACTTTGCATTTGAAATGAGAATCTCACTATTTCCTTTTATCATTCTTAGTTGATGGTATATTATTCTTTGCCTGTCTTCTCATCATGAATATATAGTATCACAATTTACTACTGTAATAGAGAGAAAAAGTGATTTTTGAAAGTAAAAATGCTCTATCTCTGTGATCCGAGTGGGGCTGAGGAGTGGGGACAAATCTCCATTTTGCCCTGTTCCTCCTGAAGGGGGAGGTGGGGACTGGGTCCTGAAGTTGGCAGACCATTGTTTTTAGTTTTTATTTTTTAATTTTTTGAGACAGAGTTTCGCTCTTGTTGCCCAGGCTGGAGTGCAATGGCTCAATCTCGGCTCACTGCAACCTCTGCCTCCCAGATTCAAGAGATTCTCCCACCTCAATCTCCCAAGTAGCTGGGTTACAGACATGTGCCACCACACCCGTGGCAGCCCATTGTTTAGCATTGCCCCGTAAGGGTCTTCAGATGCACAAATGACATGCAATGCCTAAGTTTGGATGTAGGGCTGGAGAAAGCTGAACTGATCTGTATGCAAAGGGGACAGGAATTGGGGGCAAAGAGGCAAGAGAACAGAGGAAAAGATGGGAGGAGAAAGAAGTCACAGGCACACTCTGGGAGATGAGCCACATTGTCCTGTAACTGGAGCCACCTTTTCCTACCAGGGCACTTAACCTCAGGCAACACTGGGCTTGGATCCTTATAACATCTCAGCTCACAAGAGGAAAGAGTATCTTCTATCCAGGATTCAGTTAGACAATCCCAGATGATAATGAGATCCTGGCTTAGGCCACAAGCCCACTCCCTCAGACCAGTCACTGAGGCCAGGTAGTGTGGTTGGCCCAGCTTAAGTCACCTGTTCCACAGGGCTGAGAAGAGCACACTTGTTAGCATAGTCATGGTGCAACAGGTAGTGTGGAGCCTGCTCTGACAACCTTAAAGCTTTTTGAAAACAGGAAAGCCAAATAAATATTCCAGTTGATAAGTGATTTGCTGTCTGAAGATGCAATATAACTAGAGCTACCATATAATTTATGACCCAAACCTGGACCCTTTGAGAGTAAAAGGTGATGCTATTAATAATAACATCATATATAAACCAGGGTTGTCCCAGGCAAGTCAGGCCTACAGTCGAATCAAGCATTACCTTCTTATTACCTTCATATCCAGTGAAGTTGGCCACACACAGATGCCTTGTACAAGGTTTTCAGAGGGAAATTTTTTAAAAAAGAAAAGAAAAAAGAAGTCTGCTTCAGGTTTTCAATGGTGTGTGCTGAGCAGGAGTAACTTTCACATGATTGCTACTCTCCAGCCACTGTGCGGCCCCAGCAGGAAGAGGACGGGATGCAGGTCACGGTGCCGAGGAGAGAGGCTGGGTGGGGACGTGCAGCTCTTGCTGTGCTGGGTTTGGAATCAGCCGATCACCCAAACCTCAGCCAACAAATTGGCTCCACCATGTTCTACTCTTGCTGCACTTAATTTCTCTCCATTCATTAGATAGATGTAGTCTCACCCAGAAAACATTAATTTTTTTTTTTTTTTTTGAGATGGAGTTTCACTCTTGTTGCCCAGGCTGGAGCACAGAGGCGCAATCTCGGCTCACTGCAACCTCCGCCTCTTGGGTTCAAGCAATTCTCCTGCCTCAGCCTCCTGAGTAGCTGGGATTACAGGCTCACACCACCACATCCAGCTAATTTTGGTATTTTTTTTAGTAGACACAGGTTTCACCATGTTGGCCAGGCTGGTCTCTAACTCCTGACCTGAGGTGATCTGCCTGCTTCAGCCTCCCAAAGTGGTAGGATTACAGGCATGAGCCACCGTGCCAGGCCCCTTTCATTTTATTTTTTAAATGTACCCTGCCTGTATCCCAGCACTTTGGGATGCCAAGGTGGGAGAATTGCTGGAACTCAAGAGTTTGAGACCAGCCTGGGCAATGCAGTGAGACACTATCTCTAAAAAAACAAAAATAAATTAAAATGTACCCAGATGCCTTTTTCCCTGTGGCATCTCTGGCTAACTTCTATGGCTTCTCTCTTCACTTATCCAAGAAAGAAGAAGAAAATTTGGCGATGTTGCCAAACCCAGGTCTACCCAGGTGTCCACACACTTTCCAGTGTGTTAAAATGTGGAAAGAGCATCACTTATGGCTGATGGAGAACATACCTCTAAACTTTAGTCTGTCCAGAAGATACAAGGCAGAAAAAAAAAAATTGGCTCATCCTCACTCTCAAGCATGTGTGACAGAGAGAATCAGGAGTTTTAATTCAGACAGATCCTAGTTTGAATCCTAGCTTTGTCATTTACCACCAGCCTTGTAAATTAACCGTCACAGTAATCACCCTACCTGAATCTGTTTCTTCATCTTTTTTCATTTTGATTTTTTTAGCCACAGAGTCTTGCTCTGTCACCTAGGCTTGAGTGAAGTAGTACCATCATAGCTCACTGCAGCCTTGAACTCCAGGGCTCAAAGGATCCTCCCACCTCAGCCTCCAGTGTAGCTAGGTCTACAGGTTTACACCACCATGGCCAGCTAATTTTTTAAAATTTGTGTACAAATGAGGTTTCACTATGTTGCCCAGGCTGGTCTCAAACTCCTGGCCTCAGGATATTCTTCCTCCACTCTGTCACCCAGGCTGGAGTGCAGTGGCATGATCTCCACTCACCACAACCTCCGCCTCCCAAGCTCAAGCAATTGTCATGCCTCAGCTTCCCAAGTAGCTGGGACTACAGACACCCACCACACCCAGATAATTTTTGTATTTTTAGTAGAGACGGGGTTTCATCATGTTGGCCACACTGGTCTCGAATTCCTGTCCTCAAATGATCCACCCACCATGCCCTCCCAAAATTCTGGGATTATAGGTGTGAGCCACTGTACTCAGCCTCATTCTTCATCTTTTTTTTTTTTTTTTTAATTGAGATGGAGTCTTGCTGTGTCACTCAGGCTGGAGTGCAGTAGTGCAGTCTCCGCTCACTCCAACCTCCGCCTCCCAGGTTCATGCATTCCTCCTGCCTCAACCTCTTGAGTAGCTGGGATTACTGGCATGCACCACCACACCTGGCTAATTTTTGTATTTTTTGTAGAGACAGGGTTTTATCACGTTGCTCAGGCTGGTCTCAAACTTCTGGCCTCAAGTAATCCACCCACCTCGGCCTCCCAAAGTGCTGGGATTACCCAGACCAGTTTCTTCATCTTTAAAATGGGGTAATAGCACTTAACTCATAGGAATATTATAAATGTTATATCAGTATATCAAACACCCCCTGTGCCTTACCTCACATTCTCTTGGAACAACTTTTTTACTCCAACTATTGTGTAATAACCAACTTCATGAAACATAATCTGACAGCCAGACAGCCAAATAATTTGGAAGGACAAGTGAAAAATAAAAATGCAAAGCCACTTGTTCCAAAAATTATTAAGAATATTAAGCCAATAATATGAGCGCATTAAACCAAACCCAGGCCTTGTGCAGCTGCACAGGTTACATGCCCTTGGCACAGGTACTGTTAACAGCTCCTCCCCTCTGCCCCAACGCTTCTCTGACACCATGGTGGTTATATATGTGCAATCTGGAAGCCTGGGCAAATTACGATCCGTGGGGCAACGCTGTAGCAATAGAGGATGGGGGCCAGAAGATAAATGCCACCCTCCTGTGACACTCAGGTGGACAATTCTGAGATGCATTCTACATCCTGATGAGGAACCTGTGAATCAGCTCCCTCTCTTTCCCTTACCTGCCCACAAGTTCTTGTCTCAGACTCTGCTCTCAGGCTTAGACAAAGGCATACATTTGATAAAACACTTTGCATAGACCTGTCTTATCAAAGTTCTCCCTTTTTCTATCTGAGGTGCAAGAAACAGTGATCAATAAAAGAGATGAGAGGATTAAATTCTAACCATTATGAAGAAGAAGAAGAAGAGGAAGAGGAAGAGGAAGAAGAAGAAGAAGCAGTGGTGGCAAAGGAGGAGAATAAAAAGGAGGAAGAAGGAAGAAAGAAGAGGAAGAGGAAGGAGGAAAAAGAAGAAGAGGAGGAGGAGGAGAGAAAAAAAGGAAAGAAAAGAAAAAAAGAGAGAAGTTTATACATTTCACTCTTCCATGTCAGTTCACCCTTCTCCTCACCCACCCACCCTTCTCTGCCTCAACATCATATACTTATATTTTCTTTAAACCCTATCTGATCACCCCTTGCTACAAGATTCTACAAATTCCATTTATTAAAGTCTTATTTTTTTCTGACATTCATTTGACCTTGATCCTGTAACAATCTCACTGGAAGACAAAACATGATCATGATTCAGGCTCTGAATGAGGAAGGAGAGAAAAATTCATGATTTTACCGATAATACAATAAACTAATTTAAAGGAAGTAAAGTAAAGACCACTTTTAAAGTGGTCTCGAGGCCAGGCACAGTGGCTCACACCTGTAATCCTAGCACTTTGGGAGGCTGAGGCTGGCGGATCACAAGGTCAGGAGATCGAGACCAACCTGGCCAACATGGTGAAACCCCATCTCTACTAAAAAAAAAAAAAAAAAATACAAAAAATTAGCCAGACGTGGTAGCACGCAACTGTAGTCCCAGCTACTCAGGAGGCTGAGGCAGGAGAATCGCTTGAACCCAGGAGGTGGAGGCTGCAGTGAGCCGAGATCGTGCCACTGCACTCCAGCCTTGACAACAGAGCAAGACTCTGTCTCCAAAAAAAAAATTAATTAAATAAAATAAAATAATTAAGTGGTCTCAAGACACCAGTTTAAAAGAAAAAATTACAATTCGATTCTTGGCTAGCTAAAAAATCACATTATGATAACTATTAAAAATTTATATATTTCACTTGCTTTATATGTTATGTTACAGTATTGTACTTTACTCTCTCAAAATAGTATCCTTTCTCTTGTCTCTTTTATTCATCAGCACAGCTATTCAATAACCTCTCTAAGGAACCATATCAGAACAGGAAAACTGTACCGAACAGTACAGTGACCTTGCCTGACCAGCTTGACTCACCCACCATGAGGGCTCTGCCACCTACTAGATGCCTACCATTCAGCAAATTTCATTAAAAGTTCAATAACCCAACAAGATCCAGACTGATTCTCTATCAGATTATTGGATTTTTCTATACTGTTGGGTATTATACTATTAATACCACAAATACCAAAATATTTCTCAATTTTCATCATCAATTCTGGAAGATAATATTTTGATATTTTATTATAAAAACATAATACACTATAAATAGCCAGCACAGCAAAAGAGTATACTCTAGAAACCACTGACTACAATAGACTATCAATACATTAGTAAATCATACCTATAAATATTACAAACAGTATTGATATTAGTTTGATTTTTTCCAATGTACCTGCTAATACATTAGCAAATAATTCATTGCAAGAGATTAGAGGGCATAATATCCTCATTAAAAATATATTGATATAAACTTTTAAAAAACTATTATATCTATAACTTAAGCCATGGTTTCTTTTTTCCACCAAAATTATATCAGAGTATTTAGAGTAACTATAACTTAAATAAGTGTATTTGCACATTTTTTCATTCAACAAATATTTCTTGAAGTCTAGTTTGTTCCCGGGGAAAAAGTAATACATAAAAGAGAAAAGGAGTCTAGCCCCTGGGAATTTATAGTCCAGTAAGGAAAAGAGACAAGTAAGCAGACAGTTAGAATACAATACAGAGCAATGCGTGTCATGATGGGGAAGTCTGTTCTGGCAGTGCCTAAGGAAGCCCTTAACCCATTCATGAGAGGTCATGGAAGCTTCCAGAAGGAAGGGACAATTAATCTTGTAAAATTAACAATCTTGTAAAATTGAAGGGACAATTAACCTGTAAAATGAGGAGCAAGGGTTGACAAAACAAAAGGAGAACGGCAGAGATGGTGAAGATTTATGGCAGGGAAACTGTACGTTCCAAAGCCTAGCAGTAAGAAACAAGGTACATTCTTTGAGGTCCTGAAAGAGGTTTCCTATGGCCATATTATCCAAAGATTTGAAATGCTTTGTAGACTTCCATGTGAATAAAATTTACTTTATATAAATTAGCTTCAAACTTCCCTTCATGCTGTGGCTGCTTTACTGATGGGATGGTTGCACCTTGGATGCACTGATGCCATTGCTGCACTGATGCATTGATGCCATTGGGGCATGGATACTGTTGATGCCTTGAGGCACTGATGCATAGAACCCATTTGTGCATTGATGCACTGCTGCCATTGATGCAGTCCCTCAGGGATCTTCGGCCATTTGTCAGTAAGAGCAACTCTTTCCTTCCCTCTTTGACAACATAATCAGAATTGGTTAACTGATGTTATTTAGATAAGTTCTGTGCTTTGGCCTATATAGACTATTTTTTTATCGTTGTTTTGAGGCGGAGTCTCACACTGTGGCCAGGCTGTAGTGCAGTGGCATGATCTTGGCTCACTGCAACCTCTGCCTTCCCGGTTCAAGTGATTCTCCTGCCTCAGCCTCCTGAGTAGCTGGGATTACAGGCGCACGCCACCACACTCAGCTAATTTTTGTATTTTTAGTAGATACAGGGTTTCACCCTGTTGGCCAGGATGGTCTCAATCTCCTGATCTCATAATCTGCCCGACTTGGCCTCCCAAGGTTCTGGGATTACAGGCGTGAGCCACCGTGCCCGGTCACCTATATAGACTGTTAACTATAGTTAATATGCCCTATTAACTAGAGCCAAATATACTACTTCAGGAACATAAGTCATCTAAATTTTAGAATTAGTCCATCCTGGGAAACATAGCAAAACCCAGTCTCTACAAAAAGTACAAAAATTACCCAAGCATGGTGGCATGTGCCTATAGTCCCAGCTACTCAGGAGGCTGAGGTGGGAGGATTGGTTGAGCCTAGGAGGTCGAGGTTGCAGGGAGCCATGACTGTGCCACTGCACTCCAGCCTGGATGACAGAGCAAGACCTGTCTTTTAAAAATGTAAATAAATAAATCAAGTTTTTGAGTTATTTATTTAGTGCCAAATTTATTTACTCTTGGGCATTTTCCCCTTCTTCTTCACTCATATGTTGTGGTATTTGTAGATAATAGTTTGAATAATTTTTTTATCAATACTTCTTGGGCAATAATGATAATTGATCTTTTGTCTCAATGTTGTATATTACAGATAACACTGTGATACCAAATTTAATTTCTTTCTCATATATGCTTTTATTATTTTCCGTTTCTGTGGTATCATCAGAAAAATCTTCTTGCTGCTCTCATTCTGTCAGTTTACCATGGAAATCCATGACCACAGAGGACTTGAAGAGGTAAACAGCTGAACATTAGGACTCTCTAGATTATTTTCAAATAAGGAAGTATTTTTGCTAAAACCTAAAACACTCAGATCTATATACTGCAAAAGGATGCATTTTCAATTTTTATTTTATTTAACCTCTTTAATTCTAGTCCTGTGGGGAGAGTAATGCCTACCTCACATGCCTAACAAATGAAGATTGCCTAGTGTTAATAAGTGGAAGGTCCCTTTTTGAGTTAGATGGTAAGGATATAACACAGAACAAAGCCAAAACCAAATATGCTCATTTTTATTGAAACAATATAAATTCCCAAAACTAAATGCAAATGTGGATATTTAAGAAATTAGCAGTTTCCAAGGGGGAAGGAGTTTATTTTTCCAGGTAGCTGCAGATTTGTCAGCCCTTCTGTGTTTCCATTTATTAAAACACAACTGAAGGTTTCTCCTGACATGGATTCACAGCAGCTTGGATCAGAAACGCATCTTACTGTAGTGTGTTGTTAGAAGGACTTCCTTCTGATGATTCCACAACTCCTCAGATGTAGTCAAGGAAGATCCTTCACCTCAACATATATAAATATTCAAAACTGAGTTGCTGCAATCACTCGCAATAGTGAGCAGCATATCCTAGCCCAGTGCCGAGCACTTAGCGGGAGTAGCGGGAAAAAAAAAAAAAAGTGTTAAGTTCATTCATTTATGAAGAATTTCCCAAATACTGATAAAGAAAAGACCAATAAACTAGTAGAAAAATGGCCAAATATATTGACATACAGTTCACAGAAAAGGAAGACAAAATTGCTCTGGAGCACGTGAAATTATATGCAAAATTACTCAACATAAGAGAAGTGCAATTTAAGGCCAGGCGTGGTGGCTCACACCTGTAATCCCAGCACTTTGGGAGGCCGAGGTGGGTGGATCACCTGAGGTCAGTAGTTCAAGACCAGCCTGGCCAACATGGTGAAGCCCCATCTCTACTAAAAATACAAAATTAGCTGGGCGTGGTAGTGGGGCCTGTAGTCCCAGCTACTTGGGAGGCTGACAGGAGAATTGCTTGAACCCAGGAGGCAGAGGTTGCAGTGAGTTGAGACTGTGCCACTGCACTTTAGCCTAGGCAACAAGAGCAAAACTGTCTCAAAAAAAAAAAAAAAAAAAGTGCAATTTAAAACAACACTCAGTCATCATTTTTCAATTTCTGAAAAATGTTGCTAGGTAACGTTTAATAACACTCTGTTGGTAAGAATATGGGAAAATAAGCAATATCATATATTATTGGCAGGAATGTAAGTTGATTCAACCTTTCTGAAGTACAGTTCTGCAATATATATCAGATAATCTACTCATAAACACAGAAAATTCCTTTTCTAGGAATTTATATAGATATATTCAAACAAGTACAAAACAATACACGTACAAGATATGCACTGCAGCATTACTTGCTACAGCAAAAGACTGGAAACAACCTATAAGTCTATCAATAGGTGACTGGCTAAATAAATTATGATATATCCACTCAATGAAATATCCTACAGCCGGCAGGGTGCTGTGACTCATGCCTGTAGCCCCAGCACTTTCGGAGGCCGAGCCGGGCAGGAGTTTGAGACCAGCCTGGCCAACATGGCAAAACCCCGTCTCTACTAAAAAAATACAAAGAATTAGCTGGGTATGGTGGCAGGTACCTGTAATCCCAGCTACTCGGGAGGCTGAGGCAGGAGAATCTCTTGAACCCGGAGGCGGAGGCTGCAGTGAGCCGAGATCGCGCCATTGCACTCCAGCCTAGGCACCAAAAGCAAAACTCTGTCAAAAAAAAAAGAAAAGAAAGAAATATCCTACAGCCATTAAAATTAATGAGGATGGTTTTTTTGTAACAATATAAAATAATTTCAAATGTTAAGTTAAAAAAACACAAAGTACAAAACCATGTGAAGAGTACGCTACCATTTGTATGAAAAGACTGCTTACGTTATTTGTCGGCACATGCATAAAGTAGTTCTGGAAGCGTGTTTACAAAATTCATAGTATTGTTTCCTTACAAAGAGAGAAGACTGCTTGGCTGATGAATGGGATGGAAGGGAAATTTATAAGCCTTATGGTAATTTTGAATCATGTGAATATATTTCATATGCAAAAAATAAATTGAAAAATTGAAAATAAAATAACACTTGGCTGAGCATCAAGAACTCCGATCTCTGATTCGGTCTCAGCCTCTGTGATCTTAAATCACTACATTTCGCTGTGGCTCATTTTTTCCCTTGAAAAAATAAGAAAGTTAGACTGGCAAATCTCTCTGTTTCCCTCTAATTTTAG